>NC_136264.1:132526200-133083700 GCF_964187855.1 Myxine glutinosa | reverse complement strand
GCTATATATCGTTTTTGCCCTAAATCTCAATGGTGAAAAATCACTTTAAAATTCTCTGATCTGGATCCGGGATCAAATTTCCACCAAAATCGAATCAATTCTTCCTTGTCACACATCCAACCTGTCCACCCGGTTTTGTCTGAATCTGTCCACAACGTTTTGTGATATCCTCTTCACAAACAGACATGTTCACAAACAGTTAGGAGTGGAGGAATGGTTAATCAGAGTAATGATGGCAATGTACAAAAGAGCGTGCACAGCTGTAAGGATGAAGGATGGGAACAGTGGTGAGTTTGAGGTGAAGGTGGGAGTGCATCAGGGGTCGGTACCAAGTCCACTACTATTTGTAGCTGTGATGGAGGTGCTGGCTCGGAACGTAAAGGAGGGTTACCGTGGGAGCTGTTGTAAGCAGATGATCTGGTGTTGATTGCGGAAAGTATGGATGGACTGAAGGAGAAGATGAACAAGTGGAAGGAATGTATGGAGGTAAAAGGTCTGAAGGTGGATATCGGGAAGACGAAGGTGATGGAAAGTCGTAAAGCATGTGGTGAGGTGGATAGAACTGGGAAGTGGCCGTGTGCTGTGTGCAGGAAGGGTGTCCGAGTGAACTCCATTCATTGTACAATGTGCGCTGAGTGGGTTCATCAAAAATGTAGTGGTATGAGAGGATCATTAACCAGTGTGCCGGCTACATTCAAGTGTAAGGTGTGCATAGAGGGAGCTGCAGATGGAGGAAATGTTGAGTTGGATCTTGGAGATGGCGTGAAGCTGGAAGGTGTGAAAACATTTTGCTACCTCGGAGACATGCTGAATGGAGAAGGTGGATCAGACTCGGCAACGGTTGCTCGAGTGAGATGTGCATGGAAGAAGTTTCGGGAATTGAGTGGCGTGCTGATGATGAGGGGAGTGTCGTTGAAGCTGAAGGGAAAGGTGTATGCTGCATGTGTGAGAAGTGGTATGATTTATGGGAGCGAGACATGGGTAATGAACGTTGAGCAGCAACGAAGGCTGGAAAGGGTGGAAATGCGAATGGTTCGGTGGATGTGCGGAGTATCGTTGAGACAGAGGAAGACAAATGATGAGTTGCGAAAGATGATGGGAATAGAGCCTGTGATGGATGCTGTGAAGAGGAACAGGTTGAGATGGTTTGGTCATGTGTTGAGGAATGATGAAAGTGACTGCTTGGGAACAGTGATGGAAATGAATGTAGAAGTAGAGGATGCGGAAGACCGAGAAAGACTTGGCTAAAGATGGTCGAAGAAGAAATGTGGGCAAGGGGGTTAACAATGGGAGATGCAGAAAATAGGGCAAAATGGAGAAGAATGTCATGGGGCCCGCAAGGCTAACCCCATCTCTAGCAGGGAAAATGGCCTTGAAATGCCTGTTGTTGTTGTTGTGAACAGACATACAATGGTGAAAACGTAACCTCCATCCACCTTCGGTGGCGGACATAACTAGAGTTCATGGAACATGATACACCATAAAATATTAGTTTATACTTCAATTTTAAATAAAATAATGATTTTTAAGCTTGTTTAGAAAAAATACGTACGTTTTGTACCACTGAGTCAGTCTTATACACCACCCTTAAACACTGCAATGAGATGACATTGAGTGGCAGGTAGAAGGTTCTTCTTCATTTTTGACGGACGGACGGTGACATATTGACGTGGATTCGCCGCTTTAAAAAACGTTTTTTGTCATCACTCAATTTTGCTAATGCGGAATCTCAAAGACCACTTGGAATTCTAAGATGTTCTTGCATAATAATAGTGTTGCTGCACTGACGTTGTTCACCTCATATTTGATTTGGGTAGTTGACCGACTTTTTCGGATTATGACCGAAGTAACAAAAACACCTTTTTGATCATGACTTGAATAATCTTCCTCCGGTTTTCATGATGTTAGGTTTTATGAATGGGATGTATATGGGGACACATTTTCTGAATTTACACTCCATCATTAAATGTTGAAGATCAAGGTCACGTGGTGGTCAGAAAATCATGTGGCCATCATTGGTTCGTTTGCACTGTGGTTGGCTTACCCTAGGCAATCACTTTGTAATCCCACATATTCAGTTTTTAACTGGGATGCATGACTGGGTGGAAAGTGACCTCAAAGATGTTTACGCAACCCAAATATATGCAATACTTTAAATGTACTTTAAAAATGTACTAGCCACTGATGATTAGTATGACCTTGTATATTTACCTTGACAAGTACCTGCTCAATGCATACCTCATTGTTGTTGAGCTCTGAATCTTCAACTGTACTTGCTGTGATGTTGGGCTCGGGATCCACAGCTGTGCTCGCTGCGATTTGAGAACTGATGTTGTGCAGAAAGAAGCTTGGGTCGGACATCATCTCCCCAATCAATGAAAGAATGCTGTTGCTCTTCTTGTTTAAATTCTCTGAAAATGTGAAAAATGTATTTTTTCGATTATTTTTCCATTAAGGTAGAAATATTTGAAACCAAAAAAAAACGTGTTACCAAGAACAGATCACAACTTCACCTTTCGCTGTGCCGTGTACTATACAAAATCCAATTAAAACTTTAAATGATTTGAAGTTAGACCTACCTGTTCCAGGCTGTTGTTTAGTCGGAATAAGCTCTGGTTCCTTCATCCATGGATGCTGGATTATTCCCTGCAGGACAACACATCAATCAATTCGTCATTTGTCTGTTGTGCACACATAATGTTGGCTTCTCCTGGGTATTTTGCTGCTAACCAATTTGTTTTCTTTGAGAAAATATACAAAATGCACAATAAAGTTGGGGCAAGAAACACTATAACGTAGGGACAAGCAAGACTGAAAAATAGCACCAGCGTTAAACAATAACACTCAACATTTTACCTCTTCATTAACTTCATTATGACTCACTGGGAAAGACATTTATTGAAAAAAGCAGTCGTTCTTGTATATTGGATGGAGATAGTTCAGCATTCTAAAGACAAAATGTCTAAAAATGTTCTCTTGGATTTACAGTATGAGAAGAAAAAATAGATAATTAATTTGGCCCACATTTTAGTTTAAGATTTGAAAGGCAGGAAAGCTGTGTGTTCATATCAAATAAGCTCTCTGCCTGTGTCATAGAAGGCCGCACTAATTTCCCTTAAAGATTATAGTTCTTTAAAGATTATACTACAGGGTGTTGCAAAAATATCCGGACAACTTTGGGTGTGAATATATTTAGAACCACAAATGATACAACGATGCCCTTTGGTTTAGATGATACAGAAACTCAAAGTTTTGTGCACACCATTAATCTATCTATAATTCCAGTAATCTCTGTGTGTATGTTTGTATGTTTGTATGTCTGTGACCGCTGTTTCTCGACAACCACGGGTCCGATATACTTTAAACTTGCCAGGTATATTGCTGGGGACCCGAGGATGTGCCTTTTCAAGGTTTCATATTAATCGGACAAGTAGTTACCGAGCTATGTCCAAAAAACGATTCAACCAATCAGAGAGCAGCGAGCTATCACGTGTGCCGAACGTGCCGAACAGACTCTGCCTCGGACGGCACATTTGAGAGCGTATTCATTTATTTCACGTTGGCAAACTATGTTGGCGTTAAACTATGTTTTAAAACTAATTAAAACTAATTTGCGATTCTTTCGCTTTCCTGCGCGTTTGTGCACGCTATGGCGATTTCTTTACCAAACTCCGCAAGCCGTTCGCTTTGGACCAAACCATTTCATGGAAATAGAGGGGGGGGGGATTGTCACCGTACTCGCAAGCCGTTCGCTTTGGACCAAACCATTTCATGTAAATAGAGGGGGGGGATATAATTTTAGATATAGATATAGTACGGGCATGCCCTAGTATACTTCAATGTGAGCTCCGTTTGTCGTGCGCAGGACATCGAGGTGGTACATGAGTTCTTGCCTTGTTTGGCTCAGTATGTTTGCGTCCACCAGTGGGCGTGCAGCTATGATCCAACAATGAAGATCCTGCAGGCTTGCCACCTTAGGTGTTGTCGACAACATCTTTGACAAATTCCCACAGAAAAAAATCAAGGCAGTTATGTCTGGTGATCATGGGGGTCAGGCGGTTGGTCTGTCTCGGCTAATCCAGCGACCTGGACATTTTTCATTCAGGACGGCTCGAACGACTGAGGCCCAATGAGGGGGAGCATTGTCCTGTTGAAAATGATATCGGGTTGCAGGTCTTAAATCTGTGAAGCAAACGCACTGGTGGACGCAAACAAGCTGAACCAAATATGGCAGGAACTCGTGTACCACCTCGATGTCCTGCGCGCGATAAATGTAGTTCACATTGAAGTGTATTGGTGGTGTGCACAAAACTTTATGAGTTTCTGTATCTTACAAACCAAAGGGGGTTGTTGTATCATTTGTGGTTATAAATATATTAACCTAAGTTGTCTGGGTCTTTTTGGAACACCCTGTATTATTACAGGTTGAAATAATGTTTTTTTTTTTTTTTTAAATAGTTTTTTTTCTTGCCTTTTCATCTGCCAATTATATTGTAATGTAATTTATATTGTGATTATTTGCTTGTATATTGACTCGTTTTGTTCTCGTTTTCTAACTAGTTGTGAATTAGCCCAAGGAACACATCATTTTAGCCATCGTCTTTTTTTCTTCTTACCTCCAGAAGACCATGCTATGAGAAATCTCTCCTGTAGATTCAAAAATAAAAACTGCCACTTACCTTGAAGGCAATCCTTTCTATCGGATCTTTTTGCAGCATTTTGCAGAACAAGTGTTGGACATGATGAATGGCACAAGCAAGAGGATTATAATCATGTCCTCCACTCACACCCTGTGACAAAATGAAGACAGTTGATTAAGTTTTTCTCATATGAATAACTTCCCTTCTTTCCACCAATTACAAAGGAAAAAACAACAATATATGCTGAACATCAAAAGAAACTTATCACTTTCATTTTTTGAAATGTGCAGATTTACAAACACGTTTCTTCAATTGTAATGGCTGATTGTGTAACGGGAACTTCACTTCAATCACCTGGTTGATCAACAATAGCATGCTTGAGTAGTTCTGTATAGGAATCTTTCCCTTTAAATAATGACCCTCATAATGAAATCCTTCAGTTCTCGTGGTTAGACATTCATTTAATGCTGTCACTCTGTTATGTTATAGTCACTCTAGACTCTCGAGGCTTCTGACAGGGAAAACAACAAGAAATTCAGATGCCACGCCTGACATCTGAACAACGTTTAAGGGCAATTGGGATGCTCGAGGCTGGTGTAAGCCAGCAAACAATTGCCCAACGTCTTGGTTGCTCACAGCCTGCAACTTCCAATCTGGCCAGGCGTTACGGTGAAACGGGAACTGTGAATGATGGTGCACGAAGAGGAAGACCACGGGTAACCACCCCAAACCAAGACCGCTGGATTGTGCTGCAGCATCTTCGTGATCATTTCCGCCCTGCGACGCAAACAGCTGCAGTGACAAAAGGTCGCCACAACAACCGCATCAGTGTCTCCACTGTGCGGAGGCGCTTGATAAGTCGGGGGCCTGGTGGCAAGACGTCCTTGCAGAGGTCCAGTGTTGAACGCAGTGCATCGGCAGAACAGACTAAGATGGTGTCTGCAGCATTGCTGCTGGACACAGCAACAGTGGAGTGCAGTCTTGTTCAGCAATGAGTCAGGATTTTGCCTCCATGCTGCTGATGGGCGTCAATGGGTAAAGCGCAGAGGTGTGGAAAGGTATGCATCATGCTGTATTCGCCAGATCAATCGTTGGGGAGGACCCACTGTGATGGTATGGGCCAGGCATTTCCACCCGTTTCAGGACACCTCTGGTCATCATCGAAGGCAATCTCAGCATTATGTCAATGAAGTTTTGAGACCTCAGCTGCTGCCATTTCTCCAGGCTCATCCTGACATCGCAGTTTTCCAGCAGGACAACGCTCATGCTGCTCGCCTATCTACCAAATTCCTCCAGGAACAGGGTGTTGAAGTGATGCCTTGGATGCCTTATTCCCCTGACCTCAATCCCATTTAGCATTTATGGGATGAGCTTGGTCGACGTCTTGCATCGAGGAGACCAACGGCTGTCAATCGGCAAATGCTCATTCAACGCTTGCAGGAGGAATGGGACAGACTTCCCAAGGACCACATCAGACGCCTGGTACAGAGCATGTGTCAGAGGTTCTCAGGGAGGACACACGAAATTGAGGACTGCTTTCATTCTGTCCTTGACTGTTAGGAGTGTTGTGTCCATTCCTGTGTGATTTTGTTTTGACTGTATTCAGGTGCGTGCCTTTGTGTTGCAGTGCTGTGACTTTTGTTGCACCACCCCTTGTGATGTTCATGCTTTTTGCTTTTTTGTGATTGAGGCAACTTCTTGTTTATTGACATGTGTTTAGTAAAGGGCCGAACAGCACAATCAATTTATTGAGCCATTTCTAAATTCTCTAAGATTATAATGTAATTTCTCAATGGAATATGTACAGTGCGGTCCGACGAATTACCCAAATGTACCCAAATGTAAGTGAATTTACCCAATTGAAAGCACAATGTACCCAAATGTAAGTGAATTTACCCAAATGAAAGCACAATGTACCCAAATGTAAGTGAATTTACCCAAATGAAAGCACAATGTCCCCAAATGTAAGTGAATTTACCCAAATGAAAGCACAATGTCTCCAAATGTAAGTGAATTTACCCAAATGAAAGCACAATGTACCCAAATGTAAGTGAATTTACCCAAATGAAAGCACAATGTACCCAAATGTAAGTGAATTTACCCAAATGAAAGCACAATGTACCCAAATGTAAGTGAATTTACCCAAATGAAAGCACAATGTACCCAAATGTAAGTGAATTTACCCAAATGAAAGCACAATGTACCCAAATGTCTGACGAATTACCCAAATGTAAGTGAATTTACCCAAATGAAAGCACAATGTACCCAAATGTAAGTCGTACTACGTAAAGGACGGTTGGCCCATAGGTGGGCAATGGGCAATGTGTATGGCCCATAGGGCATTGTGCATTTTTTTCTGCACCAGATTATAGTTGTTGTTAGGGTTAGGGTTAGGGTTAGTTGTTGTTAGGGTTAGGGTTAGGGTTAGGGTTAGGTAAATTTGGGTAAATCGTCATTTTTGAGAATTTTCATTTGGGTAAATATTCCACATCATTTTGATACAAATAATAAGAAAGTAGGGTGTAACTTTGATCAAATATTTATACTTCATTAATGTCTAGGATCAACCTATGTGGGTAAACTTACCGCCACCTTGGTCGCTTCAGCACGGATTCATTAATCCTGCAGATGTATACCGAGTTATGTCCCCCTGACCTAAAATGGCTGCCACCGATCGGGCCGGTAAAATTTGTAAAATTCTGTTCGCATTCGTTTTCTTGGACGTCAAGAAGCACACTGTAACGTTTTACTACGTAAAATAACCTTCCTTTACGCAGTACGCCTTACATTTGGTTACATTGTGCTTTCATTTGGGTAAATTCACTTACATTTGGGTACATTTGGGTATATTTGGGTAATTCGTTGGACCCTGTACAGTGCATTCAGAAAGTATTCAGACCCCTTCACTTTTTTCACATTTTGTTATGTTGCAGCCTCATGCTGAAATCGTTTAAATTCATTTTTCCCTCATCAATCTACACTCAATACCCCATAATGACAAAGAGAAAACAGGATTTTAGAAAGTTTTGCTATTAAAAAGAAAAAACTGAAATATCACATTGACATAAGTATTCATACCCTTTGCTATGACTCTTGAAATTTAGATCAAGTGCCTCCCATTCCTCTTGATCATCTTTGAGATGTTTCTACACCTTGATTGGAGTCCACCTGTGGTAAATTCCATTGATTGGACATGATTTGGAAAGGCACACACCTGTCTATATAAGGTCTCACAGCTGACAATGCATATCAGAGCAAAAACCAAGCCATGAGGTCGAAGGAACTGCCTGCAGAGCTCAGAGACAGGATTGTGTCGAGGCACAGATCTGGGGAAGCCAACAAAAACATTTCTGCTGCATTGAAGGTTCCCAAGAGCACAGTGGCCTCCATAATTCTTAAATGGAAGAAGTTTGGAACATCCAGGACTCTTCCTAGAGCTGGCTGCCCGGCCAAAGTGAGCAATCGGGGGAGAAGGGCCTTGGTAATAGAGGTGACCAAGAACCCGATGGTCACTCTGGCTGAGCTCCAGAGATCCTGTGTGGAGATGGGAGAAACTTCCAGAAGGACAACCATCACTGCAACACCCCACCGATCTGGGCTTTATGGCAGAGTGGCCAGACGGAAGCCAAACAGTTCAATCTTGGTTTCATCAGACCACAGAATCTTCTTACTCACAGTTTGAGATTCCTTTAGGTGCTTTTTTGCAAACTCCAAGCGGGCTTTCATGTGTCTTTCACTAAGGAGAGGCTTTCCTCTGGCGGTTCTGTCAACAACTGGTTGCTATTACTTGCTTTCAGCTTGCCAAGCCAGCCGTTCTGCACCAAGCCGCTTGGCAAGTGGAGCAAACCTCCAAGGGAGGTGCTTGGCAAGCGATAAGTAAGCCGCTTGCCAACGGAACGCGCCCCAAAATGGCCGCCGTATTCTGATTCAAAATGAACGGTGGTTATTTCTACTGTCACAGAGGACGATATTGTAACGTGCCGTTCATACTTTTATTGTTACTTTATATATAATATACGAGCAGGAGTACCCGGCATTGCCGGGGGTGGGGAAAAGCTAGAGCGAGGGAGTGAGCGGCTAGAGCGAGGGAGTGAGCGGCTAGAGCGAGGGATGAAGTTGGAGGGAGGGTAAGAAGCTAAAGGGAGGGTGAAAAAGCTATAGAGGAAGGGAGGGAGAAGCCGGAGGAGGTTGGGAGGTGGGCTGAGGAGTGGGGAGGGACAAGCTAGAGATTAGGAGAGAGAGTTAGGGGAAAAGGATGGCAAAGATATACTGCATATATGTACATCTTTTGGGGGGAGGGGTGGCTTTGACAGGCCCCTTCCTTTTGGGGGATGGGGGGGAAGGAAAGGAGGAAAAACTTTCCCATGCAAAGAGTGCTTTAACCTCAGTGTTGCCCAGGTAAAAAAGGAAATTGTAATACCCTCTGCCACCATCACCAGGTGGCACTACACCGTACACATTTATATAGAGAATTTACACCCCTCTCCCGGTCCCCCACAACTGCCCGAATCAGGCCGCGGCCACATAGCCTATGTTACCCCCCAGACGAAGTCGTATTTGTATTTGTACCCCGAGTAAAGTATAAAAGTGTTTATAGCTGGAGTACCCGGCGTTGCTCAAGCGAAAAAGAAACATTAACATATTTGAAATGAGGGAAAATACAATGGAATTAAGCAATTACATCCAAATCAGAATCCATCACAAATGCCAAATCATCATTTTACCTTTTTAGCCGCGTCGCAGACGCTGCTCATAGAGTGCCCTCTGCTGTTGTTGTTGTTGTTCTTCTTCTTATGCTTCTTCTTCTTCTTCTTCTTGTTCTTGTTCTTGCAGAGAAGACAAAACCTCAAAGCTCCACCCATTCTGGGAACCATAGCTCCACCCATTCTGGGAGAGCCTTCATATAAACAAATATCCACCATTTTATTAACTCGCATAGCTTTGAGGCCTGTTTTGTAGGCCCGTGGTGTCTTCCTCTCTCACACAGTTTTATTTCAAATCAAATTCGATATATCATTTCATTTTTCACAGTCGCTAACATAGTTTTAGACTCGTTTGAAAAAAAACGGGAAGAAAATCCGATGAAAGTTGCCCTTCATAGAACGAAATGAATTCTCAAAGGCCTGTAACTTCAAGTCCATTGAGATATTTTTTTTTTAAATCGCGGCATGGTCAGTCATACACCGCCCGAAATAACAGATGGGAAAATGCCGAGATATATGAAAAATTCGTCCATTTGATGACAATCGTCACGATGAAATA
The DNA here is from genome assembly GCF_964187855.1 of Myxine glutinosa. Lineage (NCBI taxonomy): Eukaryota > Metazoa > Chordata > Myxini > Myxiniformes > Myxinidae > Myxine > Myxine glutinosa. The sequence continues at coordinate 133,073,798 of NC_136264.1, read as the reverse complement.
TTTAATTTATACGTCGTCACAATAATGTGGAAAGAGGAGCACAGCTTCGTTCACGTGTCGCCACATACTGGAAATTGCCGATATATATATATTTTAAATCGCGGCATGGTCAGTCATACACCGCCTGAAATAACAGACGGGAAAATGCCGAGATATATTAAAAATTCGTCCATTTGATGACAATCGTCACGATGAAATATTTAATTTATACGTCGTCACAATAATGTGGAGAGAGGAGCATAGCTTCGTTCACGTGTCGCTACACACGGGAAATTGCCGAGATATATTTTTTTTAAATCGCGGCATGGTCAGTCATACACCGCCTGAAATAACAGACGGGAAAATGCCGAGATATATTAAAAATTCGTCGCCACACACGGGAAATTGCAGAGATATATTTTCACTTTGCACAAAAATAACATCAAGTAATCGAATCAATAGGAATGTCCTGTGCCTATAACATCGACGTTATAGGCACAGCTGCATCCAGGCATTGTGTAACATCGACGCGGCTTTTGTTTTATTTAAAACTTTTTGTACTTGTTGTTGAATATATGCTGCTGAATGTATTCTTCTTCCGGTTTTCATGATGTTAGGTTTTATGAATGGGATGGATATGGGGACACATTTTCTGAATTTACACTCCATCACTAAATGTTGAAGATCAAGGTCACGTGGTGGTCAGAAAATCATGTGGCCATCATTGGTTCGTGTGCACTGGGGTTGGCTTACCCTAGGCAATCACTTTGTAATCCCACATATTCAGTTTTTAACTGGGATGCATGACTGGGTGGAAAGTGACCTCAAAGCTGTTTACGCAACCCAAATATATGCAATACTTTAAATGTACTTTAAAAATGTACCAGCCATTGATGATTAGTATGACCTTGTATATTTACCTTGACAAGTACCTGCTCAATGCATACCTCATTGTTGTTGAGCACTGAATCTTCAACTGTACTTGCTGTGATGTTGGGCTCGGGATCCACAGCTGTGCTCGCTGCGATTTGAGAACTGGTGTTGTGCAGAAAGAAGCTTGGGTCGGACATCATCTCCCCAATCGATGAAAGAATTCTGTTGCTCTTCTTGTTTAAATTCTCTGAAAATGTGAAAAATGTATTTTTTCGATTATTTTTCCGTTAAGGTAGAAATATTTGAAACAAAAAAAAAACCTTTTATCAAGAACAGATCACGACTTCACCTTTCGCTGTGCCGTGTACTATACAAAATCCAATTAAAACTTTAAATGATTTGAAGTTAGACCTACCTGTTCCAGGCTGTTGTTTAGTCGGAATAAGCTCTGGTTCCTTCATCCATGGATGCTGGATTATTCCCTGCAGGACAACACATCAATCAATTCGTCATTTGTCTGTTGTGCACACATAATGTTGGCTTCTCCTGGGTATTTTGCTGCTAACCAATTTGTTTTCTTTGAGAAAATATTCAAAATGCAAAATAAAGTTGGGGCAAGAAACAATATAACGTAGGGACAAGCAAGACTGAAAAATAGCACCAGCGTGAAACAATAACACTCAACATTTTACCTCTTCATTAACTTCATTATGACTCACTGGGAAAGACATTTATTGAAAAAAGCAGTCGTTCTTGTGTATTGGATGGAGATAGTTCAGCATTCTAAAGACAAAATATCTAAAAATGTTCTCTTGGATTTACAGTATGAGAAGAAAAAATAGATAATTAATTTGGCCCACATTTTAGTTTAAGATTTGAAAGGCAGGAAAGCTGTGTGTTCATATCAAATAAGCTCTCTGCCTGTGTCATAGAAGGCCGCACTAATTTCCCTTAAAGATTATAGTTCTTTAAGGATTATACTACAGGGTGTTGCAAAAATATCCGGGACAACTTTGGGTGTGAATTTATGAGGCTTAGGCACCATAGACCGATTTTTTTTTAACTCCAAAAAAACGAACTTTTGTTTTTTTCAAAAAAAAAAGTTTGGGCCTAAAACACTCCCAGGCACTCACTGATGAGCCTCTGAAAGTTTGACGAAGATCCGTTCAGTCAACTCTGAGAAAAATGGCGACACAGACAGACACACACACACACAGACAGACATCTCTCTTATATAGAAGAAGATTACTATATAATCATTCATTGCATTGTTCATGGAGCTTTACAACAATCAATGGCCTAGCTATATCATATTTTTATATTCATTACCCTCATGGTTACTTCATTACAAATACCAGCAACGGTACCCGCCCTATGAGCGGGGTTCCAATTCGGAGGCGCAAATGAAAAGGCAAAATATCAGAAATTTTAGGTTTTTTATTTTAAACGATTCATATAAACATCCGTTGAATCATATCACATGCAAATCATCAAAATCTAAACAGTATCTTTAGAATTTCAAAAAAAGCCACATCACTGTTCATATCGGTAAATATTATTCCATCGTGATTCAAATCGTGATCGATACACTATGATCGTGATGATCGTGATCGTGAATCGTGATCGATAATCGTGTTCACAATCGCTATGTCGTATGTACTCCCGATACGTGTACCAAATTCCCGATACGTGTAACTGTACCAAATCAACAGTTAAAAGGATTTTGAGCCGATAGCTGTTTCGGCCTTGGCAAGATCGATGGAGACAGCGATCTGTTAGCGTATTCACCGCCCAAATAGCTATGTGGAATTCTCTCATGTAGAGATTAAACGTTATGGCTGTTACGGCTTTGGCAAGATCGATGGAGACAGCGTTTTTTATACTTTTAATGAAGGACACTGTCTCAAGCCCCAGTCCCCATCACGGATGGGGCTCGGCGGTTTGCCCGAGCCTGACGGCGAAGGGCAAGGTACACGCTGGCCCGTCCAGTGTAGCGCGCGTGCGGCCCCGGACATCGAAGGGCATTAAACGTTCATTAAAGCATTACGAAACGAAAAACATTGCGAAATTACGTTCACACCGTCACGTCAAACACCACCGTGAACACATACATCGTCACAATGAGAACATCGTCACAATGGACGTTATGCAAACGGGAATGTTATGCGGGAGTCCAAACCTGAGAATAATGGAGACCAAAGCTGAAATTGGGAAAACTAAATAGCCTATTTTACTCCTCGAGATCCCAGGATTACCCACACAAAATATCGTTTCGATCGGTTGAGCCGTTTTTGCGGTACCTTCGAACAGACGGACGGACATTTGGTGAATTATAGTAAGATTACTTATTCGCAAAATGTGAAGAAAAATGAATGTTACTGTACCCAGTTTTTTGGAAACCTCCTCCCGAGATTTCTCCACATGGAAGGCTCCCGGTCCCTCTGCGTCGTTTGCTTGTTTCCCATCTCGAAGGAAAAAGTGAACAAACTACACGGATATCGGTAAGATGCTTAAAAACACGAGCTGCTCCTCTGAAATCCAATTGATTTGTGAAGAAACAATGATCACTTCGCTGCGTGATCAAATGTAACCTAGCAACAATGGTATCGCGTCGATGACATCACAATGGAAGAATAATAAGCGTTTGTGCAACAGATGGCAGTTTATAGCTAGGTCCGGATTCGAACCTAAGCTAGACAGCTTAGACACAGCTGGAGTGGAGAGCTGACGGAGCCATTCAAGAAAAGTGAAATAATAAAATGTATTTAATCCTCGTTTAGTGAAATATACCAAATGGTAATTACGTAGACTCGTGGAGGCAAAGATTGCTCTGAATCATTAGAATAGTTTCCCTTGTTTAAATTACAACTGTTAAACCACTTACTAACTTAAACCACTTACTAACTTAAACTACTTCCGAACTTAAACCACTTACGAACCCTAACCCTCCACGAGCGGGGTATCCTCTCATGCAACCAATGGTGCCCTGAACCGAACATGGTCTCCAATGGGGTTTCATCCAAAAGCTTCTGTTATTTCGGAAATTCATGATTTTAAATCTTGTTGATTGATGTTTGTTTGATTTTGTGTCAATTGCAATCGTCCAATGACTGATGTGTAAATTTTATTACCCCCAGAATGAAGGATGCAATCGGAGCTTATGAAGAAGCAGCTGAGTACAGCAGAAAGAACGTTTCCATGGAAACAGAACCCCAGGTGCCCTCCTTGGTCAGTGTAACAGTGCAACGACCTATCAACATTGATTACTTTGGATTGAGAAATGGGTCCTGGGGAATGATTCTTGAGGAATGAGTCTTGAGGAATGAGTCTTGAGGAATGAGTCTTGTGGAATGAGTCTTGTGGAATGAGTCTTGTGGAATGAGTCTTATGGAATGAGTCTTGAGGAATGGGTTTTGGGAAATGGGTCATGTGTTGGGGAATGAGTCTTGTGGAATGAGTCTTGAGGAATGAGTCTTGTGGAATGAGTCTTATGGAATGAGTCTTGTGGAATGAGTCTTGTGGAATGAGTCTTGTGGAATGAGTCTTGTGGAATGAGTCTTGTGGAATGAGTCTTGTGGAATGAGTCTTATGGAATGAGTCTTGAGGAATGGGTTTTGGGAAATGGGTCATGTGTTGGGGAATGAGTCTTGTGGAATGAGTCTTGAGGAATGAGTCTTGTGGAATGAGTCTTATGGAATGAGTCTTGTGGAATGAGTCTTGTGGAATGAGTCTTGTGGAATGAGTTTTGTGGAATGAGTCTTGTGGAATGAGTTTTCTGGAATGAATCTTGTGGAATGAGTCTTATGGAATGAGTCTTGTGGAATGAGTCTTGTGGAATGAGTTGTGGAATGGGCCTTGTGGAATGAGTCTTGTGGAATGAGTTGTGGAATGGGCCTTGTGGAATGAGTCTTGTGGAATGGGCCTTGTGGAATGAGTCTTGTGGAATGAGTCTTGTGGAATGAGTCTTGTGGAATGAGTCTTGTGGAATGAGTTTTGTGGAATGAGTTGTGGAATGAGTCTTGTGGAATGAGTCTTGTGGAATGAGTTGTGGAATGGGCCTTGTGGAATGAGTCTTGTGGAATGAGTCTTGTGAAATGGTTCTTGGCGGAATGCGTCTTTGGTATGAGTCTAGGGTGATGCTGGTGAAATTTTATACAAAAATTGGTTTGCAATACGCAGTAATTAAATAATTGGTAATTTGGTAATACATAGTAATTAAATAATTGGCTGAACTGACTGTCCATATGAACACACCAAGCCATTTCACTTGATCAGGGTATCCGCACTGTGTATAAAGGAGACGAGCGATGAAGTGTACACATTGTTGAACGTTGTATGCCCTGACATGAAAGGTGTATACAAACTGCAGTTGAAAGTGGATACAGGTGCATCAGGGAATACTTTGCCAATGCGTGTTGTGAAGGACATGCATGGCAACAAATGGATGTCAAAACTGACTCCGCTTGGTGGGACCAAGCTCACTGCTTACAATGGCAGTGAGATCAAGTGTCATCGAATCCTCAAGCTCTTGTGTCGATATAAAGACTCAGATTGGTCCAAGTACAGGTTATATGTGGTTGAAGTACCTGGACCTGCAGTACTTGGACTACCAGCGTGTGAACGACTCAACATCGTCACCACAAACAGCATTGCTGGACAACGGAGGACATTGCTGAAGGCTGCACCTCCAGCAGCAAGGATTCCGAAACCAATGCGCCATGAGGAACAGGCCTACAAGGAGAATTCCGTGGATGATTGGAAAAGGCTATTCCCGGACAGGAGTGACTGCATTGGGAATTTTAAAGGAAAAGTGAGGCTTCATCTAAAGCCTGATGCAAAGGCATCGATGCAAAAGGGGGGACAGGGGAAGGGGGAGGAAGGGGGTGGTGAGCGAGAGGGGGGAGAGGGGGAGAGAGGGGGGGAAGGGGAGGGGAAAGGATGCAGGAGAGGAAGGGGGTTCATATATATGCTGGTGGGTAAATGTGGCGTTCATCACGTTTCTGAGTTAAGTGTGATGCCGGTCAGGAAGAAGAAGAAGCCGTAGGCTACTACCAACATCGTACACTTCCGGAATTGTTTGATTTATTTGTGTTCAAATGTCTGGTGATTGTTTTGTATTTATTTATGCGAATGTGTACTTCTATATAACTGTCATTAATTTAAAAAGGCTTCGGCACTATCGAGCAAATTGTTTTTAAACTCCAAAAAAACGAACTTTTTTTTTTCAATTTTTTTTTTTTGCCTAAAACACTCCCAGGCACTCACTGATGAACCTCTGAAAGTTGGACGAAGATCCGTTCAGCCAACTCTGAGAAAAATGGCGACACAGACAGACAGACACACACACACACACAGACAGACACCTCTCTTATATAGTAGAAGATTACTATATAATCATTCATTGCATTGTGCATGTAGGCTTTACAACAATGGCCTAGCTATAATATCATATTTTTATATTCATTACCCTCACGGTTACTTCATTACAAATACGAGCAACGGCACCCACCCTACGGGCGGGGCTTCAATTGGGAGGCCCAAATGAAAAGGCAAAATATCAGAAATTGAAGGCAGAATTTTTTTTAATTTTAAACGATTCATATAAACATCCGTCAAATCATATCACACGTAAATCATCAAAATCAAAACATTATCTTGAGAATTTCAATGAAAGCCACATCACTGTTCATATCACTGTGAATTGTGATTGTGTTTCATTGTGATGTTTGTGCGGCTACGGGCGGTGTGTACAAAGGGCAGGGACTTAATCAACGCGAGCTGATGACTCGCGCTTACTCGGAATTATTTGTTCGTGGGACACTGTCTCAAGCCCAAATCCCCATCACGGTTGGGGCTCAGCGGTTTACCCGAGCCTGACGGCGAAGGGCAAGGTACACGCTGGCCCGTCCAGTGTAGCGCGCGTGCGGCCCCGGACATCGAAGGGCATTAAACGTTCATTAAACATTAAGCGTTCCTCAAAGGATTACGAAACGAAAAACATTACAAAATTACGTTCACACCGTCACGTCAAACACTACCGTGAACACATACATCGTCACAACATCGTCACATTGAGAACATCGTCACAATGAACGTTATGCGAACGCGAATGTTATGCGGGAGTCCAAACCTGAGAATGCTGGAGACCAAAGCTGAAATTGGGAAAACTAAATAACCTATTTTACTCCCAGAGATCCCAGGATTACCCACCCAAAATATCTTTGCGATCGGTTCAGCAGTTTTTACGGTACCTTCGAACAGACAGGCGGACATTTGGTGAATTATAGTAAGATTACTTATTCGCAAAATGTGAAGAAAAATGAATGTTACTGTACCCAGTTTTTTGGAAACCTCCTCCCGAGATTTCTCCACACGGAAGGCTCCCGGTCCCTCTGCGTCGTTTGCTTGTTTCCCATCTCGAAGGAAAAAGTGAACAAACTACACGGATATCGGTAAGATGCTTAAAAACACGAGCTGCTGCTCTGAAATCCAATTGATTTGTGAAGAAACAATGATCACTTCGCTGCATGATCAAATGTAACCTAGCAACAATGATATTGCGTCGATGACATCACAATGGAAGAATAATAAGCATCTTGGTACTCACCATAACATGAACCGCCCTATAAAAAAAATAAAAACAAGTTTATTTTAAAACCTGCTAATCTTATATTTTTTTCCTCGTTGTTTGCTGTGAATTTTTCGGCCGGTAGGGTGTCCCAATATGGCGGCAGCGTGGCTTCATGAGCTTACCATGGAGTTTTATTATAGGCTAGAGGGCCTACATACCACGTAATTCCGTACCGACAAGGACGACCGGCCGCCATGTTTTTGGGGGGAAACATTTGTTGACAACGTACTGGTTGTGTCGCGAATATTTTCTCGTGGTAAGATGCCGAAAGGTTGATCCTGCTACTGGTGCACAAATCCTAAACTCTAACTAACGTTGGTCCTCTAACAAACAGCACGTACACAACGCGACGGAAGCTCATGGACACCAAGCCGACTTTTACGGCGCGTTCTCATCGCCGTGGTTACGGATCACGTGACACCAACGACTCTGTGGTCGGTTCATTCGCGAGTCGCCCCGGTAACCGTAGTTAAGGACGTTGCGACGAGTGAACGGTTTGAAACGATATGAAATGTGAATTTGAGTGAAAACTTTTGGAGTGAAATCTTCACCCGAGTGCGAAACGCCGCTTCCTGATGGCCTCGGCGAGCGCGGAGCGACGGATCTCCCTCAACACTTCGCCGCCATTCCCGCATCGGAGCTTCGCGCTTCGCTGGACCCGCGGATGGAGAACCCGGGATTCCTGCGGAGTCTGCGCGGCGTCGAGCTTCAACATCGGCTCCACAAAGCCAGGTGCGTCCGCACGCGGTCACCAGGTGCTTTTCGCTGCAACAGATATATCTTCTTTAAAATAAATGAAAACTCGTCATCAGTGAGTTAGAAATATTGAATATTGATGTAAAAATGTCTTCCCTTCGTAATGCCGCTTGGTTTCCGACTTCGAGCAGTTTTTCGCTCTCTAACACCTCCATGAGCCTAAGTTAAAGCCCTGAAAGCAAACTCCATCACAAGTCGAACCTCACGAGTTGGACAATCTGAGAACTTCTTCTTCTTAGTTCATACTGCAGGAGAAACTCCCGAGTCGGACAACCTGAGAGCTTCTTCTTCTTTGTTCGTACCGTCTTCTTCCTCGTTCATACTGCAGTCGAACTTCGCGGGTTGGACGTGGACATTCGAGAGCTTCTTCTTCGTTCGTTTGCAGCACGAGGCAGCGGGGTAGCATCATTGGTTGAGAGCGTGATTGCGCTTCTGATACACAGTGCCTTCTGCTGGTTATGGAGGGAAAAAATTTGGCCAATGTGCCGGCGATAACTCGCCTACTATTCACAAAGGACACCGTGGGATCTTTAACGTCCACTAACTAATTCCGACAGACGGGCCACCTGGCTTAACGCCCATCCAGGGATGGCACACACATCGATGAATGACCCTGTCTATGCAACAGATGGCAGTTTATACCTGGGTCCGGATTGGAACCTAGGCTAGACAGCTTAGACACAGCTGGAGTGGAGAGCTGACGGAGCCATTCAAGAAAAGTGAAATAATAAAATGTATTTAATCCTCGTTTAGTGAAATATACCAAATGGTAATTACGTAGACTCGTGGAGGCAAAGATTGCTCTGAATCATTAGAATAGTTTCCCTTGTTTAAATTACAACTGTTAAACCACTTACTAACTTAAACCACTTACTAACTTAAACTACTTCCGAACTTAAACCACTTACGAACCCTAACCCTCCACGGACGGGTATCCTCTCATGCAACCAATGGTGCCCTGAACCGAACATGGTCTCCAATGGGGTTTCATCCAAAAGCTTCTGTTATTTCGGAAATTCATGATTTTAAATCTTGTTGATTATTTAAAAATTTTAACTCCAAAAAAACGAACTTTTTTTTTCACATTGTTATTTATTTATTTTTGTCTAAAACACTCCCAGGCACTCACTGATGAAACTCTAAAAGTTTGACGAAGATCCGTTCAGCCATCTCTGAGAAAAATTGCGGCACAGACAGACACACACACACAGACAGACATCTCTCTTATATAGCAGAAGATTACTATATAATCATTCATTGCATTGTGCATGTCGGCTTTACAACAATCAATGGCCGAGCTATAATATCATATTTTTATATTCATTACCCTCACGGTTACTTCATTACAAAGATTACTTATTCGCAAAATGTGAAGAAAAATGAATGTTACTGTACCCAGTTTTTTGGAAACCTCCTCCCGAGATTTCTCCACACGGAAGGCTCCCGGTCACTCTGCGTCGTTTGCTTGTTTCCCATCTCGAAGGAAAAAGTGAACAAACTTCACGGACATCGGTAAGATGCTTAAAAACACGAGCTGCTCCTCTGAAATCCAATTGATTTGTGAAGAAACAATGATCACTTCGCTGCGTGATCAAACGTAACCTAGCAACAATGATATCGCGTCGATGACATCACAATGGAAGAACAATAAGCATCTTGGTACTCACCATAACATGAAACGCCCTATAAAAAATAAAAACTCAAGTTTCTTTTTAAACCTGCTAATCCTAGATTTTTTTTCTCTTTGTTTGCTGTAAATTTTTCGTCCGGTAAGGAGTCCCAATATGGCGGCAGGGTGGCTTCATTTTGTGTCGATTTGATTTTGTGTCGATTGCAATCGTCCAATGACTGATGTGTAAATTTTATTACCCCCAGAATGAAGGATGCAATCGGAGCTTATGAAGAAGCAGCTGAGTACAGCAGAAAGAACGTTTCCATGGAAACAGAACCCCAGGTGCCCTCCTTGGTCAGTGTAACAGTGCAACGACCTATCAACATTGATTACTTTGGATTGAGAAATGGGTCCTGGGGAGAGCCATGTGGAATGATTATTTAGGAATGAGTTAGGAATGGGTCTTGGTGAATGAGTCCTGATTAATGAATGAGTCCTGGTAAATGGATTTTGGGGAATGGGTCCTGTGGAATGATTCTTGAGGAATTGGTTTTGTGAAATGGGTCATGTGTTGGGAAATGGGTCTTGTGGAATGATTATTGAGGAATGAGTCTTGTGGAATGATTCTTGAAGAATGAGTCTTGTGGAATGAGTCTTGTGGAATGAGTCTTTGGAATGAGTCTTGTGGAATGAGTCTTGTGGAATGAGTGAGTCTTGTGGAATGAGTGAGTCTTGTGGAATGAGTGAGTCTTGTGGAATGAGTGAGTCTTGTGGAATGGGCCTTTTGGAATGAGTCTTGTGGAATGAGTGAGTCTTGTGGAATGAGTGAGTCTTGTGGAATGGGCTTTTTGGAATGAGTCTTGTGGAATGAGTCTTGTGGAATGAGTCTTGTGGAATGAGTCTTGTGGAATGAGTGAGTCTTGTGGAATGAGTGAGTCTTGTGGAATGGGCCTTTTGGAATGAGTCTTGTGGAATGAGTGAGTCTTGTGGAATGAGTGAGTCTTGTGGAATGGGCCTTTTGGAATGAGTCTTGTGGAATGAGTGAGTCTTGTGGAATGAGTGAGTCTTGTGGAATGGGCCTTTTGGAATGAGTCTTGTGGAATGAGTCTTGTGGAATGAGTCTTGTGGAATGGGCCTTTTGGAATGAGTCTTGTGGAATGAATGAGTCTTGTGGAATGAGTGAGTCTTGTGGAAGGGGCCTTTTGGAATGAGTCTTGTGGAATGAATGAGTCTTGTGGAATGAATGAGTCTTGTGGAATGAATGAGTCTTGTGGAATGAGTGAGTCTTGTGGAATGGGCCTTTTGGAATGAGTCTTGTGGAATGAGTCTTGTGGAATGAGTCTTGTGGAATGGGCCTTTTGGAATGAGTCTTGTGGAATGAATGAGTCTTGTGGAATGAGTGAGTCTTGTGGAATGGGCCTTTTGGAATGAGTCTTGTGGAATGAATGAGTCTTGTGGAATGAGTGAGTCTTGTGAAATGATTCTTGGTGGAATGCGTCTTTAATATGAGTCTTGGGTGATGCTGGTGAAAATTTATACAGAAATTGGTTTGCAATACGCAGTGAATACATAGTAATTAAATAATTGGCTGAACTAACTGTCCATTGTGCACACAAGTGATGACATAAAATGCAAAAAAAAATGGGGGGGGGGGGGGGGGGAAGTTTACTGCCATTGATGCAACGTCTTCTACACCACCTTATTTAACATGTTACATTCGTTTTGTGTGCCTGTTGTTTATCCTTTGTGACGTCCTTAAAACCAGTACGTTTCCTCTTTTCAATGATTTTCAATGTTGTTTGACTGCCAGACAGACCACCAATTGCCGAACCCTACTTTTCCCTTCACGTGTGTGGGGTAAATTACAACCGAAAAACAACAACAACAAGCAAAACAAAAAGGTTTATTCCAATTGATTATTATCCAACAATACCACCAACAAACATTTATTAATGTCAATTCACAATGATATCACGTTACATTGATCCACTTTGTTTAAATTGAACGTTTGGACCCAATACGCAGATTGGACCCTATGCGGTTTGAGTGTTGAGCATATGGTCGATTGATGGAAGACCCCATCCACACCCCCAATCACCACCATACAACATTTCCTATAGCCCTTTACCAAGACAAAAATACCATATGCAATATAAGTGGGGTCTGTTCATTTGAGTTTGTAGGAGAGATAGTCGGAAAAGTGTCGGATTTTGGGAGCGAAATAATCAATTGAAGGATACGCGATTCTTTCCTGAGCAAAAAGAGACATCTCTGAATGTTGAAGGAAAGGTGTACACCGTGTGCATATCTTCACGGAATGTTTAACAGTTTATAATTGGTGATGGTAAACGTTATTTATCGATCGGATTTGTGTTATTGTTGACCCAAATCCCCCAAATCCTCCAAATATTCCTGCAGGTCGCACAAGATCTGCCTGGAACCCTCTTATGGTTAAACTGCCAAAATCTAGGCTCTCTGCTCACCTTCACTCCTTCATTCCTCTTTTCTCCCGCCTCTGGAACAAACTCCCCCACTCCCTTCAATCCCACTCCTCCCTCCAGGTCTTTAAAACAGCTGTTCACCACCATCTCTTATCTTCCCCCATCCAAAACCTTGATCTTTTCTACCCCCGCTAATTCACCCCAGATACACTTTTTTGAAATTCCAACTTCTTTCCTGGAAGTCCTTGCAGTGTCCATATGTTTTATACCTCTCCCACCTCCCCCAAAGCCCTCTCCCTCCCACAGTTCTCTCGATGTCCCTGCTCTCAAATGTTGTGTTTGTGTCCTTTCCCCTCTCTCCCCATCTTGTCTACCGCTCCCCTTATGTTGTGTTGTATGTGTCGGTTTGACTTTTTTGTGTGATTAATGTTAGCTCTTTCACGAGCCTCAATCTTGTGTACAAAAAAAATAAAAAATAAAAATAAAGATCTTCAGTACTCTATATACCCCACAGGAGTTGGGTTAATAACATGACCCTTCCTGGCGCTAACGTGGCGTTTTTCGTGGTGGCCTTTTGAAACGCGCTCCTGCTGTTTAACACGAAACTGAAAGGGAGGAAGACTGGGTTGTGCTCACTTGCCAAGCTGCTAGCTAGCGGTTGCCAAGCCAGCCGTTCCTTGAGGGTTATGAATGGAGTGCTTGCTCGAATGCTTTAACCACTTGGCGATCTCTCCACAAGAAACTTGGTAAATGAACACACACCCAATGTTCTTGAGACCCGACCAGAGATCGACTGTAATCTATATACCCCAAAGAGGAATGACCCTTTCTGCCCCTCCCGTAGTGAGCGGGTGTACTAGTGTTTTAAATCAATGATCATCTTCACCGTAAGGAGATAGCTCATGCAACAATATACATCTCATTTTCTTCTTTTATTCACTCCTCCAGCCACAAAGACTCTCACCAACCTTCCCACTAGACTCAATGATGCAATTTAATATCAAGCAAAGCAAAATTATTGGGATGGTGCTTTCATCAAAGTTTCCTGTTGTTGCCTCATGTATTACAGAATTGAACCGATATATTAAAGCTCTGACGGAGGTGCACACATGTGCATGCACCTGCAAGTGGTCGATGGCTCCAGTCGTTGCCGAGGCTTCCAGCAAAGTCACAGTGCAGCCCCCAAAACCGCCCCCCGTGGGGCGTGAGCCATAGACCTCTGGGACCACCTTTGCCAGCTCCTCAAGGTGGTCCAGTTCTGGTGAGCTCACCTCGTAATCACAAGCTGTTTTGGTTAAAAGTGTGCCAATAATCAAGAAAGAAAACTTGAGATGTCACCAAGAGCGATACTACGCTCGGGCTTAAGCAGTTGCCACGTACCGCCGCAATCTTAATTCCATGTCCGACAATGTCATTTTTATTACCACGTTTTTGTCTTTCTTGTAGTTATTTATGCATTTTCATAAATTATCTAGACATGAAAAATTACTAGAAGGATACATTTATATAACTAGAACAGCACTTGGAAGAGCGCATACCTACACCATGCTGAACAGTTTACATTTTGTAACGCACTGATAGGCCGTAACTACATCCGGACATGAAGCAGAATATAATCAGCTCGTTCTTGTCACCTACCCAACAAGTTTCATCCAAATCCGTCCATAACCTTATGAGATATCATGCTATACTGTCAGACCCAAACATTCACAGGGGATACATTCCTGGAAAATGGCCACAATGGTTGAATCCGCCATGAATGTTGAATCGGGAAATGTGGGGACATTGTTCCAATGGGAAAAGGGGGGGAGGCGTGGGGATAGGTTCCCGGTGGTTCGTGATTCATGGAAAATGCCGTGAAAGCGACACCACTAATGTCTGGGCATTGTTTCAATGGGGATAAAGAGGGATAGGTTCCCACGGTTCGCGACTCATGAAAAATTCCGTGAATGGTGACACCGTGAATGTTGGGGCATTGTTTCAATGGAAAAAGGGGGGATAGGTTCCCGGCAATTCGTGATTCATGGAAAATGCCGTGAAAGCGACACCACTAATGTCTGGGCCGTGAATAGCGACACCAGTAATGTCTGGGCATTGTTTCAATGGGGATAAAGAGGGATAGGTTCCCACGGTTCGCGACTCATGAAAAATTCCGTGAATGGTGACACCGTGAATGTTGGGGCATTGTTTCAATGGAAAAAGGGGGGATAGGTTCCCGGCAATTCGTGATTCATGGAAAATGCCGTGAAAGCGACACCACTAATGTCTGGGCCGTGAATAGCGACACCAGTAATGTCTGGGCATTGTTTCAATGGGGATAAAGAGGGATAGGTTCCCACGGTTCGCGACTCATGAAAAATTCCGTGAATGGTGACACCGTGAATGTTGGGGCATTGTTTCAATGGAAAAAGGGGGGATAGGTTCCCGGCAATTCGTGATTCATGGAAAATGCCGTGAATGACGACACCACTAATGTCGGGCTATTGTTTCAGTGGGGTAAAGAGGGGATAGGTTTCCGCAGTTCACGATTCGTGAAAAATGCCGCAAATTGTGACACAGCGAATGTCGGGGCATTGTTGCAAGGGAAAAAGGGGGGATAGGTTCGTGCCGGCTCCTGATTAAAAGCCACAAATGCAGGCTATTACAATTTCATTAAACAAAAATCGCCATGGTTTTACATTGTGTGCGCCATGAAAAAAAACCCACAACAACCAGTACCGTTTCCAATGTTTCTTAAAGGAATGCGATTATAGTTTATTAAAAGTGCTTAACCAACCGTACCGTAAAAAACAACAAACAAAAAAACAACAACAGTAGGTGCTGTTCAAATTTTTATTTACACAAAGATGCATAACTTTTCAAATGATGATGCTGATGAAGAATTAATATCCACTGAACTCATTTGACTCTTCTGAAGACGATGCAAGTCAGGATGCTGATGAGTTGTGCACCTTAAGGGATTAGATGTATGTGTATGTGAGTATGTGAGTGTGATGTGAGTGTATGTGAGTGCACTTAGATGTATGTGAGTGCACTGAGGTAGAGGAAGGCGAAGGTGCTCATGCTACTGACATGGAGGGGCCATTGCAAAAAAAATGCGTGATCGAGAGCTGCCTGGCAATATGCCACAGGTTTTGATGTAGCACCTTGTATTGGAGCATCATGTCATCCAACCTCCTCTTGAACTTGAGGTAACGCTCTATGACCATGTCGGTGTCTTGCAGCCTGTCAGCAATTGCCCGCATGTCCCGCAGCACTTCACCCAGGAACTTGACAGTGAGGTTGGGCATTAGCACCACTTCCTCCTCATCACTGCCTGCCTCCTCCTCCTCCCTGGAAACCTTGGCAATGGCGTCCAACTCCTCCTCAGTGAGCTCATCAGGTGTGCGAGGTGATAAGATCCTCCAACTCCTCAGGCTCCATGTCGTCAAAGCCTTCCCCCCCACCTGCCGTGTCAACCCAACAATTTCATTCCTCTCATCCATGTTGTCAGAAAAGCCTGTAGAGGTCTTCACTGCCTGTGGCTACAGGTTTTGCCAGCAGGCGTTGATGGTGGAGGCTCTCACCTCGTCTAGCAGCTCTTTGATGGCACAGATGCAGTGGGCTATTTTGAATTCTTTCCAACCCTGCCCGACAGTGAGCTCTGGGTCGGAGTCCATCGCATCCAAAATGCGGTGAAAGGTGCAGCGAGTACAGTAAGGTCCAGCTCACAGAAAGTGGAGATTAGCCCTTGGTTGAGCGGCTGGATCAGGGATGTGTGTTGGGGACATGAAGATCACCTCGACGTTCGGGTGAGCCACCTTCAGGTGCCCGGGTGGCCTGGAGCGTTATAGAGGAGCAGGAGAACCTTGAACACACTGGTTTTTTTCTGGAGAACCTTGAACACTCTCCATCTAAGGGACGAAACAGTTATGGAATCAGTCCATCAAACATTCTGCCATTACCCCTGTTGTCCCTCCAAAACATGGGCAGCATGTGTTTTATGTTATAGATTGGAGTGGGGGAGAGTGGGGGAGGGAAGAGAGACATGGGAGGGAGTGGTGGGGGAGGGAGGAGAGACATGGGAGGGATTGGGGGAGGGAGGAGAGACATGGGAGGGAGTGGTGGAGGGAGGAGAGACATGGGAGGGATTGGGGGAGGGAGGAGAGACATGGGAGGGAGTGGGGGGGGGAGGAGAGACATGGGAGGGATTGGGGGAGGGAGGAGAGACATGGGAGGGATTGGGGGAGGGAGGAGAGACATGGGAGGGAGTGGGGGAGGGAGGAGAGACATGGGAGGGATTGGGGGAGGGAGGAGAGACATGGGAGGGAGTGGGGGAGGGAGGAGAGACGTGTGAGTGGGAGAGAGTGGGGGAGGGAGGAGAGACGTGTGAGTGGGAGAGAGTGGGGGAGGGAGGAGAGACGTGTGAGTGGGAGAGACAGGGGAGTGGGGGGGGGGAAGAGAGGGGGAGTGGGGGAAGGAGAGGAGGAGAGAGGAGGGAGACACTTTTGCTAGCTTTTCCCATCACTTGGGACGGGTACTCTTCCTCGGAGTATATAATCGATTCCATTTCTGTATTCCCAGCAAGAAATTGTTTGACAGAATAGCGCACTGGTCGTAGCTCACTCACCTTTGAGGTGTCTTGTTTGGGTTCGATTCCCGACCCAACTATAAACTCTCGAATTGGTGCCTCTCGGGCAGGCTGTTGGTTGCATCACAAAGTGATGGGATGGATGTTAAGCTGGATATCCCACCATAATTAGTAGTTGTGTTTGTTCAAAGTGCCATTTATCGTTGGTAGACGTTATGAAGAACCCATTACCCATGGTGTCTTTCGTGAAGAGTTAGCGAGTTATCTCCTGCATTCCTACCATGCAGTCAATCGTCAGGCTGGGCCCGTCTGTTTGTGAAAGATTTGGGATATGGGCTTACCCCAGCCGAGCCTACAAGACGGTGGAATAATTCGGGCTGATGACGTAGTAGTAATAGTAGTAGTAGTAGAGTAGTAGTGGAGTAGTAGCAGTGTAGTAGCGTAGTTGTAGAGTAGAGTAGAGTATCAGTCGTAGTGTAGTAGTAGCAGTGCAGTGGAGTAATAGTAGTAGTAGTAGTAAGGTAGTAGTAGCAGTGTAGTAGAGTAATAGTAGTAGGGTAATAGTAGTAGAGTAATACAGTAGTAGTAGCAGTGTAGTAGTAGTAGTAGTAGTAGTGGTAGGGTAGTAGTAGAGTAGTGGTAGTACAGTAGTAGCAGTGTAGTAGTGTAGTAGTAGTAGCGTAGAGTATCAGTCATAGGGTAATAGTAGTAGTCGTAGTAGTAGCAGTGTAGTAGCGTAATAGTAGTAGTGTAGTACAGTAGTAGTAGAAGTAGCAGTGTAGTAGTAGCAGTAGAATGTAGTAGTAGTATTAGGGTAGTAGTAGAGTAGTGGTAGTACAGTAGTAGCAGTGTAGTAGCGTAGTAGTAGTAGCGTAGAGTATCAGTCGTAGGGTAATAGTAGTAGTAGTAGTAGTGTAGTAGAGTAATAGTAGTAGAGTAATACAGTAGTAGTAGTAGCAGTGTAGTAGTAGTAGTAGTAGTAGTAGTGGTAGTGGTAGGGTAGTAGTAGAGTATTGGTAGTACAGTAGTAGCAGTGTAGTAGTTGTAGTAGCAGTGTAGTAGTAGTATAGTAGTGGTAGTACAGTTGTAGTAGAGTAGTAGTAGTAGGGTAGTAGTAGAGTAGTGGTAGTACAGTAGTAGCAGTGTAGTAGTTGTAGTAGCAGTGTAGTAGTAGTATAGTAGTGGTAGTACAGTTGTAGTAGTAGTAGCAGTGTAGTAGAGTAGTAGTAGTAGGGTAGTAGTAGAGTGGTGGTAGTACAGTAGTAGTAGCAGTAGTATCAGTGCAGTGTAGTAGTGCTTTTGTTGGAAAGGCTATAGAAATTTGCGCTCAGAGCTCATGCAAGCTCAGGCAAACATATTGTTATGAATTTGGTAATGCAACATCTAGAGCTAGGTAGATCTGAATAGGTAGGTATTCGGCTGTCGTGACAGGGACTCTACATGTAATAAGTTCTTGATGTTTAGGCGGTTGTCGGGGTAAGATGTATGAGTGTGGATCTACCTGGAGATTCGAGTGTTAAATAGTGAGGGGTTAAAGGTAACGCCCCTGTGAGTCTCACCTAGTAATCAAACCTTTGTCCTTTATGGCACTGCAAACCACATAAACATTAGTTAGGTCCTTAGCGCAACATTAAATAATCCCCCTTTCCCTGACAAGGACTTCGTAATAAATTGACAGGAAACCAGGTCAAAAACACCACCACAATTGGCCGCCACCGTGTACACCTCAAAAGGCCTACAAACCTGGCCGGCACGTGTTATGCCAGGACCGCAGGGTCGCGTAACGGGGGAGATGTCAGGAGTCGCGGGAGGCTTTGATTGGCTGAGGAGTGCGCAATGTGACGTCATCGGCCACCAATATAGGCGACGGTCGGACGCCATTTCAGGAGTTGAGTTGAGTTCGTGGCAGGCACTGCAGACGCAGGCAGGCACCAGAGAGTTGAGCGGTGGTGGAGAGTTGGAGAGGACACGCCATTCCAGTCGCAGTTCGAGTGCAGTTCGGGTTGTAGGGAGTCGCAGGAGACACACGAGAGCACACCCAGTTGGCACTGAGCAGTTCGTTGGCACTTGGCTGCCAGCACTCCCGCGTCGTCGAGTCGAGTGGAGTTGAAAGGAGTCCTTCCTGTCCCTGGTCAAGTGGAGCCGCTGGCCTGCGTCGGACGCGTGGTGCTTGGAGCGAGGGGCCTCGTGGTGTGCGATCGGGCCGGAAGGAGCGGTGCTGGACACCAACAATACAAGACGACAAAGACAGATAAGCCCGATCTCCGCGTATATTTTGAACGACGGGACGTGTTATTTTCGTGATTAATCTCCCTCGTTTGTGTTTGCTGTCAGTCGTGTGGGGACGTCCCGATTTAGGTTTATTAGAATTATTAGATTTACCGGCGGGCTTTTTCACTGGCTTTACTTTTCCTAATAAACCCTTATATTACTTTTTGTACATAATATCTGAACGCAGTTTTCCTGGGTGTTTGATTTTAATAGATAAGGTTGCGGAGCCTTCGCTGCGCCCCGCCATTCCGCGCGTTGGTGTTGAACTTGAGTCCGCCATTGAGTGTTCGCCTCGGGAGTTAAAGTCTCGCAAATCGGTCATCCGTAACTGTGGTGTTAATCACGGTTGCGCGACAAGTGGTGTCAGGAGTGGGATTTGAACCCGTCGGACAAATTTTTTGTCCGCGGCGAGACATCGACACGGTCGGACAAATTTTTTTGTCCGCGGGGAGACATCGACACGGTCGGGCGTACATTGCGCCCGACGTTCGAACGCAAAATTTTTATAGTCGAGGCGGAGAAATTTAATAATCAATCGGGCAAACGGAGCGCGATATCGCGTCTTCGTCAAATTTAAATTGTTTCAGGAATTATTAAAATAAATACGCGCGCGGGAAACAATCTTCCGGAAAGCGGATGTCGGAAATTGATGAGATGGAAGTACGCAGCGAGGCCTCCGTCAGCGTCGGGAGTGAGCCGGAAATAGGGGAATTAGATGCAGAGGTGAGCCTTGGAACCTCCCTCGTCCCGAGCACCAACTTATCCCCCTCCCCCACCGGGGAGTCGGGACCAGTAGGAACGGCCCCGACAACCGACCAGATGTTGGGTCAATTGCTTCGAAAAATTGACGGGCTGGAAAATAAAATGAGTAAGGAATGTAGGGAAGGAATGAAGGGAATGAGTGATCGATTGGAGGAACAAATGGGACAAATGAAAAGTGGGTTGGGAAATAAAATTGATGGGTTAAAAGGGGAACTGAATGCCCAGAGTGATAAAATTGAAGGATTAAAGGAGGGATTGAAAGAACAAATCAAAGGGATGGTCAGCAAAATCGATGGATTGGAGGGAAAAATGGAGGTGATGAATGAACAAATGAATGAACAAGGGAATGAAATAAAGGAAAGGAATGAACAATTGGAAGGAAAAATTGGGGAAATGGCACAGCAGCTGGGGGAACGAATTGATGGCATAGAAGGGAGAGTGCAAAACCAAATTACGGACAGACTGGGGAAATTTGAGGGTAAAGTAGAAACTCAAATGGGGGAGATGGAAAAAGCCATAGGGGTGGAAATTGAATTGAAACGGGAAGAATTAATGTCAAAAATAGAGGAGGGCGTGACGCAGGCTGTCCAAATGGGGGAAAAGTTGGAGGGTCAGATTGGTGCCACAAATGCTCGAATTGATAAAGCAAATGGGGACCTGGAAGGCTATCGGGGCCGGGTGGATGCCAGAATGCTACAGCAGAGTGAGGAATGGGGATTGCTCAACCGACAAGGGGGCAAATTGGCCGAGGAGGTGAGGGGGTTGGAAACCCGCATAAAAGAGCAGGAGCAAGGGTTAATTGAGAAAGGCCTGTGGGGGCCACTAATGGATAATGAAAGGGTGAGTGATTTTATGCAGGAGCGACTGGAGATCTGGGACAATACCATCAAGAAGGAGGTTGGTCGGGTTCAAGAGAGCCTGAAGGAAGAGGTGAGTAGGTCGGTTAAACATTTTCAGGACCAGATTAAGGTGACCCAGGAGACCCTCACCACGAGCCACATTTGGACACCAGAGGCTCCGAAACGGAATACCCAGTTGGGGGGGTGTTTTGGCCCCGGACTGGATTTGGACAGAGAGGAATCGGGGAATAGAGTCTCTGGAAAAACAATCCCCCTCGTACATTTTGACGGATCAGGGAGCCTCGAGGCTTTCCTGACACAATTTGAGTGCGTGTCTCAGCTCAATGGTTGGGGAGAGCGGGAGCGCATGGGGAATCTGGTGGCGACACTGCGTGGGTCAGCCGCCGACGTGTTGAACGTAGTCCCAGAGGGAATATTGACCAGCAAGGCCATTTGTGAGGCCTTAAATAACAGGTACGGGACAGGCGCAAGGTGCGACCTCGTCAGGGCACAGCTGCTGCATCGCAGGCAAAAGCCTAATGAGACGTTGCAGGAGCTGGCCCAGGATATATACCAGTCTGTGAGGATAGCATACAGGGACCTACCAGCACAGGCGTGGGACAAGCTGGCGATAGAAAAATTTATGGCGGCTCTCCCTGATCCTGAGGTCCGGACGTTGGTGGAGTTACAGGACCCACCCACGGTGCACCGGGCAGCGGAATGCGCGGCGAGACTGACCTTTTTGAGAAGGTCGAACCGCGCATCGGAGAGGGCACCTGTGACGGTACGGCAGACCGAGGTGCGGGATCGGGAAAAGCCAGAGGATGACATCGGGCGAATGTTAAGGGGAATCAGCCGCCAGCTGACAAATTTGATGGGGGGACAAATTGCAGGGAGCGAGTCACGACAGGGTGGTCCAGGTTGGCCATCAGGACGGCCTGATTTTTATCGGGCTGGGCCGGGAGAAAGGGGGGCTCCACCTGGCTACCAGAGGGGTCCGTTCTTGGGGACTTGTTTTAGATGTGGGAGAAGAGGGCACAGTCAGAGGAATTGTCGGCAACCATATGGGCCCCCACCTCCTGACAGGCTTCGCAGTCCAGAAAGGAGGGGGCCCCCAGTAGGTCCACAGATGCCAGACAGAGGACCACCACCTCCGCCTGGGCCAATAGAGGTAGAGTGTGCGGGAAACTAGAACGAGCCGAGCATACGGGGCCATGCTCGGCTGGCAAGTGTGTGGAGAAGCGCCCTCCTTTGGTGGAAGTAGTGAATTGCGGACAAATTGGCACGGGTAATCTAAGGGTTAGATGCAAAATTGAGGGAGAATTTTGTGAGGCTGTGGTGGACACTGGAGCCAGTGACACCATTATCAATCCGGGTGTGCTAGACCAGAGTGTTGGAGGCTGGGACAAAATTGATAGGGTAGAAGGACACAGCCTTCAACTGGCTACGGGGGCAACGGCACCAATATTGGGACGCGGAGTGGTGAGGATGGAGTTGGGTGGCCTGGAGGTCAGCGTGGTTGTGTGGGTGGCGGGGGTGTGCGATCAGTGTCTGTTGGGACTGAGTTTCCTGGTGGAACATGACTGCCAATTAGACCTTGGGCGTGGTCATATGTGGTTGGGCACCGAGAGGCTGCAGTTAATGGGACTGGGGGATGACGAGGAGGTGCAGGGGACGTGGCTGGAGGTGCCGCGCACTGTGACCGTGCCTCCCAGGTCCGAGAGAGTCGTGATGGCAGAGTTAGCAGCAGGTGCTCAACCCATTGGCCAGCTGGGGCTAGTGGAGTCGTGGTCCTCGCAGGGGACGGAGGAATTAATGGTGGGTCGCACCCTCATAGACACCCGTGGGCCTATGCTGGCAGTCAGGCTGCTCAACTTGTCCGACAGCCCCCGCACTATAAGGGGCGGAGCCATCGTAGCCAAATGCAGTAGTGTAGTAGAGGTCACCGGAGGAGGTGGATCCACATGCTTGCCAGTACAGCCGGAAGGAGGGCAAAATTTGGGGAAATGTGATTGGTCAGAGGGAGTGCGGGACATGATGACACGCTCTGAAGAGGGCCTAACATCGGAGCAGGTAGAGACGTTGCACAATTTGGTTGGTAAGAACTTGGGTGTTTTTTTTCTCTCTCCCTCGAGGATGTTGGACGCACGAGTCTCGTCAGGCACAAAATTAGCACTGGCGAGGCTCGGCCTGTTCGCCAACCGCCGAGGCGGCTCCCTTTCGCTAAGAAGGAGGAGGCAGAGGAACAGGTGAGCAAAATGGAAAGGGCCGGGGGTGGTGCTTCGGCAGGTGACTGATGTGGTGTTCAAAATTCAGATGGGCCCGCATGCCCTTCCACAGATAGTTCACGGGGATAGATTGAGCTCCTACATGGGTCGGGAGGCTCCGGAGTGGATTGGAAGGGTGAGGGGGAAATTAGGTGTGGTGGATGGCACTCTTGAACCTGACCAACCTGCAACTACCTGCACTTGAGGTGAGTGTTTTGAGGAGTACTGTCCCAGGCTTCAGGATTTGCTTTGGGAAATTGGGGACATGTAATTTGGAGTTGGGAGGCGGGTGAGAGTGATGACATGGCCGGTGAGGGGATGGAATGGGAGCCACAGTGTCTTGTGGGTGGCGTATGTTTTTGTGTTGTGGTTAGGTGTTTTGATGTGGTCGTGAGAGTGGAACCTGGAGAGTGAGTGATGATTATTGGAGATAATGAGGGGCGATAAATTGTGCTTTTTGGAAATGTGCTAATGGAAAGGTGTAAGGATTTAATGATTCGAACTGTGAAGGGGGATTTCACATGTGGCAGGCCATGGCAAGCCTTGTAACACCTTTTACACCATCTATGGAATTGTACTGAATTGTGCTGAGTTGTGTGGAGAATTGAATGGCAGCGGGGGAGGAAGTGTGTTTTGGGGTCTTGTGGGTGGGGAAGGTGTGTGTGTCCGCAGGTACAGAGCAAGCTCTGAGGAGCGATGCCTGCGGGCCCCCCCTCTGCGGCAATTACCCCTGGCAGCCGGTGGTAACTGGAAATTGGAGCTCGTCGGTGGAGGGTCTGGTTGGGCGCCGCGGGGTGAGGAAGTCCCCCGGTGACCCGTGTTGCTGCGCGAAAGCAGGAGGCAAAGGAGCCTGGTGTGTGTGGAGACCCTCACCGGCGAGGTAACGGCGGAAAGGGGCTGTTGGGCTGTCACGGGGCCAAGAGGTAAAGGGGGGGGGGGGGCAATGAATTTGTAAGTCGGTTGACTTGTTTTTGGGACTGCGGGCACCACAGCCTGATGCGCCCCCACCATCTTTTGTGCGGTACCTCCCCGCTGCCTAGTTGAGGAATGCACACACACGTGAATGACATCAATGCCATGGTCCTGCAGGGGGTGTATTGGGAATAAGTGCTTTGTTGATTTTTGAAATGCCTTGATGACCTATGGAATGAGAATGAGTGGTTAAGGGGTCTGTGTTGCATGAATGTGGGCGAAATCCACCGAGCCGTGTCACTCACCTGTAACATCTGGACAGGGCCCGTGGAAATTTAGGGGGGATGCATTGGGGATGGGCCCGCAGGTAAGGTTGAGTCTTGTGGCATCCACCGGGGGACGCGGTCTGTAGACCGGGGTATGTACAAAGGTTAGAGTTTTGAGTTTTGGAAAGATGGTTAAGTTTTGTGGTTAAGTTAGTGTTGTGTGTTGTTGTTTCCTCCCTCCACAGGAACAACGAAGAAGATGTACATACTTGCATGATGGTTAAGGGGTTCAGCATGTTAAGGAAGTGTAGGTAGGTAGTCCGACTCACTTCCCACAGCCCTTCCTGATTTATTTCGTAGGTTAATTAAGTGTGTGACAGTAAGTGTTAAGGCTGGAATGGTAGCCCTGCGGTGAACCTTGCAGGAGCTACGGTTCCAGGGGGGGGGCTGTGTTATGAATTTGGTAATGCAACATCTAGAGCTAGGTAGATCTGAATAGGTAGGTATTCGGCTGTCGTGACAGGGACTCTACATGTAATAAGTTCTTGATGTTTAGGCGGTTGTCGGGGTAAGATGTATGAGTGTGGATCTACCTGGAGATTCGAGTGTTAAATAGTGAGGGGTTAAAGGTAACGCCCCTGTGAGTCTCACCTAGTAATCAAACCTTTGTCCTTTATGGCACTGCAAACCACATAAACATTAGTTAGGTCCTTAGCGCAACATTAAATAATCCCCCTTTCCCTGACAAGGACTTCGTAATAAATTGACAGGAAACCAGGTCAAAAACACCACCACAATTGGCCGCCACCGTGTACACCTCAAAAGGCCTACAAACCTGGCCGGCACGTGTTATGCCAGGACCGCAGGGTCGCGTAACGGGGGAGATGTCAGGAGTCGCGGGAGGCTTTGATTGGCTGAGGAGTGCGCAATGTGACGTCATCGGCCACCAATATAGGCGACGGTCGGACGCCATTTCAGGAGTTGAGTTGAGTTCGTGGCAGGCACTGCAGACGCAGGCAGGCACCAGAGAGTTGAGCGGTGGTGGAGAGTTGGAGAGGACACGCCATTCCAGTCGCAGTTCGAGTGCAGTTCGGGTTGTAGGGAGTCGCAGGAGACACACGAGAGCACACCCAGTTGGCACTGAGCAGTTCGTTGGCACTTGGCTGCCAGCACTCCCGCGTCGTCGAGTCGAGTGGAGTTGAAAGGAGTCCTTCCTGTCCCTGGTCAAGTGGAGCCGCTGGCCTGCGTCGGACGCGTGGTGCTTGGAGCGAGGGGCCTCGTGGTGTGCGATCGGGCCGGAAGGAGCGGTGCTGGACACCAACAATACAAGACGACAAAGACAGATAAGCCCGATCTCCGCGTATATTTTGAACGACGGGACGTGTTATTTTCGTGATTAATCTCCCTCGTTTGTGTTTGCTGTCAGTCGTGTGGGGACGTCCCGATTTAGGTTTATTAGAATTATTAGATTTACCGGCGGGCTTTTTCACTGGCTTTACTTTTCCTAATAAACCCTTATATTACTTTTTGTACATAATATCTGAACGCAGTTTTCCTGGGTGTTTGATTTTAATAGATAAGGTTGCGGAGCCTTCGCTGCGCCCCGCCATTCCGCGCGTTGGTGTTGAACTTGAGTCCGCCATTGAGTGTTCGCCTCGGGAGTTAAAGTCTCGCAAATCGGTCATCCGTAACTGTGGTGTTAATCACGGTTGCGCGACAATATGTTCCCTGTTTAATGTCGTTCAATTCCTCATCGCTGCAAGTCCATGGTTTGAACGACAGTGGACAAGGTAGATCATTTTGAAGAGAAAGCACGACCAAGACAGATAAGGAGAAGGTAAAAGAACACCAAAGAACACCAAAAAAACAAACCAAAATAACACATTTGTACAAATAAGAGCAAAGTATCTTGCGGGGAAAACCTACAAAGTGCATCATTTATGGTCCAGGTTTAGTGCAGTGTAGTAGTAGTAGCAGTAGCAGTAGCAGTGTAGTAGTAGTAGGGTAGTAGTAGAGTAGTGGTTGTACAGTAGTAGTAGTAGTAGTAGAAGTAGTAGTAGTAGTAGTAGTAGAGTAGTGGTAGTACAGTAGTAGTAGTAGAGTAGTGGTAGTACAGTAGTAGTAGAAGTAGCAGTGTAGTATTAGTAGTAGCAGTGTAGTAGTAGTAGTATGGTAGTAGTAGAATAGTAGTAGTAGTAGTAGAGTAGTGGTATTATAGTAGTAGAGTAGTAGGAGCAGTGTAGTAGAGTAGTAGTAAAAGTAGAGTTGTAGTTTTAGTTTCGGGTAGCGAGTATTTTTATTTTTTATTTTTATGTTGGAGGCTCCAGGCATAAAATAGAAGAAAAGTGTATGATGAAAAGTGTATGATGTTTGTTTGCGAGAAAGATGTTGAAGCTAGTCCGGTAGCTGTAGTTTGAGTGAGACAGAAAGTAAGACCAGCAATCCTGACATGGTGTGTGTAAGATGGTTCTGGGCACCACTTTAACGCTCCTAAGTCAGGACGGAAGTACCACCCTGGGCAGTTGCTGTCTACAACCTACTACCTAAAAAATAGTAGTAGTATAGTAGTAGTATTAGTGTAGCAGAGTAGTAGTGTCGTAGATTAGTAGTAGTAGTAGTAGTAGTAGTGTAGTATAGTAGTAGTAATACAGTAAGTAGTATTAGTGGTGTAGTAAGTAGTAGGAGTACTGTAGTAGTAGTAGGAGTACTGTAGTAGTAGTAGTAGTAGTAGTAGTAGTAGTAGTAGTAGTAGTAGTAGTAATGTAGTATAGATTCCCATTCTGCACTAATCCTCATCCACTTGTGGAAGTCTTTGCTCTAAAGTTTCAATGAATGTTTGATTTCCTTTTATAAATTCCACGAGTCGATCACTTCCATCGTTTCTTTCCTATTCCAATCATTCCTATTGATTATACTTTATTTTCTTTCTCCCTATATTAACATTGAAACCCTATTTCGCAGACTTCGTCATTTGTTCCTACATATCGTTTAATTACTTAACATTTTTTTTGTCGGTGCAAATACCGGAACCGTGGCCTGAATCTCCAGGTTATTTGTAAAATCATTTTTACAATTCCATGTGCACTATAATTGTCTAACTGGTAATTATAGTTTACTAACGGTACATAATGATATTCTTTATGGTGATTGTCATACTACAGACACACAAAGAGACAATGGTATCGGACAGCCAGAATAGGCATTGTGTAACCCTAGACCATGGCACACAAAGGGTGTCAGCCATGGAATGGGACCATATTAGGGTTGGTTTGGGATTGCAGCTGCTCTGACCCCTTTATATAAATCCTCTTTATATTTGGACAATCGGAGAGACTAATACCGAGTTTCTTACTGCAGCATGGTAAGCAATTGTGAAGCGGCATTCAATTTGCTTGTTTACTGCTAGATTTGTTTAATCTTCCCATTGTGATATCCCATTGTTTTCCCATCACTCAATCTTCCATTGTGATATCCCATTGTTTACCCATCACTTTTTAAAAATCTTCCCATTGTGATATCCCATTGCTTACCCATCACTTTTTAAAATCTTCCCATTGTGATAT
Source organism: Myxine glutinosa (assembly GCF_964187855.1). Lineage (NCBI taxonomy): Eukaryota > Metazoa > Chordata > Myxini > Myxiniformes > Myxinidae > Myxine > Myxine glutinosa. The sequence goes on along the minus strand of NC_136264.1, from coordinate 133,046,056 downwards.
CCCATTGTTTACCAATGACTCATTTAATCTTCCATTGTGATATCCCATTGTTTACCAATCACTCATTTAATCTTCCCATTGTGATATCCCATTGTTTACCCATCACTTTTTAAAAAATCTTCCCATTGTGATATCCCATTGTTTACCAATCACTCATTTAATCTTCCCATTGTGATATCCCATTGTTTACCCATCACTTTTTAAAAAATCTTCCCATTGTGATATCCCATTGTTTAGCCACCACTCATTTAATCTTCCATTGTGATATCCCATTGTTTACCAATCACTCATTTAATCTTCCCATTGTGATATCCAATTGTTTACCCATCACTCATTTAATCTTCCCAATTGTGATATCAAATTGTTTACCCATCACTCATTTCATCTTCCTATTGCGATTTCCAATTGTTTTCCCATCACTCATTTCATCTTCCCATTGTGATTTCCAATTGTTTTCCCATCACTCATTTCATCTTCCCATTGTTTTCCCATCACTCATTTCATCTTCCCATTGTGATATCCAATTGTTTACCCATCACTCATTTCATCTTCCTATTGCGATTTCCAATTGTTTTCCCATCACTCATTTCATCTTCCCATTGTTTTCCCATCACTCATTTCATCTTCCTATTGCGATTTCCAATTGTTTTCCCATCACTCATTTCATCTTCCCATTGTGATTTCCAATTGTTTTCCCATCACTCATTTCATCTTCCCATTGTTTTCCCATCACTCATTTCATCTTCCCATTGTTTTCCCATCACTCATTTCATCTTCCCATTGTGATTTCCCATTGTTTACCCATCATTCATGCGATCTGCTCACGATATCCCATTGTTTTTCTGTGCTTGATGCCATGTCCCACGGTTTACCCACAGGCTCCGAAACGCGCTAAGAAGAAGTTAGATAGCGGGAGCTCGAACGTGTTCTCCATCTTTGAACAATCACAGATCCAAGAGTTTAAGGAGGTAATCAGGACAAACAACAAAACATCTCTTTAGTATAACACTAGCAGTGGTACCCAGTGTTGCCCGGTCTATTTTTTTCTGGGGGCCTAAAACACTTCCCTACACCCACTAAGGAATGGGGTCCACACACACTTCCCTATACCCACGATAGGGTGATTAAAAGAAAAAAAAAAAAATCCCCCAAAAATCCAACTTTATTTTTTTTCCAACATAAAAAAAAAATTCTGAAAAAAAATCCTGATTTTTTTTTTTTTGCCAGTGAGTCCCCGCACTCACTGATGAACCTGGAAAGTCTGTCTGTCTGTTTGTCTGTATGTCAATCACCCACAGGTCACAATTTTAAAGTGATTTCTATGAAAGTTCACCAAGTTGACCATAATGAAGAAGCCCATTGATTTGGACGTCAATAGGCCAAAGGTCAACAACTTTGTCAAATTTCTAAAATCATCCGATTGACTTGAAATTTTAAGAGGATTTGCATATCACGTCACTGAATTCAACCACCAATTATTTAGAGGTCATCATAGGCCAAAAGGTCAACATAGGCCAAAGGTGGTCAACAGCTTAAGGTGGAATTTCTAAAATCCTCAATTTTCATCTGATTGACTTGAAATTTTAAGAGGATTTGCATATCTGGACACTGAATTCAACCACCAATTATAATTTTTGAGGTCATCATAGGCCAACAACTTATTTTAGGGATTTCGCAAGTGTCGTGCTATGCACGGCATATTTCTTGTTTGTTTGTTTGTCTGCACGGAATAAATATGATTTTCTCTGCAGCCGTTTGTCCGATTGCCAGAAAATTTTCACCATAGGTGCATCTCCTCCTGTAGATTTCAAAAATGATAATTATGACGTCATAGGTCACGTGGTACGGGCGCCATCTTGGAAAAAGCGAAAAACTTTGCACCTCCATATCTCCGAAAATTCTGCATAGCAAAAATTGAGACATGGCTCATTGTAAAGAACTCTCCACGGGGAATAACATATGTTAATGATGATGTCATAGGTGCCTCCATTATGACGTTATAATTCGACAAGTACAAAACTTCATCTGATCAAGATGAAATTTCTTGAGCGTCATCGAATAAATTGGTGGAGGGAAAAAAAAATGACGTCATTGGCCACGTGGTTTGGCCGCCATATTTGTTTTAAGACAAAACCCTTAAAAACCACTAAAAGCACGTATGGGCGAGGGTCTGCAATCTCTGATTGCTCTTTATTGTTAACTTTGCAATACTGCTGCCTTCTGTCGATCGTTTACATGGCGTTTTTCCTTTTCTTTACAGGAGTGAGGCTCATGGAAGAGCAAAGTAGATCTGATAGTGGGACAAACAGGAAGGGAATGAACGAGCAGGAAAAGGAGAGAGGAAAGAGGAAACTGGAACTAGCAAGTGAAGTGGTTGAGCTTGGAAAGGTTAATTGGGGTAATAATGCTGATCATGGGATAGAATTGGGGATGAGGAGAGATGGCGGTGCACTGCTTGCTTGAAGTCCTGGAGGGAAGAGTGAGACAGAACAGTCTATGGAAGGTGGTTCCATTGACTGGAGAAGTGAGGAATAAAATGGTTGAGGTGTGCAGTCAGCCTGGATTTTGGAAGTTTAACCAGGATGGGGTTACTCAAAGAACACAGGCATGTTTGAATAGATAGGGAGGGTCAGAGGATTGAGAGAGACAGCAAAGGGAGCAATAAGATGGAGAAGAATATTATTGACCAGACTCGGTGGTTAGAGCGTTCGCTCGAAGCTCGAAGTCTCGAAGTCATACCATAGACTTCAAACATAGGGACAATACCCCTAGCGCTCACCTGGTAGAATAAACAGGATGCTGCACTGATTAAGGGTATTTTTAACCAATTTCACTGGTTGCTAGAAGACAGGGCAGCATGTGGAATCGTACTAACATAATCATAAGACTTTAAACAAAAAAAGAAAAAATACCTATTTTTGGGGGGGAAACCCCTCTTCCCCCCAACCCCATATACCTCCTAAGACCCCAATTTTTCTAATGCCTTGAACAAACATTGGTACATCACGGGTGATTTTGGTTGTGGTGAAGTTTCATCGAAATTGCATGTGTAGTTTCTGAGAAGAAATCAAACACCTATTTTGGGGGGGAAACCCCTCTTCCCCCATAGATCCCTAAAGAGGCAGATTTTTAATGCCGTGAATATACTTTGGTACATCACGGGTGGTGAAGGTTGTGGTCAAATTTCATCATAAACGCGTGTGTAGTTTCTGAGAAGAAAGGAAATACCTATTTTGGGGGGCAACCCCCCATAGACCTCCAAAGGGGCAGATTTTTTAAATGCCGTGAACAAACTTTGGTACATCACGGGTATGAATGTTGTGGTCAAGTTTAATGGAAATAGTGTGTGTAGTTTCAGAGGAAAAAGCTATTTCCTATGTTGGGGGGTAAAACCTGGATCCACTTTGACCCCGGTAAACCCCCTTAGACTCTGAATTTTTTAATGCCGTGAACAAACTTTAGTCACAACACAACAATTATCATTTGTGCCAAATTTGGTCGCAATCCCATCAGCGGTTTTGGAGAAGAAGTTTCAAGTGTTTACAGACGGACAACGTGCCATCGCATAAGCTCCCCTGAACTTCGTTCCAGGTGAGCTAAAATTGTACGTTCTGATTCCTTGCTTGATGTTCAGCATTTAAAAGGATAAGAACACGGACAATTTTTGTGTCAGGTCAGTCTTTTGGGACTGTGACTGGTAACATGTAACCCAGGGCTACTTGCCACATGGTGTGGTTGTCAGCGACTAAACCGACACCACTCTGCTGCCTTTGATAGTGGGGAGTGTGACTGTGAAACCCTGCCTGGACGAACAACAACACGTCAACACCTGACAAAGGGTGGATGAGCTCCTGAAGGGAGCCAACGGCCATCCAGTGAGGAGATGGTTTCTCCTAAAAAACACCCATTTGGTTTGGATCGGTTTGAGTCATACCAAAGACTTTAAAATTGGTACGTGCTGCTTCCTTGTTTGACGTTCAGCATTTAAAAGGAAAGAGCTCAGACAATCCCCCTCAGTTAGCAACCATGTGGGGAGAAGGAAATTCCTCCTGAAGCCACCCAAAGTGATATAGCACTTCCCTCAAGCTCAGTGGCTCTGTTCATCTAGTCTAGTCTAACAGTCCTGTGTTGTGTCTCCTGTATTCGTCTGCATGTGTGTGTGAGACGTGTGTGTTGCAGCTCTACCACGAGCCTCAGCTCCTGTAAAAAAAGGTGGTAGAAAATAGAGAGACCACCAACCTTCCTGTAATGAGAAAGCAATAGTCCTTGTGTTTTGGCCTCATCACAGGAAATTCCAATAATTTTGACAGCTTTAGGTTCCAAAGAATCCCAGAGATACAGATCTGATGCTCAGGTGCCAACCAATAGCAGAGAGCAGTTAAGCTATGGAAAAAGGCATTGCTTTCCCAAGGAAGTATTGGATCGACAGAAGATTAGGAGGCCAACTATTATTTTGATGTGATCAGCACAGGAAAGATCAAGGTTGATGATGACGCCTATAAGTCTAAGAGACTGAATCTCTTCTAGTCGGTGACTAAGTAAATAGATAGTTGGGTTCATTTAACGATCCATCTGGAGTGATAAATAATTTCAAATAATTTCCACATCAGCAGAGAAAGATGCAGCTGCCATCTGCCTAGTGGAGAGTGGGGTTTGTACGATGCAGTGTGTAGTCGTCGCAAAAAGGAAGACTGGGTTTTTCAGAGCATCATTGGGCATTTATATAGAAGAGGAACAAGACTGGGCCTAAAACTGCCTTGAGAAACTCCAGCCCCCACTGGAAGTGCAGGAGAGGGTTCCATTGATGGAAACACATTGTGGAGGAAGTCAGAAATCCAGGAAGGAAGGCGGCCTTCTATGCCACAGTGAGAGAGCTTGGCAAGCAAATGAGGATGCCAGACTGTGTCAAATGCGAGAGATACTGTATCTCTAGGGAGGTGGTCCTCACCTCTTCTTTGAGATCGAGACCCTACAAATATTTCTGAGAGAGGAGCAAAAGCATGTCCAGAGTTGAGTGACTGGGACAGACACCAAACTTATGGTCAGAGATCAGGCTGTTTCAAAGCCAGATAGACTTGACATCATAAGCAAAGATGGATTCCATGACTTTGCTGGTAATTGGAAGCTAGCTCAATGGCCTATAGTTGGTAGGATCTGTTGGTGCACCCTTCTAGTGTATAGGAGTTAGTACATGGTGTTGTGTCATTATAAAAAAAAATAACCACATTTAGAGGCCATTTTTCCCCGCAAAGCGGGGGTTGGTCTTTTTCGGGGACCGTGGTTGTTGTTTTTCGGTCCCCTTTTTGAAGCAATGTTTTACGGCCGGATGCCCTTCCTGCCGCCAACCCTTTTTGTCGCCTTTCACGACAAGCAGGGAATTACCAGTGAACTGGTACTCAATTTGCCCACCTCGGAAGGATGACAGGCTGAGTCAACCCCCCTGGCGTTAATTCAGCGATCGACCGGGATTCGAACCCAGGATCCTGGGATCCTAAGCTGGCACCCTAGCCGCTAGCCCAACACACACAGAGTTGTGTCATTGTAGTGCAAAATTTGCTACACTAGTGGAACCAATGTTTTTTGGAATCCTTATACCCTAAGCAACAAGACCTGAGTTGGTTCCATTTTTTTCAATGGCGTCTTGTCAAAATGGCCGCCATTTTTTGCAATTTTGTATGTATCTTTTCACATAAAACACTTTGATTAACCATTTTTTCTGGCATTTATGTCATTCCTTGTATAGTACTTGTACAGCTACAGTCTCGTATTCTGATACATCTGGGGGAACTCGTTGATAGACAGCAAGAGCAGTCCCATGGAATGTGTTCCGTCCATCAGCTGTGTCTACCTTGGCATCTATGTTATCAGCTGAGCATCTGATTGGCAGATTTTTCAACAGTCCTGGAGGCACGTAAACGCCATTGAATTCATTCATATTCTCTTGGACTGTGGTGGCAATCTTTGAAGTGATCTCCTTTACACGTTGATGTGAAACACCAACGCCACTCTGGTACAACATGTCTGTGTCTCTGCGACTGCGGTGTGCATGATGGCTATGGAGTGAAAGTCCAACCCCTAATGGCGTTTCAGTTGTGAACCTGAAGGTTGAAGTTGAGGACTTTGGCTGATATTGCACCTGCCGATCAGATTTGAACTCCTGGATGATGTGCTGTCCAATAAGTGCACATGTTCCATTTATCTTTTCATTGCGTGATTGTGTTTTGGTGGTGGCTGCTCCCTGGAAATTTGAAATTGCACATTTGAAATTGGCATGAGCAACGTCAACCAAAGGTTCAGGAGTTCTCTCTTGGCAGAATACACAAAGTTCGTAACTTGCGCATTGCTTCTTAGAAGGCGGCTCTTCAAACGATGACATTATGCGGCGGTGAAGCTGAAATCCAACTTGTCTATGAATACCTGTAAGATAAAAAAAGAATAAAGCAAATGTTCATATTTCTTTCATTATTGTAATTATAGTTATCTATGTGTAGTTTAAGACTGTAGAAATTAGAATACATACAAAATTGCAAAAAACGGCGGCCATTTCAAAATTCAAAATGGCCGCCGAAGACGCCATTGAAAAAAATGGAACCAACTCAGGTCTTGTTGCCAAGGGTATGTAGATGCAAAAAAAACATTGGTTCCACTAGTGTAGCAAATTTTGCACTTACATATAATAATTCTACATAACACCATGTACTAAGTGATGTGTTCCTGACTTCCATGAAGAGGAGAGGTGGCCAAAGGAGGACAGAGTGAATATGACAGATAGAAGGGGGAGAAAGAACGGCACAGCAGGATTGTACGAGTAGAACATGGGTACTAATGCTTTCTCGGCCTATTGCTGCAGGGTCAAGGTCTGACAAAATGTTCTCTACCTTCTCAGAATAGGATACAGAGTTCAGTAGACAATAGATAAGTCAGTCGGCATACACTGAGGACAGAATGGATTGAGTTGAGTACATGAGATTTGGAGGCAAAGACAGAGTTTGGTACTGAGTTTGAGGTGAGGGATGGGATAAAAGTTACCGTCACCTTAAATTTATTTATGTTAAACTGCAAAAACTTTTTGTTAAACAAAGTTAAAAACAATCCATATACAGGAACAGTTTACATAAAATGTGATGGCCAAAAACAATCAACAGGCAATGCGATACATCATTCATGCGTAAAGACTCATTTAAACACCTTTATTAGCGAAAGAGAATAGCAACCTACCTATGAGGCCTAGCAAGTCGAGACGGCTCGGATCTGTTAGTCTGAGAGACGCGATAAGCATAGAATGTCGGGTTTCTTCCAAATTACTTTGTTTAGTGTTAAACGACTTAATGACAGGTTACGCTAGACAAATACGTTATACAAAATTGACAATACTGTAGTTTGTGGTTATAATAAATTTTACTTCAGGTAGGTGTTCCCCACGAAATGCCACGATTTAGCTATTTATACGCCTTGATATGGAGTTTGGCCAAGGCGGAAAATCCACTTGGGGAAAGCGGGGAAATGAAGTCGCTACAACCTCCGTCGCATGACTTATCGTCCCACTGGCAAGTTTGGTTGAGATTGGATAAGTAATGACCACATGTATGACGGTCAGACAGACAAACAGACAGACACCAAATTGCACAGTTTAGTAGTGGTGGGTTTGTGCCCATGGCTGATGACCTGACCCTGAGTACTATCAATAAGTATACAAAGTTTGGTAGTGTTCGGGGGCCTGTTTTTTTCTCTTATTTTCATATGTACCACACACACATACAACTATAACGACACTCGGTAGAGAGCATACCTCCCCCAGGTTGAACAGTTTACCTTTGTATCCCATTGATAGGCCGGATCTGTATTCGGACCTCAACCAAAATCTAATCGGCTTGTTCTCGTCACCGAACCAACTCGTCCACCAAGTTTTGTCATAACTCGTCCACAATTTTTGAAATACCATGCTATATGTGGTTTTTGGCACCACGTCTCAGTGGTGAAAAATCACTTGTAAAATTCTTGTATTCGGATCCGCATCTGGATTTTCACCAAAATTTAATCAATTTTTCCTTGTCAGATACCCAACCTGTCCACCAAATTTCGTCTGAACCTGTCCATAAATATTTGAAATATCATGCTAACAGAAAGACAAACACAGACAGATAGACAAAGACAGACAAACATAGACACAGACACAGGCAGACAGAAAGACAGGGGTGAAAACACAACCTCCATTCACCTTCGATTGTGGAGGTAAATAATTACCCTATTTAATATAGTAAGATATACCTTGCTATTATAATATGTTTCATATTCTTGGCCATATTATTTTACCATGCCTGGTTATTTTTCTATCTCGTTTCTGGTTACTTGTACACTGAACCAAGTTCGATTCCAGTCCCGTTATTTAATACTGTACCGTAATTAATAAATTACATCTACTCTACCCAAACAACACTCCCAGCATCCCAATTCAACCATCGTGGTCTCTTCCTGACCCTGGATTTATACCTCCTGGAGTACACTCTACATTTCATCTCCTTCAAAGCTGCACATTTCTCTGATGCCGATTTCCCCCAATCTGGAGAACGTTTCCCCCATCATACCTTCAAAGTTTGTCTTCCTGAAATGTCGTGCTGATGGAGGGAGGTTCGTAGCTGTGGATGCGGGTTGCATCACTTTCTGGGAGTGCGGCTGTGCCACTGACGCAGTACCCACCCCCCCCCCCCCCCCCGTTACCAGTACACCAGTACTCATTTGTCCAACCTCGGAAGGATGATAGGCCGAGTCAACCCACCTGGTGTTCATTCAACGGTCGATCGGGATTTGAATTCAGGACCTTGAGATCTCAAGTCACACGATGGACCGAACCTCCATCTCGTGCGTTGTACCAGTTGCCATTCTTTTCAATCACCACCAGTATAGTTTATAAATCACGTGATGCAAATACAATGTACCAAGCTCCTTTCATGCATTTCGGTAGCACGTGCGTTCACCCGGCACGTTTCGTGTTCCTTGTCAGGCATTCACCATCATGGACCAGAATCGAGATGGCTTCATCAACAAGGACGACCTGCGTGGCACGTTCGCGGCCCTAGGTGGGTCTACCTGACACGCACTTGCCACCCAGGGGCATCTGTTTGGCTGTGGGATGGGGACGTAATATATAGACGGCTCATAACAAAGATCCACATCATAAACTTACATTCACCATGGAATAGGTGGTGTACGATCGCACAGGTGTTCACCCTGTTAAAAGATAGGTTTCCTGCAAAGGGCTCATCAGTACAGCACGTGTGGGAAATGTATGCACATACAAGTTTGGATGCACTGTCCCAACACTTTTGATAATATTAAAGTTTTGTAATTATATGCAGGTAGGGTGAATGTGAACACTGAAGAGCTTGAGGAAATGATAAAGGAATCTCCAGCTCCCATCAACTTCACAGTCTTCCTCACCATGTTTGGTGAAAAACTTAAAGGTAGGGTTACCTTTGTCCCACACTCGGTTTTAATTTTGACCCATTGATCGAGGGGCATCTGAGCATGGACAACAACTTGTTCCGTCTGAATAAGATCATCTCATTCACCTTCCATCCCTCTTGTCCCAGGTTCGGACCCAGAGGAGACCATCGTGAATGCCTTCAAAATATTCGACCCCGAAGGAAAAGGAATTATTGATGCGGAATAGTAAGTTATAGTATTATCAGCTTCTTGGTTGTCGGTCTCCTCTTCCCTTGGTTGTCTTTCCCCCCCGACCCTGTCTCTTGGTCGTCCCGCCACCCCGACCCTGTCTCTTGGTCGTCCCGCCACCCCGACCCTGTCTCTTGGTCGTCCCGCCACCCCGACCCTGTCTCTTGGTCGTCCCGCCACCCCGACCCTGTCTCTTGGTCGTCCGGCCACCCCGACCCTGTCTCTTGGTCGTCCCGCCAACCCGACCCTGTCTCTTGGTCGTCCCGCCACCCCGACCCTGTCTCTTGGTCGTCCCGCCACCCCGACCCTGTCTCTTGGTCGTCCCGTCACCCCGACCCTGTCTCTTGGTCGTCCCGCCACCCCGACCCTGTCTCTTGGTCGTCCCGCCACCCCGACCCTGTCTCTTGGTCGTCCCGCCACCCCGACCCTGTCTCTTGGTCGTCCCCCCACCCCGACCCTGTCTCTTGGTCGTCCCGCCACCCCGACCCTGTCCCTTGGTCCCCCCCCCCCCCCACCCCGACACTGTCCCTTGGTCCCCCCCCCCAACCCTGTCCCTTGGTCCCCCCCCCCAACCCTGTCCCTTGGTCCCCCCCCCCCGACCCTGTCCCTTGGTCCCCCCCCCCACCCCGACCCTGTCTCTTGGTCGCCCCGCCACCCCGACCCTGTCTCTTGGTCGTCCCGCCACCCCGACCCCGTCTCTTGGTCGTCCCGCCACCCCGACCCCGTCTCTTGGTCGTCCCGCCACCCCGACCCTGTCTCTTGGTCGTCCCGCCACCCCGACCCCGTCTCTTGGTCGTCCCCCCACCCCGACCCCGTCTCTTGGTCGTGCTGCCACTTTGACCCTGTCTCTTGGTCGTTCCGCCACCCCGACCGTGTCTCTTGGTCGTCCCACCACACCAACTGTTTCTTGGTCTCGAATAATGTCGATCACGTTCATCATCTCATTTTTTCTTTTTCATCTCTCATCACTTTTCAGCATCAGAGCATAATCATCAAATCAGAGCATCATTAATCATTAAAATCATTTGGCAGCAAATTAATCGAACCATCCAGTTTTGAATGAAAACTTCATTTGAATGTGTCTATTTCATCTCCAGCATTTCCAAGATGTTGAAAACCCAAGCAGACCGGTTTACTCCAGAAGAGGTAACTCGTTACTTCTTAAACATGTTACTGCATTTCATAATAGGATAACTATCCAAAGTACCAACAGAGTGCTCGCCATCCATTTCTATATCTCCTAGGAGTTTGTTATCCTACAATGGTGCAAAAGCCATTGGGATTGGAGATGTCTTAGTTAGCCAGGACATCTCAGTATTTGCCCGAAGATTCTGAGTCTTGTGCAGCATGCTCAAGAAGCAGCCAATTACATATGGCGAGAAGAGCCCGGAGCAGCTATTCGAATAAACATCTCGATAGACCAAGGCTTTTTGAGTTGGCCTGGCCTCGAAAGGTGGTGGTGGTTCTTTAACCCCATACCTCACAAACTCAAATTTGGCATCGATTGCAATTCCTCTTTTGAAAGCATGGGAAGAGGAATATTTTAGATAAAAACATGACAAGTGATTATTGGGCTAGCAAGATGGCCTTGGCCCTAGAATACGCACACCCACCTCTAAGCTGTCCAGCCTTGGTTTGAATCCCGACCAAGCTATAAACTGTCATCCGGTGTTTCATCAATGTGTGTCCCTTGGATGGATGACCCGTCTGCTGGCATAAGTTTGTGGACATTAAAGATGCCACTGTGTCCTTCATGAAGAGTAGAGGCGAGCTATCGCTGGACAAATTTCAAATTCATGCCCTAACTACTGCTGGGGAGGCAATGGCAAACCACCCAGTATAACCCTTACTCAGGAAGCTGCTTCGCTGGCACATCAGAAGTGTTTACTCCTTTTAACCAACCAACCACAGCAGAGTTTGCAATGTTAGTAAACTTCCCGCACATATTTAGCAAAGTCAATGTTTTGAGATTTGTGCCAAATAATTGAAAAACGTCACAACACTGACGCACCCACCCCTTTCCAGTGCAAGCAGATGTTTGAGGCTTTTCCACCTGACGTGGCGGGAAATTTGGACTACAAGAACCTTTGCTACGTGATCACACACGGAGAAGAGAAAGAGGAATGAATAATACTCGGACAAGTTGCCAGCCTTCCACCTCCAAGGACTCGACCCTGAGCGGAGCCGCTTTGAACCGGCCTTCGAGTTTGAAGAAGCAGAGGCCTGGAATGATAATGAAATAAAGAACGACCATTTTCAACAAAAGATTTATTTTGAACTAAGTGAGCAACGCACAATGGGATGTTTCGAGGGGGCCGGGGGGGGGATTTTAGAGAGGTTTGTGGGTGAGCAGGTGCAGACATGGGAAAACAAAGAAGAAGTGGAAAGGTGAAAGGTTGATTAAGTTAGCCTTTCAGGGATGACATGCCAGCCCTCATGATCTCATCGACAAGCAGGAGGTTGCTGGCAATGACAGTGCTAAGGGAGAAAAGGAAACAAAATTACCATCACGTCACGTAACAAAAGTAAATACAGATCAACCCGATTCATCATGGTGACGTCACTCCTCACCATGAGTGGAGCATTTGTTTCTTCACACTGACGTTATCCCAAACACCAACCTCGGCAGGAATCATCGGCTCTCCTGCACATGAAAAATGCATCACAACTTACCGTTAGAATGGGCCGTCCGGTTTGCGTCCCAAACGTCACTACATGATTGATTGCCTCCAAGGTGGTTGGTGTAAGCATTAGGAGGGAGGGATAAAACCGAGGGAAACATTTCCGCATCTGCTCAAAATCCCATGTTCAATGCAAATTGGAGAACATTACATTAGATGAATAGCAATGGCTGCAAAGGGATGATAGATAAGAGTTACACAAGCCCGAGTAATGGCATCACCTTATAATCCTCGTACCTCGACTCGTCTGCTCAACTCCTGCAAACCTTCCGTGTTACGTACCAAACATGGCCTGGTACGCATTAAACCGGTTAGAGTGCAGCTCCCCTTCCCTCACCCAGCCTCCCTCCCTCCCTCTTCGGTGCGTTATCTTGCAGCCGCTTTGTATGTATAATGCATTAGGACTGCTCGTTACCATTAGGCCATTGTCATTATTGAGCAAAAGTTAAATTTCCACCAGTAGCACATCTGTGTGACGTGCCATCTCTACTGTCCCTTCACACCATGTACAAAGGACATGAAGGCTAAAACATGGGAAACAGGACACACAGCAAACACAGCGGGTAGAAGTGTGGCCTCAATGAGAAGTTTGGAACTTCATCAATCGCTCCAAGTGGATTGAAGTCTCAGCTTTTAAACCTATTGCTCAAAATTTGAAACGTTGTCAAGGGAGGAAGATTCCACAATTCACAAGCAGTCGTCACCATTCCCATGGAATAACGAGTATTTTGCAATCGCCAGTTGGATTTGGACCATCTGCTCGAACAAAAGGTACTATTAAAATGCGAATGAGCGACGCACAAACACAACCGTTGGAACTTTTTCTTTGAACGTCATATCAACTTTACCTGTGTCAAGGTCCAACCCCACGGCCAGGCCGGACGAAGCGCGCTCCGCCTGCAGCTTCAGCAAAGTTTCCTGCTGCTCCAACCCCGCGTTCTGCGCCAACACCTGATCATAACGACAATTCAAATAACCTTTTTGTACCAACGCATGCAAGTATAGAGGTTAACGTTAAATTGGTAATAGCAACTAAACGACACCAGATTGAAGCACCTTTAGAGGCCATTTATCCCCGCAGGGCGGAGGTCGGCCTTTTTTGGGCACCTTGGTCCCCTTTTTGAAGCAGTTTTATGGCCGGATGCCCTTCCTGCCACCAACCCTGTTTGTCGCCTCTTATGACCCACAGGGAATTACCAGTGAGCTGGTACTCAATTTGCCGACCTCGGAAGGATGAGCAGGCTGAGTCAACCTCCCTGGTGTTAATTCAGCGATCGACCGGGATTCGAACCCAGGATCCTGGGATCCCAAGCCGGCACCCTAACCGCTAAGCCAACACCAGGCTAAACGACACCAGATTATAATGATAAAATAAAATTGGCAAAGTATCGAGCAAACTAAATGCAACGGATCAGCAATAAGATGACGTAATAGGTAAGTGAACCTTTGGAACAATGAGAATGGCATCAGCGTAGGCCTGAACTCCGAGCTGGGCACGGCCTTTGGTTTCATTCCTCAGTTGCCTCAGTGCTTCCGATGCAGCCACTTCAAAGGCCCCGGCACCAGGCACCACGGCTCCTGCAACACAACGAGCACTCGATAACGTCTCTCTACCTTTTTAAAACGAATAAACATACTCCTTGGCCGTACGGAAAAGAAAAGTCCACATTGCACACCACGGACGATACGAAGAAGAGAAAGGAAGACTATGTTAATTGTTCAACGCAGCAATCCAAAAGGTCCAATCGATGATGCTTCAAACAAACTGGAATACACGAGGGTATCTGAGGCTGTTACCGTCCTCAATGGCGTTCCTGGCTGCGCGCAATCCATCCCGAGCGGCGTCTTTGAGTTGCAACAGGGTGTGCTTGTTCGGTCCACGGAGCAACAGAGTGACAGATCGCGGTGCAGCACACTCCTCTATGAACGTGTATTTCTCTTCTCCCTGGTACGGATATTGGAGAAACAGTGACATTTAAGACTATAACGACACTCGGTATAGCACATCCCTCCACCAGGCTGAACAGTTTATGTTTTGTATCCACCGATAGGCCGGATCTGGATTCTGACCTGAACCAAAATCTAATCGGCTTGTTCTCGTCACCAAACAAACTCGTCCACCAAGTTTAGTCATAACTCGTCCATAACGTTTTGAGATATCATGCTCTGTATCAGCTTTAGCCATATCACTCAATGGTGAAGAATCACTGAAAAAGTAAATAATTATCATATTTAAAAAAACACCTTTAGAGGCCATTTTTCCCCGCAGAGCGGGGGTCGGCCTTTTTTGGGCACCGTGGTCCCCTTTTTGAAGCAATGTTTTACAGCCAGATGCCCTTCCTGCCGCCAACCCTGTTAGTCGCCCCTTGCGACACACAGGGAATTACCAGTGAACTGGTACTCAATTTGCCGACCTCGGAAGGATGAGAGGTCGAGTCAACCCCCCAGGCGTTAATTCAGCGATCGACCGGGATTCGAACCCAGGATCCAAGGATCCCAAGCCAGCACCCTAACCGCTAAGCCAACACCAGGCTAATAAATAATTATCATATCCGAATCCATATTCAGATCTTCACCAAAATCGAATAGATTAGTCCATGTCAGACACCCAACCGGTCGACCAAGTTTCGTCCAAATCCGTCCACAACTTTTAGAAATATCCTGCTATGTATCGTTTTTGGCCCCATCTCCCAATGGTGAAGAATCACCTAAAAAATTCCAGTAGCGGGATCCGGATCCGGATCTTCACCAAAATCTGATCATTTCGTCCTCGTCACATATGCTACCTCTCTGCCAAATTTGGTTTGAATCCGTCGACAACTTTTTGAGATATCTTGTTCACAGACAAACAGACAAGGGTGAAAACATAACCTCCACCCACCTTTGGTGGTGGAGGTAACAATTGGGTTGGTGAGGAGAAGAAGGGGTGAGGAAACAAATAAAAATAGAGCAGAACATACCAATGTGTATTCATAGACAAGGCCAGCATAGCCAAGGCAGGCAGGTGTTAAATCATCCACAGAGTTCATGGCTGTTCCTCCACAAGCCAAAGTTAATCTAGGATAGACAGGGTAATGGTGGAAAAAAACCAGCAATTGGACAACGAGGAAGCAGTGATTAAATGGTTAAAAGAGGTGTCGGGTGGGGATAACAATAGCTCATAAACAATTTTAAAAAGGATAAAAGGTGTTATTCGCATAGTGATCACCAGTTTTAAAGATTCAAATTTGCTCATTTTCAATTTATTATAAAAATTAAATTACAAGACATCACCTCGCCATGTTGCGCAGCTTGGCCCGACGCATTGCGACAATGCCTTCCTTCGCTAAGAGGTCCAATGAAATGGGGTCAATACCCTAAGGTTTAGGTGTGTGGGGGGAGAGGGGAGTGTAGATAGACCATGGGTTAAGCATGAAGCTCTCAGTCCTGCATTCCAAGAGAGGAGCGATTAAACATATAGTTACCTTTTGGTTAACCACCACAAAACCCTTGTCGTTTCCTTTACAAACTTGACGTTTGAGAGCGATGACCTTTTGAACTTTATTAGTGGTGAAGGCACGTTCTGCCTCAACCAAGCGCTCGCGTTCTTTGGAGGACTTGTAGAAAAATCCAGCATTGACTTCACTAGAACAGAACAGCAAGGTTACAACACACTCGACAGTCATGCGAATTCAGTAGTAAATAATCCTCCAACGCACGCACACACCTACCTTTTCTCAAACTCCAACGAGACGTTACAGGTAAGGATGTAAGCATCCTCCACTCTACGCTTCATGTCAGGGTGCCGTGCTCCATGGTCCAGGACCAGGCCGCGAATCAGCCTGCGTTGAACAGATTACAACCCAAGGTGACAACGCTGCAAACAGACCCTTTCAAACCAAAGCACGGGATGACCGAAGCCACTTACGTGGAATCACAGTCGCTGCGGTGCTTCATTTCCATAATCTCCACCATGAAAAGATCAAGAGGTTTTCCAGGCACCTGCACCGCCAGCACAGCATCCACAACGGCCTGCCACACAAACGAACACCATTTAGAATCTCGGCCAACAGCAGTGAAACCCACCATTACTCAAACACGCAGGCCACCGAATCGGCCACTGACCGAAAAAGCCCTAAGTACCTCGGTGAGGACATTGGCGAGACGAGAATGAAGTTTGGTTTGCAGCGCCGTGTGCACCACAGCAGAGAGTGTGGAACGATCCATCTCTCTATGATCGGCCATTTGATCCAAGACGGAAAGAGCATGTCGCTGGGCAAGCTCAAACCCTTCGGTCATTACTCTCGGGTGCACACCCTGGTTTGGAGAGATCAGAGAAGAGATAGGATCAACCCAGAGCCCCGGTCACAGAACAGAGAAAAGACCCAGTCCCCTGGTCACATTAAATAAATTTATAAACTGCCTGCACTCCCACAGCAAGTGAAAATGGTGATGATAGTTTCCTCGAGGTCTCTCCGAGCGTCCGAAAGGTGCTCTAAGAAGGGTCAGTGCAAATGTCATTAGGGTTCGGCGCACCATGATGTACCTCAGAGATGTAAAGATCTGCTTGTTTGAGTAGCTCTCCGATCATTAGGACACTTGAAGTGGTGCCATCTCCAGTAATATCATCCTGGGCCGTTGCAGCTTTGGCAATAAGTGAGGCGGTCGGGTGCTGGATTTGCTGTGGTCAAGGGATTCGGGTTGGATCGTACAAAGGAGCTTCAATAGATGCTTTATAGTCATCCACGGTACAGAACCAAATGATCAATAAAGTCTCAATGTTTGGTGGCAATGAGGAAAATGGGGAAATGAGGATTGTGGAGTCATTACCCACCATTTCATGGAGGAGAATATTTCCATCCTTCGTTATCTTTATGTCCCCAGCACCGGACACCAGCCTAGCAGCACAAACACACGAGGAAATACAATAGTCCTTTCTCCATAAATGTCAGGACAATGCAAACTGTGCTGATTGAACATCATGAGCTATTTATATATTTTATTGCAGTACAATATATGTGACGATGAGCAACAAATATTTTTATATGAGTTTCTCGGTCCACCCAACTGATCTAGGTCACCCATTCCCCTGGACCGCCCGTACGGTCATCCAGTCCCCAGGACTGCCCATACGGTCACCCAGTCCCCAGGACAGACTATAAGGTCACCCAGTCCCCAGGACAGACTATAAGGTCACCCAGTCCCCAGGACAGACTATAAGGTCACCCATTCCCCTGGACCGCCCGTACGGTCATCCAGTCCCCAGGACTGCCCATACGGTCACCCAGTCCCCAGGACAGACTATAAGGTCACCCAGTCCCCAGGCCAGACTATAAGGTCACCCAGTCCCCAGAACAGACTATAAGGTCACCCAGTCCCCAGGCCAGACTGAAAGGTCATTCAGTCACACAGACAGACCAGACCGCCCGTACGGTCACCCAGTCCCCACGTCCAATCACCCGGTCATCCAGTCAGACCGCCCAGCCACCTGGTCAGGTCCACCGTCTGATTACTCTGTTCGCCTGTCCAGTCACCTGGCAGCCTGGTCCTCTAACCGCCCGTCCGGTCACTCGGTAGATCATCGGTCCGATCACACGGCACGTCACTTGTGCGTTAAGAACATTCCAGAAAAAAAATGCAGCACATGGTAATGGTTCATGGCCTGTCACTCTGTCAGAAACGACGCGAGCACCAAACCGTCTTACATCTTCATTGTTCCTTTGGGACCCAAGTTCGTTCGAAGTACATCTTGTAAACCGCGAGCTGCACTCATGTTCACAGCTAAAGCAGCTCGAGCACGGGCCACTTCAGCCTTTGGGTTGAGTGCAGTAATCGCCACCATTGTCACGAATATGTGAATGAAGAAGAGGAGGAGGCGGAGGCCTCTTAACTGCGCAGTTTGATGACGTCAGTATTCCCAAATTCATAACGTCCCCTTTATCAGTTTTATTTACTTTCACGATAATATAAAGGACTGGGTATTTTTATAATTTTAGTTTCCGCCACCAAAATAATTTTTCTATAATTCTAAATAATAATGCATTTTTGACGTATTATATACGTCAGCGCGTTATCGTCAATGGGGCAGAAGCTGCACGATGACGATGTGAAGCAGTATCGATCTGTATTCTGTAATACCAATAGTCCAGGGGCCAACATTGAAAATTAACCAAGAAACTGGGCGACGTAGCACACGCAGGATTCCACAAGGATATTTGACACAGGAGGATGCCATTCGGCCCATCATGGCTGCGCTACACCAACACCAGATTAATAAATAAATCCGTCAAAACTAACGATGTAATCTTATGATAATAATAAAGCAAACGTTATGTATGGGACCAAAACGTCTTCTTCTTCTTTAAAACATTTTAATAATAGAAATACCCTCTTAATTAACCCTCATAATTACGTTTAGACTACTGAGCCCTCTCAGACCTTTGACGACCCTTAAATTCCCCCAAGACCCTTCATACCACCAAGACCCCTGAAGACCCAAAATACCCTGAAGACTCCAAATACCCCAAAGGCTCAAAACACCCCAAAGACCCAAAAGACCCCAAAGACCCAAAAGACCCCGAAGATCCAAAAGACCCAATAGACCCAAAATACCCAAAAGACCTCGAAGACCCAAAAAGACCAAAAGCCCCTGAAAACACCGAAGACCCAAAAGACCCTGAACACCCAAAAGATCCTGAAGACCCAAAAGACACCGAAGACCCAAAAGACCCCGAAGACCCAAAAGACCCCGAAGACCCAAAATACCCCGAAGACCCAAAACACCCAGAAGACCCAAAAGACCCCGAAGACCCAAAACACCCTGAATACCCCCAATGACCCTTAAAGACCCTTTAGACCCAAAATACCCCGAAGAACCAAAATACCCCAACGACTCTTAATGACCCAGAGGAAACAAAAGTCCCTTAAGACCCAAAAGCCCCTGAAGACACCGAAGGCCCAAAACAACCCAAAGACCCAAAATACCCTGAAAGGCCCAAAGGATCCAAAAGACCCTGAAGACCTAAATGGCCCCGAAGACCTAAAACACCATGAATGAAAATGAATGAAAAATGGCCTCCGTCAAACACCATGACCCAAAACACCATGAAGACCCAAAAGACACCAAAATGGTCAAAGATGCTTATCCCTCTGAAACGACGTGTGGTGAGGCGTGTGGAGAGCGCCGAGTCACGCTGGTTCCATCTAATACGGGAATTGGGCGGCTGGGAATGAGGATGAGAAAGGTGTGGAAGGGTCAGGGATATCACAAGGGTGTTTATAACTTTTAAAAAGAGAAATGTTTTCTGTATAATAATGTTTGAGTTTGTTCATCTTTTGTAGTTTTTCTTTTTTGGAGAAGGGCAGGGCCCGGTTGTGGGCAAAGGTGGTTTTAGGGTGAAGAATGAACAACAAACAACAACGACAACACTTTGCCTTGATGAGACCTTGACACAGACATCACAATCAGCACAGATGTAGATGTACACAATCATCCATCCATTTTCAAACTACCGAGTTACCCAATATCAATGCATCGGTACACAGGCCCGGATTAAAAATTGTGTCTGAGGAGTACAGGCCGGGGGCCTTCATCTTGGGGAGACCCTTAAACTTTAGCTTCAGTACTACCCAGCTACAACGCTACCTGAACATCTGCCAATAATTACGGAGCTACAACGCTACTACTACTAGGCCGTAATAATCTATTGCCTCTGCAAGTGGCTAAAAAAACGTTTTTGCGCTACCCAGTTGCAAACTACGTGGAAATGGTTCTTTCCCATACATTTTGATGCGCTAATTTCAAAAAATAACTTCCACAAGCGATATTCCCTCACGTAGAGAAGTTATTCGACTTTGATTGTATGCGGGAGGGGGCTAACTAACTTTTCGAGTAAACGTGCTGTTGGTCAAGAAGAATCATATTGTTATGAATTTTGGGGTAGAGTGATATATAGATCAGGTAGATCTGTGTTGGTATCATGCTCTGACTGTCGTGAAGAAGAAGAATCACCCCATGTAATACGTAGAGGACCTGTTTAGCCGGATGTCGGATTAAGTGTATATTCGTCCCTGTCACAAGGGGGCGGGGCTTGTTAACTAGATTAGGGCATAAGGGTAAAATTCCCTTGTATGTCGTTCCCTCTGTGATCATCCCTGTGTCTCTTATGGCATCGCATTAGACACTAGTGAGGAATCCATCCCCATTAGCACACACACTAACTAAATTCCCCTACCACAATACAGCTCAACGGAAGAGCAGGCAGGAAGCGCCCACGCATTGCGCCAGCATGGCGATGAAACACCAAGCACGCCAGGCAATAGACACGCCCAGGACTCATGATTGGTCAAGGTAGGGGCAAGAAGCTGGCCACTGATTGGTGGAAGGAAGACACGAGGCAGGACAAAGGCCGCCGCAAAGTAAGGAAGGACTGGTGATTGGCCAGGGGCGGAGCAAGAAGCTTCCCTCGGATTGGTGGAAGGAAGGGAGCAAGAAGCGACATACTGATTGGCCACCGACCGATGGCATGAGGAAGAGAGCGCTTCTCGCTCGGCCATTGATGAGGGACTGACGCCAGAAGAGCATTCTAGAGGCCGAGAGGCGACGGACTGATTGGTAGGGAGGACCGGTGACATCACGAGACGGCCGATAAAACAACTGGCTGGCCGACATTTTGGCCCTTCTTGCGTTGGATCCCTTATTGTTCTGGTGCCCTCTCGTTTGGACTGCATTCCCTTGTGTTGGACCTCTTCTTGTTTGGACCCTTGCTTGTTGGGCAACGATGGACGGTGGAGAGACGGTGGAGCACTGACGATCCTCCTTCCCTGCGTTCATGTGCGGGACCTCGCGAGCGATCCCGCGGAGACACAAGGCTTGCCGCGGCAGCGTGCGCTGGCCTAGCAGCGCGAGAACAAGGGCGCGCTGAGGCCTTCCTTTCGCCAACACCGGAGCCACGTCCAGACTGCGCTTGGGGCCTGACGATCCCTGACACCTCAGCCGAGTTGAGATAAGCCCACACACACGCACGACCCCCATTATTTTATTATATATTCCCTTGTGTGTTTGATACGTCTGGTGTAGGAGCGCTCATTAGGGGGGTTTTAGTAACCGGCATGTTTTCTTGTCCCGGCATCCGTTGTAAATAAACCCTTTTATTATTTTCCCTGTATATTCTAAATCAGTTTTTCGTGTGAGTTTATTTCCACAGGATTGAAGGCTGCCGCGTGGGGCCGTCAGGTAAAAGCTTCCCGCTTCTTCCTCTTCTTTCTTCCACCCACGCATATATAGTGAAATCTGCTATTGAATAACGCCTCGGATAACGCTCCATTTGCTGTCCATAATTTCCCGGTCTTCAACGAGGGGAATCGCACGACAAATGGGAGTCAGGAGTGGGATTTGAACCCTCTAGAATAAATTGGTGTCAAGAGTGGAGGATTTGGAGCCAAATATTTCATAGGACCGAGACCATAAAACATTTTTTAGCCGATTGGGAAGGGCGCAAACTAAAATTTAAATCGCTAAATCTAAATCGTCGCTAAATTTAAATTTTGTCTGAGGTAAAATACGCGCACGGGGCAACGACTTCCTCACCGCGGATGGAGGAAGGGCGTGATATGGAAGGGCGGAGCGAAGATGCTGGGAGTGTCGGAAGTGAGCCGAATATAGATGGGGTGGAGCATCGTGGTGGAACCTCCCCCGCTGCAAAGACGGGCCCGAACGCTTTCCAGGCCGAGATGATGAATTTTATGAGGCAAATGAAGGGAAGGGAGGATCGACAGAATGAACATAATGAAGGGAATGAACGATAAATTGGAGGGAATGAATAACAGCATTAATGCACAGAATAATAAAATGGACACAATGAGTGAACAATTGAGGGGAGAAATGAAGGGAATGAGTAACAATATGGGAGGAATGAATAATAAAATGGATCCTCAGAGTGAGCGATTGGAAAATAAAATTGATGGCTTGAAGGGAGAGTTAACAGAGGAAATGAATAACAATAGTGAACGAATGGTAAACAAAATTGATGGGTTGAAGGGAGAATTGAATGCCCAGAGAGAGCAAATTAATGAATTAAAAGGGCAAATGAATGCTCAGAACGAGCAATTGGAGAACAAAATTATTGCCCAAAACAACAACATTGAAGGATTAAAGGGAGAATTGGAGGGGCAAATTGATGGATTAAATGAGGGATTTTAAGGACAAATTGAAGGAATGGGAAATAAAATTGATGGTTTGGAAGGAAAGATAGAGGGAATGAATGAAAAAATGAGTGACCAAGGGAATGAAATAAGGGAAAAGAATGAACAATTAGAAGGAAAAATTGGGGAAATAACACAGCAACTGGGGGAACGAATTGATAACATGGAAGGGAGAGTGCAGAATCAAAATATGGACAGACTGGGGGAATTTGAGGTCAAAGTAGAGACTAAATTAGGGGAAATGGAAAAATTCATGGGGGTAGAAATTGAACTTAAACGGGAGGAATTAACATTAAAAGTAGAGGAGGGCATGACCAAGGCTGTTCGAATGGGGGAAAAGTTGGAGGATAGTATTGGGGCCACGAATACCAGAATTGATAAAGTGGTTATTGGGGCCGGCTGGATGCCAGAATGCGACAACAGTGTGAGGAATGGGGACTCCTCAAACAGCAGGGGGGTAAATTGGCTGAAGAGGTAAAAGGGTTGGAAGCCGGCGTGACAGAGCAGGAGAGGGTGTTGGGTGTTGGGAGAGGTGTTGATAAATGCCTCTGGGGGCCGCAAATGACTGATGAAAGAGTGAGTGATTTGATGCAGGAGCGACTGGAGACCTGGGACATTGCCATCAAATGAGAGGTTGCTCGGGTCCAAGAGAGCCGAAGGGAAGAGGTGACTCGGTCCGTTAAGCATCTCCAGGATGAGATTAAGGTGACCTAGGGGACCCTCACTACGAGCCACATTTGGGCACCAGAGACTCCGAAACTGAATACCCAGTTGGGGGGGGGGGGGGGTGTTTTGGCCCAAGGCTGGATTTGGACAGCGATGAATCGGGGAATAGAGTCTCTGGAAAAGCAATTCCCCTTGTACATTTTGATGGGTCAGGGAGTTTAGAGGCTTTCCTGACGCAATTTGAGTGCATGTCTCAGCTCAATGGTTGGGGAGAGCAGGAGCGCATGGGGAATCTGGTGGCGACACTGCGGGAGTCAGCCACGGATGTGTTAAACGTAGTCCCAGAGGGAATATTGACCAGCAAGGGCATCTGCAATGCTTTGAACCACAGGTATGGGACAGGTGCAAGGTGCGACCTGGTCAGGGCACAGCTGCTGCATCGTAGGCAAAAGCCTAACAAGACGTTGCAGGAGCTGGCCCAGGATATTTACCCATCTGTGAGGATAGCATACCGGAACCTACCAGCACAGGCGTGGGACAAGCTGGTGATAGAGAAATTCATGGCTGCTCTTCCTGACCCCATGGTCCGGACCCTGGTAGAGTTGCAGGACCAGCCCACAGTGCACCGGGCGGCGGAATGCGCGGCGAGACTGACCTTTTTGAGGAGGTCGAACCACGCATCAGAGAGGGCACCTGTGACGGTACGACATGCAGAGGTGCGGGATCAGGAGGAGAAGCCGGAGGATACGGTCATAGGCCGAATGTAAAGGGGGATCAGCCACCAGCTGACAAATTTGACCGGGGGTAAATTTGCAGGGGGTGTGTCACGGCAGTTTGGTCCAGGTTTGCCATCAGAACGACCTGATTTTCATCGGGTTGGGCCGGGAGTAAGGGGTGCTCCGCCTGGTTACCAGAGGGGTCCGTTCATGGGGACTTGTTTTTAGATGTGGGAGAAGAGGGCACATACAGAGGGACTGTCAGCAATCACCTGGGCAACCACCTCCTAACAGGCTTCACCGTCCAGAAAGGAGGGGGCCCCCAGTGGAACCACAGGCGTCAGAAAGAGGACTACCACCTAGGCCTGGGCCTGTCGCAATAGAGTGTTTGGGAAACTAGAACAAGCCGAGCATACAGGGCCATGCTCGGCTGGCAAGTGTGTGGAGAAGCGCCTCCTTTGGTGGAAGTAGTGAATTGTGGAAAATTGGCACGGGTAATCTAAGGGTTAGATGCAAAATTGAGGGAGAGTTTTGTGAGGCTGTGATGGACACTGGAGCCTGTGACACCATTATCAATCCGATTGTGCTAGACCAGAGTGTTGGAGGCTGGGACAAAATTGATAGGGTAGAAGGACACAGCCTCCAACTGGCTATGGGGGCAACGGCACCAATATTGGGGCGCGGAGTGGTGAGGATGGAGTTGGGTGGTCTGGAGGTCAACATGGTGGCATGGGTGGCGGAGGTGTGCGATCAGTATCTGCTGGGATTGAGTTTCTTGGTGGAACACGACTGCCAACTACCTTGGGCGTGGTCATATGTGGTTGGGCATTGAGAGGCTGCAGTTGGTGGGACTGGGGGATGATGAGGAGGTGCAGGGGACATGGCTGGAGGTGCCATACACTGTGACCGTGCCTCCCAGGTCCGAGGCTGTGGTGATGGCGTTGTTAGCAGCAGGTGCTCAACACATTGGCCAGCTGGGGCTAGTGGAGTCGTGGTCCTCGCAGGCGACCGAAGGATTGATGGTGGATCGCACCCTCGTAGACACTCGTGGGCCTATGTTGACAGTTCGACTACTCAACTTGTCCGATAGCCCTCACACTGTAAGGGGCGGAGCCATCGTAGCCAAATGCAGTAGTGTAGTAGAGGTCACCGGAGGAAGTGGATCCACATTCTTGCCAGTACAGCCGGAAAGAGGGGAAAATTTGGGGAAATATGTTTGGCCAGAGGGAGTGTGGGACATGATGACACGCTCTGAAGAGGGCCTAACATCAGAGCAGGTAGACATTGCACAATTTGGTTGGTAAGAACTTGGATGTTTTTCCTCTCTCTCCCGAGGATGTTGGACGCACGAGTCTCGTCAGGCACCAAATTAGTACTGGCGAGGCTCGGCCTGTTCGCCAACCGCCAAGGCGGCTCCCTTTCGCGAAGAAAGAGGAGGCAGAAGAACAGGTGAGCAAAATGGAAAAAGGCGGATTTATCGAGCCCTCGGTGAGTCCTTGGGTGTCACCCATTGTGCTGGTGAAAAAGAAGGATGGGACCACTCGGTTCTGTGTGGACTACTGCCAGCTCAATCACGTGACACTCAAAGACTCGTATCCCCTGCCAAGGATTGATGACACCCTCGATGCCGTTTCAGGCTCAAAATGGTTTTCTACATTGGACTTAAAGGTGTGGTTATTGGCAGGTGGAGATGGACAAAGAGGCGAGAGAGAAAACAGCGTTCACCACAGGAAAAGGTCTCTGGCAGTTTGTCGTCATGCCTTTTGGATTGTGCAATGCCCCTGCCACGTTTGAGCGTCTGATGGAACGTGTTTTAATTGGCTTACCATGGCAGACTTGCCTTGTCTATCTGGATGATGTATTGGTCCACGCTCCCACATTTGAACAGGCTGCTAAAAATTTGTCAGAGGTATTTGAGAGGTTAAGGGGTGCTGGGTTGAAATTGAATCCGAGCACGTGTGAAATTTTCAGGAGAGAGGTGACTTATCTGGGTCACGTGATTAGCGAGAGGGGCGTGGCCACTGACCCTGGAAAGTTAAAATCGGTAAAAGAGTGTCCCGACCCCAAAAATGTAAGAGAAGTCAGAGGATTTTTGGGCCTCTGCTCTTACTACAGGAGATTTGTGACAAATTTCGCAGAAATTGCAAGACCCTTGCACAAATTGACGGAGGAAGGAGCCAAATTTATATGGTCAGAGAGCTGCATCGAGGCATTCAATCACTTAAAACAGCGTCTGGTGGAGGCCCCAGTTTTGGCATACCCGACGGATGATGGCAATTACATCCTGGACACAGATGCAAGCCAGGAAGGATTGGGAGCTGTGTTGTCACAAATGCAACAGGGAGTCGAGAGGGTTATTGCGTATGACAGTCGGGCACTTTCGAGGCCCGAGCGAAATTACTGCGTTACCCGCAAAGAACTATTGGCCCTACTGTCTGCAGTTGGACACTTTCACCCTTACCTTTATGGGAGGGAGTTTGTGATCCGAGTGGATCATGGCTCCTTGCAATGGCTTCTTCGGTTCAAAGAGCCAGAGGGACAAATTGCAAGGTGGCTTGAGAGGCTGCAGCAGTATAATTTCACTGTGCAACATCGGCCCGGCAAAGCACATGCCAATGCAGACGCTCTCTTTGTTGTAGACGCTCAGACGCTCTCTCTGCCCCTGTTGGGAGGCACAGTGCAAATTTTGTGATCGACAAGAAGCCAAGGATCCAATTGGGCAGGACCAAATTGATGCATGCCTATATGCAGCGAGAGTGACCAGGAAAACTTTGCCACAACTCCCACCTGAATTGGGCGATGTGAATTGGCAAGAGAGTCAAAGGGAGGATCTTGTTTTGGGGCCCCTTTTTCATTGGCTAGAGGAGGACAAAAGGCCTTCTTGGGAGGAGATTGCTCCACACGGGGCCCAAGTAAAGGCCTATTGGGCACAGTGGCAGATGTTGGGTTTGAAAGATGGCTATTTGTTTAGAAAGTGGGTAACACCAACGGGCGATGTAGCTTCCTGGTTGATAATAATTGTACCAAACAAATTGAACTTTGAATCCGCGCTCCTGCGGTCGGTGTGCGAGCTCTTCCAATTTCATAAGACCAGGACGACCCCTCTTAGGCCTCAATCGGATGGGATGGTAGAGAGGTTTAACCGGACCCTTTTGACGCAATTAGCCCTCTTTACATCCGAAAACCAGCAGGATTGGGACGAGCACCTCCCCTTGGCACTGATGGCATACCGGACCGCACACCATGCGACCCACTCGGTGCACCCCCGCCATGTTGAGTTTCGGTAGGGAGATGCGAGTCCCCACAGATTTGTTGATGGGACCGTTACCAGAGTAAATGGGTGAAGCATCTGTGGGAAGTTATGCAACCAATTTGAGAAAGAGCATAGAAATGGCTCATGAGTTTGCGAGGAAGCAAATTGGCTTGGCTTCCTCCCATATTAAAGTGCGGTATGACGCTCGGGCACACACACCTCGGTTCCTTCCCGGAGACCTTATTTGGCTCGACTGGCCCCGGAGGAGGAAGGGTGTGTGCCAAAACTCACCTCACCATGGAAGGGCCCGGCGTGGTGCTTCAGCAGGTGACTGATGTGGTGTTCAATATTCAAATGGGCCCGCATGCCCTTCCACAGATAGTTCACGGGGATAGTTCACGGGGACATGGGTCGGGAGGCTCCCGGGTGGATTGGAAGGGTGAGGGGGAAATTAGGTGTGTTGGATGGCAATCTTGGACCCGACCAACCTGCAACTACCTGCACTTGAGGTAAATGCTTGGATGCGTACTGTCTCAGGCTTCAGGACTTGCTTATTTAAATTGGGGGAATGTAATTTGGAGAAGGGGGTGGGTGAGAATGATGGCATGGCCTGTGAGGGGGATGGAGTGTGTGCCACACAGTGTCTTGTGGGTGGCGTTTGTTTATGTGTAGAGGTTTGGTGTTTTTATGTGGTTGTGTGGGTGGAAATTGAGTAACAGTGGAAGTGATGATTATTGATTTTGGTGTTTGGAAATGGTCAAAATGTGAACGGGGATTTCACATGATGAGAAGCAGGCCATGGCAAAATCTTTTTGTGACATCTGGAAATATGTTGGAGAATTGAATGGCAGCGGGGGAGGAAATGTGTGTTGGGGATTTTGTGTGTGGGGAAGGTGTGCATGTCCGCAGGTACAGATCAAGCTCTAGAGGAGCGATGACTACGGCTCCTCTCTGCAGTAATTACCCCTGGCAGCCAGTGGTATCTTTAAATTGGAGCTCGTCGGTGGTGGGGTCAGTTTGGGCGCCCTGGGGTGAGAGAGACTCCCGGCGATCCGTGAGGCTGCAAGGAAGCAGGAGGCAATGGAGCCTGGTGTGTGGAGACCCCCACCGGCGGGGTAACAGTGCAAGGAGCTGTTTGGCTGCCATCGAGTCAAAAGGTAAAGGGGGGGGGGGGGGGGCGACGAAGTTGTAAGTCGAGTGACTTGTTATTGGGACTGCGGGCACCACAGCCTGAAGTGCCCCACCATCTTACTTGTGCGGTACCTCCCCGCTGCCTAGTTGAGAGAAACACACACATGTATATGACATCTGTGCCATGGTCCTGCAGGGGGGTGGGGGGCGGGGGGGGGGGGGTGAAATACTTGCTTGGTAAGGAAATAAGTGTTGTAATGATTTGTGGAATGTGTATGCATGGTTATGGGTTTGTGTTGAATGAATGTGGGCGAAATCCACCGAGCCATGTCCTCACCTGTAACAGCAGGACAGGGCCGTGGAAATTAGGGGTGCATTGGGATGGCCCCACACTACACACGTAACGTTAAGTCTTGTGGCATCCACCGGGGGATGCGGTCTATAGGAAGGGGTTGTACAAATGTTTATTAGAAATTTTTGAAGTTTGGTTAAGTTTGTGGTTACGTTGGTGTGTTGTCTGTTTCCTTTCCTCTGCAGGAGCGACCAATTATAATTTTTGTAAATATTTGAAATGCATGATTGTTTAAGGGGGTAGTATGTTAAGGAGAATAGGCAGCAATAGGCAGCTTCGGTTCACTTCCCACAGCCCTCCTGATTTATTTCATAGGCTAATTAATTGTGAGACAGTAAGCATTAAGACTGGAATGGTAGCACCTGCAGTGAACCTTGTAGGGGCTACGGTTCCATGTGGGGGGGGGGGGGGGGGCCTATGTTATGAACTTAGGGGTAGGGGGATATATAGATTTAGGTAGATCTGCATAGGTAGGTGCTCCGATGATCGTGGGTAGCAAGAACCATCTCGATGTAAGTAAGTAGAGGACCTGTCTAGTGTTACATATTTATGTGAATGTATGTGAATTACCATTCAGGTCTTTGCTTATCCGTGTGTAGTATATTAAGGGTTGTTGTGATTGGAGGGTCAGGAGCCCTTCTGAACAAGTGGCCGGAAACGGAAGTGACCGGAAACGGAAGAGGAAAAGACACGAGGAAAAAAGGACGAGTATTATTCTTCCTCGCCCCGCTCCGACAAAAGGTGGGATCGACCTTGCGCTGCGTGGAACAGCGGCGTTCCGAAGCCTGTCTGGCGAGAGGAATTACCGGGACGTGTACCTGTCCGGTGGAGACGTCAAGTTGACGTGGGGCCATGCATCGACCCCGCGTCTGGCATTGTTCGCGGCACCGTCCAAACAGACGCGTGCGGGTCGCACGTTGGGGCCTAACGCGCCTTGCAAGCGGCGTGGGGTTTGGCTTGCTCTACCGTATCCGCTTCGCGTGGCCACGAGGGGCTGCAGCCACGGTGCCTGGTACGATACCTGCCCGGTGGAAACACGTCCACCCGGGGTTCGTTCAACCGCCCGAGTGCGGCGACGGCGACCATCATCTTGGTCAGGAGGGGCCCAGAGACACTGTGCGGGATCGAGACCAAAAGGGTGTCGTGAGTACTCACCGGGACACACATGTATAAGATGGCCATCTTAATCATAGGGAATTGATTGTGGATTGAGAATTGTTGAGGGTTGTGTATTATTGATTGCTCGGGGAAGATCTCCGTGGTTGTGTCATTGAAATATTGTGGATGGTTGTGTATTGTTGATTGCTCGGGGAAAATCTCCGTGGTTGTGTCATTGAAATTGTATGGTATCATTGCCATTGAAATATATCCTTGAACGTCAGGTGTCTCTTGGGTGAAATTCATATGGATTGCGTGGCGAAAGCGCATATATAATACAGCTTTCTGGCGAAGTTCCTCTCACGGTCCGGGGGTCACTGAGACCAGGTATTCACCGAGGGGACCACGTAACAGAATTGGGGGCTCGTCCAAATTACGATTTGCGGTTTCGCAATTGGGTCTACGTCCGGGATTTAAAATTGTATAAAATAATAAAATAATAATTTTTTTATTAATTAAAATTTATTAATTAATTATTCATTGGTAATTTTTTTTTGAGAAATTGGGGTAAAGTCTTGGGTGAAGGTTAACAGGGGTTAACGATAGGCACCATGGCGTTTGTGGCACAGAACTTTGGGGTAACCCCGAGTGAGGCACAGTTCCGAGCGTTGCTAAAGTCGGACCTCTTGAAATTGGCCAAACATTTTAACTTGGAGGTCCGAACTAATTTGAGGAAGGCAGAGTTGCAGGCCACGGTGATACAATCTATGGTGGGATTAGGAACATGGGACGAGTTAGCCTGGGAGTGGCTACCCGAAGAACCAGAAGACGTTGAGCTCCGGAAACTGGAGTTGCAATTACGGAGCCAGGAACGGATCAAAGAAGAAGAAAGGAAAGCAGAAGAGAGGAGAGAAGAGAAACAAGCAGAGGAAAGGAGAGTGGAACGAGAACTCCAGGAAAGGTTAAAAGAAGAAGAAAGGAAAGCAGAAAAGGAAAGAGCAGAAGAAGAAAGGAAAGCGGAAGCGAGGAGAGAAGAGAAACAAGCAGAGGAAAGGAGAGTGGAACGAGAACTCCAGGAAAGGTTAGCAGAAGAAGAAAGGAAAGCAGAAGCGAGGAGAGAAGAGAAACAAGCAGAGGAAAGGAGAGTGGAACGAGAACTCCAGGAAAGGTTAGAAGGGAGAAAAGCAGAGGAGAGGAGAGCTGCAAGGGACCTCGAAGCAGAGGAGAGAAAAGCGGAAAGGGAATTAAAGGAACGTGACATGGAGCTTCAGCAAGAAATCAAATTCAAGGAGCTGGAGTTAATGAGAGAACGGGGAGAGGCACCACCCTTGCTGACGGGGTCGACACCTAACCAGAAAACCTGGGATGTGGGCAGACATGTGAGGCTGGTTCCACCGTTCAGTGAAAAAGAAGTCGCGAAATTTTTTCCACACTTTGAGAAAGTGGCTCGACAATTAAACTGGCCGGAGGAGGCCTGGACCATACTCGTGCAAAGTGTGCTGGTGGGGAAAGCTCAGGAAATTTATTCGGCGCTACCAATGGACCAATGTGCAGATTATGAGGTACTGAAGAAGCACATCCTCAAAGCCTATGAGTTGGTTCCGGAAGCGTACAGGCAAAAATTCAGGAATGCCAGGAAGAGGGAGAGTGAGACCCATGTGGAGTTTGCCAGAGTGAAAGAAAACATGTTTGATCGGTGGTGTGAGTCAAAAGGAGTCGGGAAAGACTTCGAGATATTGCGGGACTTGATCCTGGTGGAGGAATTCCAGCAGTGTGTCCACGAGGACATCAAAGTGTACCTGCAGGAAAAGAAGGTACCAAAGTTGTGGGACGCAGCCACCATGGCAGATGATTATGCCTTAACCCACCGAATAGGGGTCCACGAACCTAACTCCTCGCCTAGATCTCCGCAGGGGAGGTGGGGAACAGCAGGTGCGGAGAACGACCATACATGGCGGCGGCCTCGAGATGATTATGGGGACAACTATGATACCCCACCGGTTCGAAATCAGAGGGATGCGGGCCCAAGACAAACTTATAGTTCGGGGGGCCCGAGGCAGACCCCGAGTTTTTCCTCCGGGCCTACTTGCGCGTTTTGCAAGAAACATGGACACTTGATGTCCAGTTGTTACCTCATGAAAAGGGACAACCCAGAGCGGAGTCCGACTATTACAACTCCGAATGCGATGGCTAGCGTAAGAAATCGCCATCAAAAGGGTTACCAACCATTTATTTCAGAGGGGTTTGTGTCACTGGATGGAGCCTCGACTAACCGGAGACCGGTTAGGATATTGAGGGACACAGGGGCCCATCAATCTTTAATGCTTGAAGGCATTTTGCCATGGTCCGAGGAGACGGCAACGGGGGATAGTGTTCGTTTACAGGGGATCGGGGGCGGTGTTAGTGCTCCCCTTCATGTCATCCATTTGGAGTCCGATTTGGTGTCAGGACCGGTCACCGTCGGTTTACAAGCCACGCTTCCTGTAGAGGGTGTATCTGTGGTTATCGGGAATGATTTGGCCGGGGGTCAAGTTTATGGTAACCCGAGGGTTGGGAAAGAGCCCAGCAGGGAAAATAACACCACACCAGCTCGGGAGGGCGACAAAAGTACCAAGTTATTTGTAGGGGGACTGAACTTCAAAACAGAGGAAGAAGTTCTGACCTCTGTCTTCAACAGATATGGGCCGCTGGTGGAAGTGCGGTTGGTAAGAGACTGGGAAACGCAACAGTCAAGAGGGTTCGGCTTTGTCACGTTTGCCAGCACAAAAGACGCCAGAGAGGCAGAGAAGAATTGGAATGGCAAGGATTTGGAGGGTCGGACCATAACAGTAGGGAAGGCATTTCGTAGGCGTCGAGAGGTCTACAGGAGAGGACAACTGGGCGGTAGTTTTGGTGGTGGCCACAATCAAAATTATTATGGAGGCTCCCTGAGTTACGGCCGCTCCCGAAGGAAGGATTGGCAAAGTAGTGGCCGAGAAGGAGACCGCTATTCATGGGACTACAGGGACCAGTGGTCCCACCCTAATTATTAGGGAAGTTCTGAGAAGTTGAAGCACTGAAGGCGGCGGAGCCGCCGAGCCAAGATTCCTACACGAATTAACCGTGAACGCCGTTCCTAAAGGCGTCCATGTAGTGAACTTTCATGCACGGACTAACCGTGAACTCCACGTTCCTCAAGGCGCCCATGTAGAGAACTTTCCTGCACGGACTAACCGTGAACTCCGCGTTCCTAAAGGCATCCATGTAGTGAATACTCGGCTTGGCCTCCCAGAAAAGTGCTATCGAGTGGCTTAACTTTGGATCTTTGATCAACCCCTTAACCTTCATTCACAAGAAACTGGCGGTCAAAGTCAGAGGGTCAGGAGATGGAGTTTGATTTGGCAGCGACAACGTCGTTGCTGGTGCTTAGTCCAGAGTGAGTAATCTGGAGGGGTTGTGGTGAAATTTTGGTTGCTTTATTTTTAAGTGATAACTGTGCCCGGGGGCAACTGATAATGTGGGGGGGGGTTGAGTTATCTGGTTTGGTTCTCCAAATTGGCCGGCAAAGAAAGTTTTCGCTGGGTTCAAACTTTCTTTCTTGAAGGGGGGGAGTGTTACATATTTATGTGAATGTATGTGAATTACCACTCAGGTCTTTGCTTATCCGTGTGTAGTATATTAAGGGTTGTTGTGATTGGAGGGTCAGGAGCCCTTCTGAACAAGTGGCCGGAAACGGAAGTGACCGGAAACGGAAGAGGAAAAGACACGAGGAAAAAAGGACGAGTATTATTCTTCCTCGCCCCGCTCCGACAAAAGGTGGGATCGACCTTGCGCTGCGTGGAACAGCGGCGTTCCGAAGCCTGTCTGGCGAGAGGAATTACCGGGACGTGTACCTGCCCGGTGGAGACGTCAAGTTGACGTGGGGCCGTGCATCGACCCCGCGTCTGGTATTGTTCGCGGCACCGTCCAAACAGACGCGTGCGGGTCGCACGTTGGGGCCTAACGCGCCTTGCAAGCGGCGTGGGGTTTGGCTTGCTCTACCGTATCCGCTTCGCGTGGCCACGAGGGGCTGCAGCCACGGTGCCTGGTACGATACCTGCCCGGTGGAAACACGTCCACCCGGGGTTCGTTCAACCGCCCGAGTGCGGCGACGGCGACCATCATCTTGGTCAGGAGGGGCCCAGAGACACTGTGCGGGATCGAGACCAAAAGGGTGTCGTGAGTACTCACCGGTTCACACATGTATAAGATGGCCATCTTAATCATAGGGAATTGATTGTGGATTGAGAATTGTTGAGGGTTGTGTATTATTGATTGCTCGGGGAAGATCTCCGTGGTTGTGTCATTGAAATATTGTGGATGGTTGTGTATTGTTGATTGCTCGGGGAAAATCTCCGTGGTTGTGTCATTGAAATTGTATGGTATCATTGCCATTGAAATATATCCTTGAACGTCAGGTGTCTCTTGGGTGAAATTCATATGGATTGCGTGGCGAAAGCGCATATATAATACAGCTTTCTGGCGAAGTTCCTCTCACGGTCCGGGGGTCACTGAGACCAGGTATTCACCGAGGGGACCACGTAACACTAGCCCGTATGTCGGATTAAGTGTATCTTCGTCCCCATTACGAGGAATGGGGCATGTTAAGTAGTTGTAGGGATTATGTTCATTCTCTTGTATGTCATTCCCTCTGTGATCATTCCTTTGTCCCGTATGGCAACGCACCATAGACATTAGTTAGGCCCAAATAGTTACACCACACAAACACTACTTAAATCCTCCCTCCGCCACAATGACTATAAAACTCACCGGAAGCCAGATTGGGGCACTGCCGATGGAGCCACAGCAAGCCACGTCACCAACCGGCATAGCAACCACTTCGAGCAAACCAGGCAATAGACACGCCCAGAAGGACTCGTGATTGGTCGGGGGGGAAGGGAAAGAAGCTGGCCGCTGATTGGCAGGGTAAGGAAGAGCTCGTGATTGGGCAAGGGAGGGGCAAGAAGCTTCCTTGGGCTTGGTGGAAGGAAGGTAGAAGAAAGCGGCATACTGATTGGCCACCGACGAATGGGATGAGAGACGTGACACGGCCATTGGTGGAGATTTGAGCCTGTGATATTGGCCGGCAGGGATTGGCAGAGAGAGAGAGAGAGAGAGCGATGACGTCAAGAGGGGTTGACAAAAAGTGAAGGAGACCGACATTTTCTCTCTCTCGTCCCTGCTCGTTGTAAGAGCCAGTGGCGCCTGGACCTCGTTCGTTCTTGCCCGCACGCCTTCCTTCACCCTCGACCCTATCTCCTATCTGACCCGAACGTGGTGTAATGAAATTGTGTCTAAGTTGAACCCAGGTGTTATGCCGACTCTGTCCACTGAGAGGTTCCTATAAGAATTTGGACTGGACAGAGCCCCGATGATTCCTGTGACATTTACTCTGTGTGATGTAGTGCATTCTCATATGGTGCATGTTACTCTAGGTTCTAAGCTTGCTTGTACTAATTGCAGATCCATTACTTACTTCTATGATTACTGTATACTGATATGTGGCTTGTTGGTTTCTTACAGGTATTGCTAGAGATCGATTCTGAATTAAACCTACTTTGGGACAATGTTGTAGATCTGATTCTTACAACAATTAATTCAGAATCATCTCCTGTCTAGAACGGGATCATCATGGCTCACAAGTTAATACAAGTTCCAATCTCCGGAGCGGATCCTCAGGCGCCGGACGCATCTGCTCAACTCTCACATTGGCTGAAGTTACTGACCAGCCATCTGGAAGCACAGGAGGAGCTCACCGATGTAACGAAGCTCGTGGTGCTGCACTCCCGCGTAAACCATACAGTCTACACGTGCATAACCCAGTGCGCTACGTACGATGCGGCTGTGGAGGAATTGAAACGCATCTACATCGAGACTCGAAGCATGGTCTATACTCGATATCTGCTCGCATCTCGGCGACAAGATCCATCGGAGACCATCGACCATTTCGTTCAAGACCTACGCCGATTAGAGAAGGGCTGTACTACCGAGACATGAACCCCTGCGCAAGTCTCTGATGATTTGATGCGGGATTCTTTTGTTTCTGGGATTTATTCCCCAGTCATCAGACAACGATTGCTTGAGGAAGAAACAGAGTTGTCACTGGAGAGAGCTCATAAGCTCTCGCTCTTGTACCAAGAAGCTCAAGTTCAAGCTGAATCGTACGATCGACCGTACGTCACTGCAGGTTTAACCGCGACACGACCGGAGAGAGCTACCGCGGAGCACACGGATGCTGCCCCTCCGCCGGAATCGGGTACAACGGACACTCTCGAGGATTTCGACCCGAGTGTGACAGCCGCGGCTGCGGCCGCTCCACCAGCCAGAAATAACGCTACGTGCTTTTTCTGCGGGAACCGGAACCATTTAAGGTCAGTTTGACCGGCTAGAGACGCGAAATGTCATTCGTGTTCTCGGAAAGGTCACTTTTCAAAAGTTTGTCACTCGCCGCGGGGCCGGTGCCCTCGCTCAACTTTGAATATGATGCTCTCTCCGCCCGAATCACGACAGGTGCCACGCGCGGCCTTGATTGGGATCGCCCCTCCATGCGGGCCCCGTGCTGCACGTGCGACCTTGACGGTGACCGAAGCGCCACCAAAATAAGTGGCGCGAACAGGCGTGCGCGGCCCGCCCATCCTTGACTGGCATTCTTTCGTCGCCCAGCCCACGTCCGGTTTTGGCACGATCGACGCGCGCTGGCATCGAATCTACACGCGTGGCTCGAGCGCCACCTATCGACGGCTCGACTGACCCACATTCAGCTTTACTCTCACGATCGACGTGAGCTGGCGTTGGCTCCACGCACGTGGCTCGAGCACCACCTATCGATGGCTCGACTGACCCACGTTCGGCTTTAACTTCACGGCGGACGCTTGCTGGCGTCGGATCCACACACGTGGCTCGAGCGCCCCCTCTCGACGACTCAACGGCTGCAGGACCGCCTGGCTTGACCAGCACGGTTGTTCCCTTGATGATTGCGGGGCAACATGCAAATGCCTTAATCGACACGGGATCGACGGATAGTTATGTTGATTTACGACTTGTTCAAAAGCATGGGTGGCCGATTCTCGGGACAACACGTCAAATATTCATGGCCTCCCAAGGGCTATGGCTCCGCACTCGGGGAGAATGCCACCTAAAGCTTGTGATTAATGGTCACATGTTTCCAGATGTGCATTTAATGGTCTTATCAGCGTTATGTGCGGAAGTGTTGCGGGACACGATTTTCTACCGACGGCATGCGAGATTGGAAATGGAATTTGGTGGTGCTGATACTCTTGCTGTGTGTGCTCTTGCAGGGATGGAAATTGAACCACTGTTGCTGTTCCCCAATATGACTGCTGACTGTACACCGGTTGCCATTAAATCACGACGCTATTCCCAGGCTGACACGCAATTCATTGCTGAGGAGACGGCGCGACTACTAAAGGAGGGTATAATCGAACCTAGTTGTTCGCCTTGGAGGGCCCAAGTTTTGGTGGTGCAGACTGCCACGCATCGTAAACGCATGGTAATCAACTACTCGCAGACGATTAATCGATTTGCACAATTGGACGCCTACCCACTCCCGGGAATGGATTCTCTGGTACGACAGGTGGCACAGTACTCGGTCTACAGCACTTTAGATCTTCGTAGTGTTACGTGGTCCTCCCGGTAACTACCTGGTCTTGGTGACCCCCGGACCGTGGGAGGACCCCGCCAGAAAGATATCTGATTTATACGCTTTCGTAGCGCAATCAATATGAAAGACACAATAATTCAAGTCAATAAGAAACCCCACACCAAGGATCCGGATTACTTAATAATATTGTTACGGACGCGGCTTAGATGTTATTTACCGAGCGGTGGTATTGCCGCGACCTAACAGTTGCCCCGATTCTTCCCCAACTCACCCGATTCCACCCGACGTTGACCAAATCGCGCTATGCTAAATCAATGAAGGAAAAGGCCACAACTGCTGGATTCAAATGACATGACACCAAGGGTTCAGTTCTCAAGACCTCCGGAGGAGGTTATATTGTGGCGGAAGGTTAGACTACAGAAATGAGAGGGACAGCATAGAAAGACAAGCACTTAGACACACTCTTATATTAACCCCAACAGACGACAGATAAACGGGACAAAAGGCTGACTCACACGGGGATTGATGGCAAGGAAAGGCAGGCAGTCGATGGCTCCAGGTGCACCTGGGCTCAGGGCAGAATCGACCCGGTTCGGTCCGGTCCAAAGATGCGGGGAGGTATCGTCGCGCTGGGGGTGGCGGTGGCTTCCTCTGCTCTCCGTAGTTCAGGCGCATCTCACCTCACATCCGGTAAGTCGCCGCGTATATCCGGCGGGGAGTGACACGCCCTCGGCTCGTTAGCTCCGCCCCAGATGGAATCGGTCCGCCCTTCTTATTGGGTGCGGGGGGGGGTTACCAGGCTCCGCCCTTGACGAGGAGCTGACAGCCAGCCCCTTCGTGGTAACCCCGTCGGAGCGCATGGTCATGGCGGCTAACCGAGCCGGTGTGAGGACGCACACTCCCCGCGCCGTCGCCGCGCCGCCCCCCTCTGCTGTTGTAGTTGTTGTTGTTGTAGCTTCTTCATGGGGAAGAGATGCGGGGAGGTATGGGAAGGTCCTAAACTCACTACTGGTGCCATATAATCACATTCTGGTGCAACGAAGAGTCAGAATTAATGGAAACGAGTCCTTAACTGACATAGACTAAGAATAACTAGCAAGATGTCCGAAAGTTGTCTACATGAGATGCGGTGGACCTGGGCACGACATTTAATGGGGGAAAAAGGGGAAGGTCGGCTCTACTGATTGTTGTTTACAGACAATGGGACTAGGGAATGGGGGATTGGGGATAGTTGGGGAGTATTGGGGAAATAGGGGAATATTTACAAGCGGATATGGAGGCCAAATTCCATATTCGCAACATTGCACCCTTCTCTACCCTCGGGGCGTCCCGACCCGATAAATTTTTACCTATTTTAGTGTGGCACTCAGATGTAGTTCCCTCTACTATTAACTCTACCCTGAGTGCGACAGTTTTACAGATATTCACAAATGAGTAAATATGTCCCCCTGCGACGTTGCACCCTTCTCCTCACAGAAACACACCCACAGGATAACCGAATTGCGGAAAGAATTCGCAAACTAAACATACAGCCGGTAGGGAGCATTATTTACAAGACTACGCTGATATTTACACTACGATCCAGGACCTGTTTTTGGAGGGACACATGCAGATGTTATGCATAGAGAGCGCACGCATGCCAGCATCGATACACCAACCCACGAGTGCTCTGTGGCCTACGGCCTTTAATAATGTGCAGAGCACCCCTTCCAAGCATCAAAAGCACCACCCCTTCACACAGTCAGCACCATCCGGTGCACCAATAAAGTGTTTATGAATCACCGGTGGTGTCACAGCCGGCCGATGTTCTGCCGCTGGTCTTGCCTTCGTGTGGTGCACTTGGTGTTCTTGCCTCTTTCAAAAAATAAAGAAAGGCGCCAACCGCGTCCATTTCTATATTGTGGCCTTCAGTGGTGTCAACTAAAAGTGGTTCACCTGTATGGCATAGGTGCCACGTTGACCCATAGGTCCATCCACGGGTGGTGCTTGGCCGCAAAAGAGCTGCGGTCCATTGTGGGTGGCCACAAACATTGCGGTCCATATGGTGTATCGATCCAAGCAGCAAGCAGCGAAAGTGCAGGCCCACAACTGCGGAGCCAGCACCTCTCTCTCCTCTCTCTCTGCCCCAAAGCCAGATCCTCGGAGGTGGGAGACAAA
Source organism: Myxine glutinosa (assembly GCF_964187855.1). Classification (NCBI taxonomy): domain Eukaryota; kingdom Metazoa; phylum Chordata; class Myxini; order Myxiniformes; family Myxinidae; genus Myxine; species Myxine glutinosa. Next base: position 133,006,509 of record NC_136264.1, on the reverse strand, counting down.
AGAAGAAGACAAGTGAGTAAGGTGGTAAGGGCGCAAAAGTGCACGCAATGTAAGGTAATGCACACTGGGGGCACATGGGAACCAGGTGAGACAGGTACGTTCCTACCGTACGCCCCCCCACCCCACCAGGTAACCTACATGGCCCCTCCCTTACCCCTTACTGTATCCACAAAACACAACACTACCCATAAACATCTACTTTACAAATCAACAAACATCCCTACTGTCTTCCCCGTTCCTCCCATAAACCAAATTCGTCTTCTCTCCCTCCTAACCAATCAAATTTGCCATTTTCAACTCTCATCACAATTTGCCATCTCCAACTCAACATCATAATTTGCCATTACCAATTCATCATCAGTCCCTCCTAGGGAGGGAGAGATGGAATCACCCCAATGTCTCATCCACGTCGTGATGCGTCTCACAAATCCTCACAATCTCATTTCCTGCACACAGAACAAAGAAAACACAGGTGTGGAGTCATCATCATCACCTCAGGTAAGTGGCTGCGTATGGTGCGACAGGTTCATCAATCCTAACTATTTCCTAAATGACTTTAACAACTTTACACTACCCGGGGTCTTTCTCCGGCCAAACCATTGGCCCTCTTACACTATGGGTTCTAAAAACCAATTCCCATTGGCCAAACTGTGGTGCTCTTCAATTTGGGGTCTCACTCCCCCGATTCATCTCCCGGTGCCCTCGCACAATTTCTGGGCCGCGGCGTGTACCCCTCCCAGCGGGTCTACCCACCTGCACACCTCCACCACTGCAGTTGCCTCCGAGCTTACCTGCTCCTCACCCTAACCTAACTACCTGGGGAAGGCCCTCTGGCGCTCTCCCCACTCGGTGCCCTCTCTGGCACTGGGCTACCCGATCCACACCCGGGATCCTCAGGCACCCACTGACAACTACCGGCTCCCAGAGCCCACCTGCGGCCTCACCTGGCCGACATCCTCACAGTGGTGGAGTGCCCAACCAACTACACACACTAACAGGCTACACGCCCAGCCATTTCCACGACACTAATGCACCCATCCACAATACCATTCTGTCACCCGCACCACAGATGCCAATATCCAACCACAATTTACCTGTACCCTCTACCTAACACTTACACTACCCGCCCCGGGTACTCGTGAAAGGGGTCCACTCTTCCCCCATCCACACCTTCGCACCATGCACACCACTCCGTACCACTTACTCCAACTCTCTCCCCACACCTGTACCTGCACACCTGTGCTCTCACACCTGGTGCCACCTGCACCCTTCTCTCCCCAAGCGCATTCGCGCTGATCCACAACACTCACTACTCATACACTGCTCCACACACCTGTCCAGTTGCACACCTGTGCAATCACACCTGTTCAATCCTCACACACACGGCATCATCTCAGCTAACTACTCCCTTCTGAAACTTGCGCTTCCCAGTCGTCCCTTTAAACTATTGCGCTCCCACGTCATTATCATCCACCCTAATCTACCTGCGTCCCCACTACAGGTATCAGTCACTAACTAAACTTAACGTTACCTAATGTCATCTTCGCTAGATCCCTACAATATAACCTAACCCACCCGGGCTAGTTTTCACTGCCATACACCCCATAAGCTATTGCTCCTTTGCCCCACGATATGGGAAGGGTGGCAAGGATGCCACCCTTACCCACCGGGCACATCGCTCACTACCAATTTTGCACACCAAATTTCAACAAATCAAAAATTTGCCAATCACTACTGCCAATCCTTTGCCAATCATCAAATTTTGCTTTTCTCTAATTTTGGGTCCAAAACACTAACCTCATCACCCAGTCTACTCACTACTGCCTCTCGGTGCGCCAATTCCCGTCCAAAGCCCGGCTTCGTAAAGCCAAGCCATGAATGCGGGTTGTTCTGTGCCAGCGGCTGGATGCGTCCGGCACTCGGTGCAGGGACGGGGGCTTACCCGGGCCGAGATCCCACGCACCACCCCGGCGTGGAGCCATCCAATGGCCCGATCTCGACCTGCCGGAATGCCTCAACAAAAAGTGGTCGCCATGACGACCCTTTCTATCGGGCTGCCCGCTCCGCCTAGTGGAGCACGGACGCGGCCGTTCAAAGCGAGGCCCAGCACGCACCGAGGGCCCGATTCGGCTATAAGTCGTTCTAAACTCTACCCCGTCTAACGTCGATGCTTCACCTGGACGCTTACACCCCGCAGCCCGTTCCTTGCTCACACATCCAGCCGTGCCCATGCTCCTCGCACCGTTCCTTACACACCCAGGTACACCCATTCCACTCACAGCCTTGGTCACACACCTGACCACCGAACACTTTGGCACACATTCGTTGGTCGCACACCTCACCAACACACCTCTTCGCGCCCCCTCCTCGGTCACCTCCTCTGTGACAATCACAGGTGTGCTCTCACTCTTACACCCAACCACGTGCCTCACTACCAATTCCAGCGTGCATTCCCACTCACGCTCTACCATTCCAGGTGTGCATCCTTCCATTCCAGGTGTACATCCTCGCTCACCTGTCACACCTCGCTCACCTGTCACAACCAACTCACGCTCCTTGTCATTCTCACTACTCTCACCACCACTCTTGACAACGCACTCACCCTTACTCCCGACAGCGCACTCTCTCCCCATGCACCTGTCCGTCACACACCTCTCTCGCGCACACTTTTTCGTTACTTCCTCCGTAACACTCACCACACCGCGCTTCCCTGTGCTCCCTCGCACACGCGCTTCGACCAACTCGCTCCTGACGGCACACTCACTCCTCGGCGTGCACTTTTTTCTCACACACCCCAGAGTCGGACTTTCTCGCACACCTCCTCTTTCGCACACCAGACCTGTCGCACACTTCACCAACGGCCTCTCACGAACACCCGGGTCTATCTCGACCCCCAAGCTTCTTAAATCCCCTGGCGCATCATACGCACGACCATATTGGTCTCCACTTACACCGGGTCCTCTTCCTCTTCGCTTCTCCTCCATCACCTGCGAATCCCTCATCCGGTTAATGAGCACATCATTACGATCCGAACACAGACTTTGGACCAATTCTTTTATCTCCTCTTTTATCTCTTTCTTATCCCCTCTCCGTCGCTTCTTAATTTCGCTCACCCCTTCTTCCACTTCTTCTAATTTCTGCTTCACCTCTTTTATTCCCCGGTACGTCTCCTCAAGCTCGTCCTCCAAGGCTACCTTGACCGTTTCCAGGTGCGTCCTCACCTGCCGGTCCGTCGTCTCCATTACCTCTATCACCTCGTCCAACCTCGTTGTCAGTCCCTCACGTACCATCTGACATTCCCTCTTCGTCGCTACCAAGTCATTTTTAATTTCTTTTTGTGTCGCCTTTAACCCTCCGAGTACTGCAGTGTTCCTTTGAACCTGCTCCACTAACTCCGTCTGTCCCACCGTCAGCTGCTCCACCTCCTGCGTCAGGTCCTCTATGCCCCCTTGTAACTTTACAGTCCCCTTTCTCACCTCCTTCTCCATGTGCTCCTTACAGTGCCTCACCTCCTCGCACACTCCTCCGACCTCCTCACTCACTCCTCTTCTGATCTCCTCTCCCATCACTTGCATCTCCTGCCCAGATGCCACCCTCATCTGCTCCATTTCCTCCCTGTGAGCATCCAGTTTGGTTTCTACCCTCATTCTGACCCCCTCTATCTGCTGCCCCATTTGGTTAACTTCCCTTTCCGCTTGGTCCCTCATGTCCCTCAATTTGCCTTCCATCCTGTTTTCTAACCCCTCTAACCCTTTTTGCATCCCTTCCATTTGATTCTCTTGAGCGGCCATTCTGTTTTCTACCCCCATTAACCCCTCCTGTATTTCCCCTAATCTATTGTCTAATTTCCCAAATTTCTCGTCTAATCCCTTAAAATTATTGTCTAATCCCCTAAAATTATTGTCTAATCCCTCACCAGTACACCTCGCTTCGTCCCTCATTACCCCCATTTGGTTTCCCATTACCCCCATTTGGCCCTCCAATCGCTCACTATCAGCCCTCATTTGCTCACTCTGAGCATCCATCCGGCTCCCCATTACCCCCATTTGGCCCTCCAATCGCTCACTATTCTGGGCCATAAGGGCCTTTATTTGTATAAAAAAAGGTTCAAATCCACCAGGGGCGCTGCCACGGTCGCGGGCGTGGACGCCGTGGCCACCTCGTGCGTGACAACGCTATTTTGCGACCCTGCCGCCCTCACTGCTTCGCTCTCCTCGCGTCCCTCAATTTGGTCCTGGACCGACCCTGCCTCACTCTCCCCTACCGGACCCCAGCTGTCTTGGTCTGCCATAGCGCGACTTTCAAAATTCGGGTTTTTATTTCCGTATAACCAAATCAAATTTCGCCGTTATAATTTCGCGCGGGAAACGCGCTCCGAATCGATTCTACTACAAATTTGGGCCTAATAAATTTAGTCCCGGGTTCGAATCCGACACTCCTGACACCAATTGTTACGGACGCGGCTTAGATGTTATTTACCGAGCGGTGGTATTGCCGCGACCTAACAGTTGCCCCGATTCTTCCCCAACTCACCCGATTCCACCCGACGTTGACCAAATCGCGCTATGCTAAATCAATGAAGGAAAAGGACACAACTGCTGGATTCAAATGACACGACACCAAGGGTTCAGTTCTCAAGACCTCCGGAGGAGGTTATATTGTGGCGGAAGGTTAGACTACAGAAATGAGAGGGACAGCATAGAAAGACAAGCACTTAGACACACTCTTATATTAACCCCAACAGACGACAGATAAACGGGACAAAAGGCTGACTCACACGGGGATTGATGGCAAGGAAAGGCAGGCAGTCGATGGCTCCAGGTGCACCTGGGCTCAGGGCAGAATCGACCCGGTTCGGTCCGGTCCAAAGATGCGGGGAGGTATCGTCGCGCTGGGGGTGGCGGTGGCTTCCTCTGCTCTCCGTAGTTCAGGCGCATCTCACCTCACATCCGGTAAGTCGCCGCGTATATCCGGCGGGGAGTGACATGCCCTCGGCTCGTTAGCTCCGCCCCAGATGGAATCGGTCCGCCCTTCTTATTGGGTGCGGGGGGGGGGTTACCAGGCTCCGCCCTTGACGAGGAGCTGACAGCCAGCCCCTTCGTGGTAACCCCGTCGGAGCGCATGGTCATGGCGGCTAACCGAGCCGGTGTGAGGACGCACACTCCCCGCGCCGTCGCCGCGCCGCCCCCCTCTGCTGTTGTAGTTGTTGTTGTTGTAGCTTCTTCATGGGGAAGAGATGCGGGGATGTATGGGAAGGTCCTAAACTCACTACTGGTGCCATATAATCACATTCTGGTGCAACGAAGAGTCAGAATTAATGGAAACGAGTCCTTAACTGACATAGACTAAGAATAACTAGCAAGATGTCCGAAAGTTGTCTACATGAGATGCGGTGGACCTGGGCACGACATTTAATGGGGGAAAAAGGGGAAGGTCGGCTCTACTGATTGTTGTTTACAGACAATGGGACTAGGGAATGGGGGATTGGGGATAGTTGGGGAGTATTGGGGAAATAGGGGAATATTTACAAGCGGATATGGAGGCCAAATTCCATATTCGCAACAATATATTCTCCATCCATCATCAGCAATCAACAATCCATCAACAATCTTACTAAGATGGCCATCTCATAAATTTCCCCCCTTTCCCCACTCACGACCCCTCAATGGTCACTGTCCCTCACAATGTCTCTGGGCCCCTCCAGACCAAGGTGAAGGTCGACTTCTCCGCACACGGGCGGTTGAACGAACCCCTGGCTGACGTGTTCCAAACGTGCACATCGCGTACCGGGAACAGCTGCTGCAGCGCACACCTCCTTGCAAAGCAAAGCGGGCAAAGCAAAGCGCGGCTTGCAAAGCGCGCGAGGCCCAAGGTGCGACCCGTACGCGTCCTTGTAGACGTTGAGGCGAACTGTGCCGGACGCTTGGTTCCGTGCACGAACCCACGGCAACTTGACGTGTAATCGGTAATTACCCCGCGCAGGTAACTCCTTTCGCCAGACGGGCTTTCAAACGCAGCGTCCCCCACGCTGCTCAATATCGACACCGCTCGCGTCGGAGCTGGGCGAGGAAGAAGAAGATCGCCGCTTCTCCCGGACCTCGTGTTTTTTTCTTCTTCCGGTTCACTATCCCGTTTCCGGTCTCCTGTTATCCGGAGCCTCTCTAACCCTTTAACCACAACAACCTTTAATAGAATAAACATTAATAAGCAATGACATGAATAGTAACTCCTCTAAATCCGGGATCCGTAACAGTAGCGCATATCATCAGATTCCAATCTCCGAGGCCGATCGCATCTACACCGGGTTTGAATCCGGACAAAGGTTGTACCAGTTCACCCGTCTCCCTTTTGGGGTCACAAATGGGGTAACCTGCTTCCAAAGGGCCATGGACGATCTCATTGCTAAGGAGAACTTAACCGATGTCTTTGTTTATCTGGATAATCTCACGGTTTGCGGGTACGACAAAGCGCATCATGATGCTAACCTGAAACGCTTCCTCGAGGTTGCGCACAAGTATCGACTGACTATGAACGAGGATAAATGTCGCTATTCCGCTCGCACGATAGATCTCCTGGGGTACACTGTGACCCATGGCTCTATCGCTCCGGACAAGGAGCGACTACGATCCTTGCTCGACATGGCCCCGCCCCACGATCAAACTTCTTTGAAGTGTGCTCTCGGGCTTTTTGCTCATTACTCTAAGTGGGTGAAAAATTTCTCTGAGAAGCTTCGTCCACTTGTGTATTGCAAACAGTTCCCCATGGCTCATGTTGCTAAGGCCGCTTTCCATGGCCTGAAGTCCGACATAGCTGGCGCCGCTGTGTCGACGATTGACAAAAACAAGTCCTTTGTTTTGGAAAGCGATGCATCAGATCATGCAATAGCTGCTACACTCTCTCATGGGGAGCGACCTGTGGCCTTCTTTTCAAGGACTCTCTCCCCTGCGGAACGCCGACACTCATCTGTCGAAAAGGAGGCGTACGCCATCATCGAGTCGATCAGGTGCTGGCGGCCATATTTGCTTAGCAGATGTTTTCAGATCATCACGGATCAACAGAGTGTTGCCTTTATGTACGACATGCGCCATTGCACCATGCTCAATGCATTAAGAATGAGAAAATCACTCGCTGGAGGATTGAGTTGGCCGATTTTTGTTACACTATCAAGTATCACCCGGGGTGGGATAACCTGGTAGCGGATGCCTTATCACGACCACCGGTGTGTGCGAGCCTCACCTCTTTTGAGGATCTCCGCGACCTTCATGACACATTGTGTCATCCCGGCATGACGCGTTTAGCTCATTATGTGCGCAGTCATAATTTGCCCCATTCGATTGAGGATATTCGTCAGCTATGTCGCACTTGTTCCGTTTGCGCTGAACTCAAACCTCGCTTCTAGAAACCTCGGATGGGTACGCTGGTCCAGGCCACTCAGCCGTGGGAGCGTTTGGCTATGGACTTCAAAGGGCCCCTGCCGCCTTCGTGTCTACCGTCTTGTCCGGGCATACCGGCTTCGGGCAGTTCTCGTTATCTTCTCATGGTAGTTGACGAGTTCTCCAGATTTCCCTTTGCTTTCCCGTGCGGCGATATGACCGCTGCCACAGTCATCTGGTGTCTGCAGGAGTTGTTTTCTATGTTTGGGAACCCGGCCTATGTCCATACTGATCGTGGAGCGGTGTTCTTGTCCCAGGATGTGAGAGCATTCTTACTCCAGCGGAATATCGCTTCTAGCTATACTACTCCGTATCGGCCCCAGGCGAACAGACAGGTGGAACGCTTTAATGGCATTATTTGGAAAGCCATTGCTCTGACACTTATGTCTAACGGACTAGGGTTGGACCGATGTACCTGGGTGGTACCCACCGTGCTCAGCTCGATCAGGACTTTATTGTGCACCGCTACTAATCAAACTCCCCACGACCGTATGTTTCGTTTTTCGCGTCGTTCTGGAGGTGGTATTCCTTTACCGGGCTGGCTGGCTGTGCCCGGACCAGCTTTCCTCAAACGCGCGGTTCGCTCGAGTAAGTACGAACCCCTCGTCGACAAGGTTCGTATTCTCCAAGCCAACCCCGAGCACGCTCGAGTGCTGATGCCGAATGGACGTGAGTCTACCGTCTAGGTACGTCATCTTGCCCCATGCGGGGATACTGTTGAGCCGGACTACAGCACGGTCATTCCGACAATGGAGAATCTACCGGCTATCCCACCGCCACATGTGCCCGATCCGGATGGCTTTGTGGGGCCACCGCCGTCACCCGAGTTAGGTGATCATTCCGATGCGGGGGATTTCGGTCTCGTTGATGTGGCACCTGGTGCCTCTCGGACACGTGCTGGGAGAGAAATTCGCCGCCCCGATCGCTATGGCTGGACTGACTGACATGGACTGCTGCTATCTGATATTACTCTGCTGCTAACTAATGTTTCTATGCTGCTATGACTTGCTAGCTTGACTTCCGTCATTGGGGGTAGTGTAGTTTTAACGGCGGGGAGAATATAATGAAATTGTGTCGAAGTTGAACCCAGGTGTTATGCCGACTCTGTCCACCGAGAGGCTCCTATAAGAATTCGGACTGGACAGCGCTCCGATGATTCCTGTGACATTTACTCTGTGTGATGTAGTGCATTTCATGTTATTGTTCCGTTTCGAGTGGAATCGGGTGAGTGGAATCGGGTGAGAGGAGCCTCTCGGTGGACAGAGTCGGCATAACACCTGGGTTCAATTACAACTACATGTGGGCAGGGTACAGCCCGAAGTGGAGATCGGTTTCTGAGGTTTGGGACATGGAATGTAGTGACAATGACAGGGAGATCAGGAGAAGTGGTGGAAGTATTGGTCAGAAGAAGAGTGGACATATGTTGTGTGCAAGAGACGAGATGGAAGGGAAGTGGTGTGAGAATGGTGAAGGGTAGGCAGGGACAGAAATACAAGTTTGTGTGGCAAGGGTGCCTGGAGGGCGTGAATGGTGTTGGTGTCCTGTTTTCTGAGGAGTTTGTAGACAGTGTGGTGAGTGTGACTAGAGTGAGTGATAGGTTGATGATGGTGAAAATGATGATTGGAAAGCTCTTGGTGAACGTCATCTCGGGATATGCTCCGCAGGTTGGTCGGAGCGATGAAGAGAAGGACAAGTTCTGGTGTGCGATAGAGAAGCTGATGGAAAACGTGAAAGATGAGGAAGTTGTTGTGGTAGGAGGAGACCTAAATGGACATGTGGGAAGGAGTATGGATGGTTTTGAAGGAGTTCATGGGGGTTATGGATATGGTGTGAGAAATGGAGAAGGTGAAAGGATTTTGGAGTTTGCTGATGGAGCTGATTTGTTGATTTGTAATACTCAATTCCAGAAAGAGGATAATAAGCTTGTTACATACACGTCAGGTGGGTCGACGACAACCGTTGACTACCTGATGGTGCGTAGGCGAGATAGGGGGCACCTCCGAGACACAAAGGTGATCCCGGGGGAGGAGGCTGTTTCACAGCACCACTTGGTTGTCTGCGACGTAAGGGTGAAAGGTGCGAGGAGAGCTCGGCGGGTGAAGTACCAACCGAGAATGAAGGTGTGGAGGTTGAAAGAGGTGACAGTAAGGGAGGCATTAAAAGAGAGGCTGAGTAGGGTCGAGGATGATGTGGTTGAGCTTGAAAGTGGTTGGATGTCAATGAAAGCTAGTCTGTTGGGAGCCGTTGGTGAGGTATGTGGATGGACAAAAGGACCACCAAGGCACTCGGAAACATGGTGGTGGGATGATGAAGTTGGAAAGATGATTGACGAGAAGAGGAAGAAGTTCAAGGAGTGGCAGAAGGCGAAGGGTACGGGAGCAGAAACAGCAGAGCATGAAAGTTATAAGGCAGCCAGGAAGGCTGCAAAGAAAGAGGTAGCAAAGGCGCAGGAGGCATGTAGGAAAATGTTCGGAGAATGCTTGGATTCGGAAGAGGGTCAGAGAGCGGTATTCAGGATTGCAAAGCAGATAGCGAAAGAGAGGTGTGATGTGATGGGGGTGAGCTGCTTGAAGGATGAAGTGGGACAAATCGTTGTCGACCCAGATGGAATTAAAGGAAGATGGAAAAGATATATGGAAATGCTGTTGAATACAGAGAATGAATGGGATGGCAACATAGAGAGTAACCCAGTTTTAGGACCGGCAAAGAAGATAACTGAGAAGGAAGTTGAGGAAGCGATAAAAGCAATGAAGGGTAGAAAAGCGGGAGGGCCGACGGGAGTTGTGGGAGATATGTTGAAGGCAGCAGGAAGTTGGGGTGTGAAGAGAATGACAGAGATCTGTAATCTGGTGGTGAAAGAAGGCCGCATTCCAGTGGATTGGGAACTGAGTACCCTCGTCCCTCTATACAAGGGGAAAGGTGACCCTCTGGAGTGTGGCTCGTACCGAGCGATAAAGTTATTGGAGCATGGAATGAAGGTATTGGAAAGGGTGTTGGAGAGGAGGATAAGGAAGAAAGTGAAGATCGACGAAATGCAGTTTGGATTTATGCCAGGAAGAGGAACGACAGACGCGCTTTTCATTGTGAGGCAGTTGCAGGAGAAGTACATGGAGAAGAGGAAGAAGTTGTTTCTTGGGTTTGTTGATCTGGAGAAAGCATTCGATCGGGTTCCACGCAAAGTATTGACATGGGCATTGAGGAAGTTAGGAGTGGAGGAATGGTTGATCAGAGTAGTGATGGCAATGTACAAAAGAGCACGCACAGCTGTAAGGACGAAGGACGGGAACAGTGGTGAGTTTGAGGTGAAGGTGGGAGTGCATCAGGGGTCGGTACTAAGTCCACTACTATTTGTAGCTGTGATGGAGGTGCTGGCTCAGAACGTAAAGGAGGGTTTACCGTGGGAGTTGTTGTATGCAGATGATCTGGTGTTGATTGCGGAAAGTATGGATGGACTGAAGGAAAAGATGAACACGTGGAAGGAATGTATGGAGACAAAAGGTCTGAAGGTGAATATCGGAAAGACGAAGGTGATGGCAAGTGGTAAAGCATGTGGTGAGGTGGAAAGAACTGGGAAGTGGCCCTGTGCTGTGTGTAGGAAGGGTGTCAGAGTGAACTCCATTCAGTGTACAATGTGCGCTGAGTGGGTTCATCAAAAATGTAGTGGTCTGAGAGGGTCATTAACCAGTGTGTCAGCTACATTCAAATGTAAGGTGTGCACAGAGGGAGCTGCAGATGGAGGAAATGTTGAGTTGGATCTTGGAGATGGCGTGAAGCTGGAAGGTGTGAAAACATTTTGCTACCTCGGAGACATGCTGAATGGAGGTGGATCAGACTCGGCAACGGTTGCTCGAGTGAGATGTGCATGGAAGAAGTTTCGGGAATTGAGTGGCGTGCTGATGATGAGGGGAGTGTCGTTGAAGCTGAAGGGAAAGGTGTATGCTGCATGTGTGAGAAGTGTTATGATTTATGGGAGCGAGACATGGGTAATGAACGTAGAGCAGCAACGAAGGTTGGAAAGGGTGGAAATGCGAATGGTTCGACGGATGTGCGGAGTATCGTTGAGAGAGAGGAAGACAAATGATAAATTGCGAAAGATGATGGGAATAGAGCCTGTGATTGATGCTGTGAAGAGGAACAGGTTGAGATGGTTTGGTCATGTGTTGAGGAAGGATGAAAGTGACTGGTTGAGAAGAGTGATGGAAATGAATGTAGAAGGAAGTAGAAGACGGGGAAGACCGAGAAAGACTTGGCTAAAGATGGTGGAAGAAGAAATGCGGGCAAGGGGGTTAACAAGGAGAGATGCAGAAAATAGGGCAAAATGGAGAAGATTGTCATGGGGACCGCAAGGCTAACCCCCGCTCTAGCAGGGAAAATGGCCTTTAAAATGCATGTTGTTGTTGTTGTTGTGATGTAGTGCATTTCATATGGTGCGTGTTACTCGAGGATCTAAGCTTGCTTGTACTAATTGCAAAACCATTACTTACTTCTATGATTACTGTATAATGATATGTGGCTTGTTGGTTTCTTACAGGTATTGCTAGAGATTGATTCTGAATTAAACCTACTCTTGGGACAATGTTGTAGATCTGATTCTTACAACACATGGGGTGCCATGCCGAATCCCTCTCTCCTCCCTCCCCCACTCCCCTGATGCCCCCACTCTCTCTCCCACACTTACTGTCTCTCCTTCACTCCCCTCTCCTTCCCCTCACATCCTGCTCCCTCCCCCACTTCCCTCTCCCCTCTGCATATCTGTGCTCTACACACACCTGAGTTGTTTTTAAACGGCTTTAATTTCTTTTCAGTTTTTTTTTGCTTTCATTACTTGTTACTCATCTATCTATAATGCCAGTAATCTCTGTGTGTATGTATGTCTGTATGTCTGTGACCGCTGTTTCTCGACAACCACGGGTCCGATATACTTTAAACTTGCCAGGTATATTGCTGGGGACCCGAGGATGTGCCTTTTCAAGGTTTCATATTAATCGGACAAGTAGTTAGCGAGCTATGTCCAAAAAACGATTCAACCAATCAGAGAGCAGCGAGCTATCACGTGTGCCGAACGTGGCGAACAGACTCTGCCTCGGACGGCACATTTGAGAGCGTATTCATTTATTTCACGTTGGCAAACTATGTTGGCGTTAAACTATGTTTTACAACTAATTAAAACTAATTTGCGATTCATTCGCTTTCCTGCGCGTTTGTGCACGCTATGGCGATTTCTTTACCAAACTCCGCAAGCCGTTCGCTTTGGACCAAACCATTTCATGTAAATAGAAGGGGGGGATTGTCACCGTACTCGCAAGCCGTTCGCTTTGGACCAAACCATTTCATGTAAATAGAGGGGGGGGGGATATAATTTTAGATATCTATCTATAATTCCAGTAATCTCTGTGTGTATGTATGTATGTATGTATGTATGTTTGTTTGTCTGTGACCGCTGTTTCTCGACAACCACGGGTCCGATATACTTTAAACTTGCCAGGTATATTGCTGGGGACCCGAGGATGTGCCTTTTCAACGTTTCATATTAATCGGACAAGTAGTTACCGAGCTATGTCCAAAAAACGATTCAACCAATCAGAGAGCAGCGAGCTATCACGTGTGCCGAACGTGCCGAACAGACTCTGCCTCGGACGGCACATTTGAGAGCGTATTCATTTATTTCACGTTGGCAAACTATGTTGGCGTTAAACTATGTTTTAAAACTAATTAAAACTAATTTGCGATTCTTTCGCTTTCCTGCGCGTTTGTGCACGCTATGGCGATTTCTTTACCAAACTCCACAAGCCGTTAGCTTTGGACCAAACCATTTCATGTAAATAGAGGGGGGGGATTGTCACCGTACTCGCAAGCCGTTCGCTTTGGACCAAACCATTTCATGTAAATAGAGGGGGGGGATTGTCACCGTACTCGCAAGCCGTTCGCTTTGGACCAAACCATTTCATGTAAATAGAGGGGGGGGATATAATTTTAGATATATATATAGTACGGGCATGCCCTAGTATATATAGTACGGGCATGCCCTAGTATTTTATAAAAGGAAGAGTATCCGTCCAACATCCCAAGTAACGAGAAAAGCTCACAAAAGTACCCCCCCCTCCTCTCTCTCCCTCCCTTTCTCCCCATTCCCCCTCTCCTCTGTTCCTCGTCTCTCTTCCCCACTCCCCTGTCTCTCCCTCCCCTCTCCCTCCCTCACCCTGTCTCTTCCCCTCACTCACCTCTCCCTCCACTGTCTCTCCACCCCACTCCCTCCCCTCACCCTGTCTCTCCCTCACTCACCTCTCCCTCCCCTCAAACCTGCTTCCTTCTCCACTCCTTGTCTCTCTCCCACTCCCCTCTACCTCACACCCACTGCCCTCCCTCCCCCCACTCCCTCATGCTCCTCACACCCGCTCTTCCCTGTTGTATAGTAATAGCAGCAAACACACAGGTTCCTCAGCTCAACCGTTTAATGGCGTCTCCCTTCCATCTCCTCTCCACGCCTTCTTACACGTCACTACCGATTACGCCTCATCATTTCCGGTCCATCATGCATTCCCATTTCCTCCCAATACCACATATCCCTTTTTTTAAATAAAGATAGCAACAAATAATGATGAAAAAAAACCAAAGAACATATAGTAGCATGTCATTGAAGGTAAACATGTCACATAACAAAGTCCTTGGTCAATTCAGGAGCTCGACGATGTCTGGTCCCACAACGAACACCTGGGACAAAGACTTGTGGAGATATTTGTTGGACAGGGTTACCTGCACCATAATCCTCCACACCTGTCAAAACTTTCATCAGCAAGTCCATTGGTGGTCTGAATTGCAGGTGTGAGATGAATTGCATTCCACACCTTCCCATCAGAGAGTCTGAAGGTATCAGAACCTCTCTGGGTGTTTGTCTGTGTATCCTTTGGACTTCTCTTGTTTCTGTCGAACACATCATCTCACATCCTCATGTCCTGTGGTACATATGCTAATTTGTAGATCACAAATGTGAAACTTGTACGTGTGCAGTGTGCGTCCATGTAGAAGTTTAGCGGGAGTCTCATGAGTTGTTGCATGTCTATTGTAGCTCTACATGTTTACAAGAGGTCAGGAACGAATGATTTCCAGAGCTTCCCTTCGATGTTCTCAGTGTGTAATCTGTCCTTAATCACTCTGTTGAAGCGTTCTATCTCCCCCGTTGGACCGACATCTCACTTTACATCATCGAGTGAATCAAATAAAATCACAAGTTACCATTATTTCCAATTTTTTTCCCAAAATTCCATGTCAAAGTTTTGTTTACATTATGTACCACAGAGTTACTGATGACCTGGAAGGAATGGACTGGAAAAAAGGGTCATAAAGCAAACAGTCATAAAGTTTATTTGTAAAATGAGAATTAGCCAAAGCACAAATCACTGAAGGGAACAGTTCAAGTAGAAAACGAATAAACGTCAATGAAAGGAATTTTTGTGGTATTTACAGGTAATATTAGGCTAACATAGCCACAGTTTCCCTTGGATACGATTGCTTCAACGAGTCAACAGCTTAGGAGATGTACAAACGTGTACAGCACACGGTTTATTCAAAATCAAAGTTACACGAACATAATCGGGCACAGGCCCAACTGTTCGATGAGTGAATGCTCTCCATCTGGGACCGACTTCTAACCCTAACCCTGGTCCTGCAGGGAAGGTGTGCCAAATATCAAGCACTCTCCAAAGAGGAAGTGAGGAGGGAGAGGGGGGGGGGGGGCATGTGGGAGGGGAAGGGCATCACGTGACTGCAATATGCAAAGTGATATACCCAACTTTTTTTGGGTCAGATCTGCTCGGGTGGGGATTCCCCCGGTTCAGAGGGGTGCTCATCGTGTTCGGGAAGGCGTTCGTCTTGCTCGAGTGGCCGTTCGTCGGAGCCGGATTGGGGAAAAGTTTCTTGTGAGACATTTGGTGCAGGTTTACAAGAAGCCATCAAACCAGCCACAGTCTCTGGAATTTCACTTTTCTGCAAATATACACAAATATTCAATTAATTATTAAAATAACCCACACAAACATTAGCACCAAAGTGATATAATGGCTTCCCAAGGAATTAATGGGCAACCGTTTTCATTTGCATTCACATTCGCATTGTGATCTTGAAGATGAAATGTGTTGAGGATGTAAATTGAAACGGTGCGAGGTCAGAATCATTCAGGTCCAGAAAGAAAATGGACACAAACGTTTGGGCACATTTATGGTCTCGCTGCCCACATAGTCCTCCAGCCCACCTGAGTTGTTTGTATATGTTCTACCATAACCCCACACCTGGTTACGCTCCTAATTTCGAAGCTGAAAGTTCACCTCTATTGCTTCCTCCTTCTATTCTCTTGTCCTTGTGTCTGTTCTTTTGAACTTCTCCCTCCAGTCCTTTAACTCAAGTGCTTTTTCCGCAAACCCACCACTGTTCTCTTCTATTCAAGTTGACCCCCCCCCTCTGTCCCACCCCCATCCGTCCCCCCCCCCCCCACCCCCCTCCATCCCCCCCCCCACCCCCCTCCGTACCCCCCCCCACCCCCCTCGTCCCCCACCACCCGCCCCTCTTCCAGAGCAGGACCATGGGTTCCGATTTGCGCAACTCCGGGGTGGAGGGCTATACGGACTCACGGTGTATAGCTTGAAAGCCAAAACGAGCAAGAAGAAACTCAAAAGGACTTACCTGGAACCAGCAGTGAGTGAGTGTATCCGTTGATGTAAGCCGATTATCCGGATTGACTACCAACAGCTTTGATAGCAGATCGAGAGCTGAAGGGAGAAATACAAATGAGAGACAAATAGGGATTTAAAAATGAACAAGGGTTCGGATTACAGAAGAAAACAACTAAAGTAATGTACAGATAAAATTAGAGACAGAAGGGGAGGGGAAAACCTGTACTAAAAGTCACGCAAGCAAATGTAGACATACGGTATCGTGCTAACAGACAAACAGACAGACAAAACAAAGAAAAAAGCAAACCAGAAAAGTGGTGAAAACAACCTTTGTCCACCTTCACATCCACCTTGCATAACAGTCCCAATTAAGACATAGATAGTGAAATCCCAATTCAGACAAATTCCTTCAGACGAATGGTCCACAAAATGTCTCCGCAAGTCTCAACTGAACGTCTCTTGAGCAAAGTGTAAATAGAAGGGAAATGGATCACAAGAGAAAAGATATGGGGTTGGGGTGAAAATTTGGAGAAATATTATGAAAAAGTAGGAACAGTACCTGTACCAAGTGACGGGAAAAGCTAGCATGCATAGAATCCACCCCCCTTTTCTTTTTTTCTTCTTTTTTTTTTTCTCTCTCTCCTCTCTCCTCTCTCCTCTCTCCTCTCTCCTCTCTCCTCTCTCCTCTCTCCTCTCTCCTCTCTCCTCTCTCTCTCTCTCTCTCTCTCTCCATCCATCTCTCTCTCCATCCATCTCTCTCTCCATCCATCTCTCTCTCCATCCATCTCTCTCTCCATCCATCTCTCTCTCCATCCATCTCTCTCTCCATCCATCTCTCTCTCACTCCCCCTCCCCCAATCTTCTCCCCCATCCGTCTCCACCTCTCTTCCCAACTCATCTTCACGTGCGTTTGAATGGAATACATAACCATGCCAACCGTTTTTTCAACCAAGTAAATCAATGATTACCGCCCTTGTCACTACTTTATTAATAAACAATATTAATAAAGAGATACATAATAAAAGAAGACTGGATTTTTTATATTTTTTATGCATAATCAAGGCTCATGGAAGAGCAAGAACACAGAACAGACAATGATATTCACGGAAGCAACAAAAGTTGACAAAAAGTAGAATCCGAATCCAAAAAGATCGCTCACTACCGGTGCACAACACAGCACGGCTTATCACTTTAATAAGCCCGAGCCGGTAAAATAAAATCAAAATACGGTGTAAAAAAGAAGAAGAAATAATTAAATATATCAGCTTTTAATAAGCATTTATGATACAATCATGACGGGTGCAGAAAACTCAACAAAACACACATAGTTATGGATTACGTCTGATTAATTATTTGCAATAAGGGAATGGAAAACGGGAATGGGTCGAACTGGGATTGCAAGCATGAACAGTTAAAAACGTTAGGTGGGATTTCTTCCTTCCTTCCTTCTGTGTAAGTGCTGCTTCATCAGGATGAAGATTACAGCAGGCAGTGCATAGGCACAGAACGCTGGCTTGATTGCTCGACGCCTCAAACAAATAACACGAGTTATGTAATGAAGCCAACACATTGCTATTGCTTATGTGCATATGTATAATACATCGTGTTTATGTAGCTCGGATTTATTCCAATTCCACCTGGCCAAAAAGGAATTATCCTCAACCAAAAGGCATGAAACCTTAGGCCTATACAAACTGTGTGCTTCAGAACATCTGTGGTGCCGATGGGCTCCAACCTTTCGACATTTCATGATGCTTTTAATAATCGCTGTTGGTCTTTTTCACACTGATGAGAAAAGTTATGGGGAACTTATGGCGATTGTGAATACAACACTTCTGTTTTCCGGTTTGGAGCAATTTTATCTCACGTCCGGTGGAGAGTTTTTTAAAATTGTTTTTCCCGAATTATTTTCCGACTTCACTCTAGATTTCGACATAATTATTTAGGCCACGAGTTCCGATCACAAAAATATTGAATCAAATTTCAAATATCAGCTTTTAATAAAGCCTATATGATAATATTGCCAGGAGCCAATCACAGTGGACCTAACCTCACGCAGCCAATCAGCGTAACAGGGAACGGACGAATGGACATCCATCCACGTCTTATACAGATGGTGAGTTACCGTCATCCGTTACTCTCGGACCCTCGTTCACCGTCGTCCTGGAAGCTCCAATCACTCCATCCCAGCCTTTATTAACAGCCATGCGCAGCTCTTCTCCTTCTCCCAAAAACGGGAGACGTCCAAACAAACTGGAATGCAAACATGCAGCTCTGCTTTCACTTACTGTAGTTGAAACATTATTTATTCCTTCAAGCAACCTCAAAAATCCTTCACCCCCTTTCCACCAATTTCCGGTCCTGCTCTCAAGGGAAATATCAAACTTCATGCTTTTCTCTATGCGAGTCTCACCAGGCATAGAGCGTGACTCCAGCTGCCCACAGGTCAACGGGCGAGCTATATCGAGGGTGCGAACCATTGCCGAGAACCTCAGGTGCTGCGTAAAGAAAAGTTCCGCACAAGGTAGAGAGCCAGCTAGACGGGCCCAGCACACGGGAGAGGCCGAAGTCTGACACCTGTAAAGGAGGGAAAGGGAGGAAGGACAGTGGGAAGAGGTAAATAAATAAACAAGCAAATAAATAAACGGCATCCCACTCTTCGTCATCTTCAGGCCTGGTGAAAATTGGGCAGGTTTCTAATTGATATACACGTAGAGTTCACAATTCATGCATACCTTTATCAAACAGGCGCTCTCCTGGGAAGAGCAAAGTAGTACATTCGCTGGTTTCACATCCCGATGAACTATCCCTTTGTTATGCAGGTACTTGACCGGAAGCAAATGGGGAAAGGACAGAAAAAATGAATAATATAAATCAATCACAGGACAAGTTCCTACACTTCTCAGTAGTGGGGACACCCAGTCTCACTTCTCTAACCACACCCACTCCTATCAAATCCCTATTCATCGTACCGATTTGCCGATTTTCAGGCTTTATGCCCTTATAGATCGGTGGTCGAGCACCAATCTTCAAATCATCTGGTATGAGTGATTAAAAATCAGACCAGATGATTTGAAGACTGGTACATGACCTCTGACCTACGAGGGTGTTAGCTGTCCCCCCCCCCCCCCCTCCCCCCGACGGTCTGAAGGCAAAGCGTTCCAACACTGAATATGCCTTATTTTGTACTTTTCGAGCACACATGGAATATTAAGCTGGCTATCCCCTGTACTAATATTTTCATCACTCTGAAGTAAGTATTATTCAAAGCGTTTTTAGTAGTTTTAGCAAACACTTTTCTGATCAAGTGTGATCTAGAGGAGGAAATAAAATAACAATTCTTGTTTTCTTTTCAATTGTGCAAGATGTGCCTTACAGAACAAGTGGGGTTCCATCTATGGAGCACAACCCTCCCTTCACCCCCTCCCCCCGACCCCTTTACAAGAGGTCACCAGAACTTTGGGGACCCTGGGAAGAAGAGGGACCACATCCGCAGCACCCGGGACCAGTAAGTCAAGTCTTCAGGTATGAAAGGAGAGTTGCAAATTCCTGCCACAATTACACCCACAGGGGAATTAAAAGAAAGCTAAAGTATGGAGGCATCATTTCCCCACTTAGTGAGGGGAAAATGGTGACCGGAACTTCACAAGAGGGCCGTTCCTGCGGACACTCCATATGAAGAAATCTCATTTGAGAATTTGGGACTCATTTCAACCAATTTTGAGAGAAAATCCATCTGGCACATCACATCAATGCTCCAAAAGGAACACTCCCTCAACCCCAACTGTACCCACAACCCTTGCATCATACCTGCAATGCAAGGGCGAGTTGATAGAAAATAATTCCACTGGTATATTCATCCAACCAGGTCCGCTTTTTAATCAGCTTGAACAAATCTCCACCTGGCACACTGACACACAAACACACACCTAGAGCTGAGAACTGCTTTTTCGTTTCTCATGATGGTTGTGTTTCTGTAATGTTGACACCTATGCATGCATCACACTCGCCAAAAAATGAATGGTAATTTTTCGCCTCAGAAAATGAAAGATGCACATGATCAGACATGAACGCAACCAGGCTCGTGCACACACATACGCACACATGCACAAATGCGTGCACAGAACTATCGTTCAATTTACTATGTGCGTTCCACACACTCACTGCAACTTTCAAATAACTTCCCACATACTGGTTCAAACATTTCCTTCCCACCCCCTCCTTACTATTCCAAAACGAGATGCACAGTCAAGGTTGTCTCCACCACTTCATCCAACCGCACAATACAAGGCTGTGGGTGGGAAACATCAGGGAGAAAATGGGAACAACTTCTGGGCAAACACGCAACGGATTGTTACTTGTGAAAATGGAAGATTTTTCAAGTATATTGGTTGGTCTTGTGCGTTATTCTGTCTGTCAGTCGCCTACAGGTCACAATTTTCAACCGATCTTCACGAAACTTCACCAAATAGTAGAATTGGTCATAAGCAACAAGCCTATTGTATTTAAGGTCAATAGGTCAACATAGGCCAAAGGTCACCAACTTTGTCAAATTTCTAAAATCCTCAATTTTCATCCGATTGACTTGAAATGTGAAGAGGATTTGCATATATGGTCACTGAATTCAACCACCATTTTTGAGGTCAACATAGGCCAAAAGGTCAACATAGGCCAATAGGTCAACATAGACCAATAGGTCAACATAGGCCAAATTTCTAAAAGCCACAATTTTCATCTGATTGACTTTAAATTTTAAGAGGATTTGCATATCTGGACACTGAATTCAACCACCAATTATTTTTGAGGTCATCATAGGCCAACAACTTATTAAAGGGATTTCGCAAGTATCATGCTATGCACGACATATTTCTTGTTCATATTTCTCAACACGGCAATAAATACCATCGGATTATCCTCAAAAAGTAATTAAACATTGTATGCCTTCGAGGAAACATGTCCTTTGTAACAAACACACATCTACCCCACGCACGTAAAGCAGAGCGGGGTCAAGCAATTGCTTCACTCTGTTTGCCTATCAGTCTATGATTGAGGAACTACTTAGTTTCAATTGAATTTTATATTTCGAACACCGAAGAACATTAATTGTAACACGAACCTGCAGTTTTGCAGTACTTTGGGTCTGAATTTGGCGCATGCGCACACGAAGTAAAGCAATTGCTTCAGTCTGTCCGTCAGTCAAACAAAATTGAAAATCATTCCAAACAGGAAGCACTGTTTTTAGGGACGTTATAAAGGACATAAACAACAGGCACAAATAAATAATTCAACGTGTTAAATAAGGTGGTGTAATCGACGGTGTATCAGACTTTCGGATTCAACTTCCGATTGTAAACTTCCTATTCAACTTTTTTTTTACTACAGGCTTTAAAACTTTTATTTCATTTCAATTTAATTATATATTTGAAGATTAGAACACAAATCACCTTTTTGGCAATTTCAAAACCTTCCACTTACCACTAATTGGGAAACATTGTACGCAGTTTCGACCAATCAAATTTGCCACGTGCTCTCAGGCTCGGGGAACTTTGAGATTCTTATCTATCTATAATTCCAGTAATCTCTGTATGTCTGTGTGTATGTCTGTGTGTCTGGGACCGCTGTTTCTCGACAACCACGGGTCCGATATACTTTAAACTTGCCAGGTATATTGCTGGGACCTGAGGATGTGCCTTTTCAAGGTTTCATATTAATCGGAGAAGTAGTTACCGAGCTATGTCCAAAAAACGATTCAACCAATCAGCGAGCAGCGAGCTATCACGTGTGCCGAACGTGCCGAACAGACTCTGCCTCGGACGGCACATTTGAGAGCGTATTCATTTATTTCACGTTGGCAAACTATGTTGGCGTTAAACTATGTTTTAAAACTAATTAAAACTAATTTGCGATTCATCGTAACTGCGATATGCGACCTTCCGGACAGTCAAATGAGGACGTCACTTCCGGACTTACGGATAGTCATAGTGACGACGTACTGATGCTGAACGTGGCGAGCAGACGCTGTAAGGTACGATCGATTGTAGTACACGTTTATAATAACTCTGCCGATACAGGCCCGATTAACTGCAGCGCCATCCGAGTTGCGGCGTCGGGACGATACATTCATTGTACGGTCACATCACGCACTTACGGGCACGCCCATGGGCCCATGGGCACGCCCATGCATGCATGGGCGAAGACATTTTTTTTTTTTTTTTTGGCAAGGAACGGGCACCCACGTACGGGCACGTCCTAGTTCTTATAAATCCAATAAACTGTTTCCAGTAAAGTCACAAGTCCTTTTTCTCAAGGATGTGTGGGGTAAGGTGTTCGATGAATGCATTAGTTACCTCCGCCATCGAAGGTGGGAGGAGGTTTTGTTATCACCCCTGTCTATCTGTGAACAGGATATCTCAAAAAGTTATGGACAGGTTTGAACGAAACTTGGTGGGAAGGTTGGATGTGTGACAATAAAGAATTGATTCAATTTTGGCGAAGATTCAAATACAGATCCGGATCAGATAATTTTTTAAATGATTCTTCACCATTGAGTGATAGGGGTAAAAACGATAAATAACATGATATTTCAAAAAGTTATGGACGGATTCGGACGAAACTTGTTGGATGAGTTGGATAGGTGACTAGAACAAATCAATTCAATTTTGGCTCAGGTCCAGATCCAGATCTGGCTTATCACCGCGATACAAAACGTAAATTGTTCAGCCTGGCAGAGGTATGTGCTCGACCGAGTGCCGTTCTAATTTCTACTGTTGTAGTTAAATTATTCTTTGTAAATTCATTTAAAATAGGCTAGCTAATACGAAGTAAGCATAACCAAAGAGCTTCCAGCAAGGAAATGTGTGGAGCATCGTTCTCTCGTCGTTTAACTTACACCACCTACTGTGTGCACCAATAACATACAGCACATACTTATTGATGCAGCACTGGTGTCACATCAGTTCTGAGCTTTAAATCAAGCAGGTTGAGACAAATGAGAGAAATGTTTTGGACTATTGGGAACATTCATAATTACGTTTGTCTCTGTCTATGTTTTTCTCTCTCTCCCATTGACCAGTGAGAGTTGGGAAGAACGTTTGCTCTTGGCCAAAGGCTTTCATGAACCAGCTGGAAAGATATGACATTCAAATGAAGGCAATTTGGGTAGGAATTTGCAATTTGTCAGGGTGATCACAATAACTCGTCTACCCATCAAAAACGACACCGTGGGATCTTTAACGTCCACCAAATAATATTAGCAGGTGGGACGTCCAGTTTAACGTTCATCCAAAGGACCACACACACAGAGGAATTGCCCTGCCTGCCAAACACAGTCAAGTTGATAGTCGGGTCTGGAATCAAACCCAGACGAGACAGCTCAAAGGCAAGTGAGCCACCTGTGCACTAATCTGTTGGGCCCAAATGTGTAATACTGTTGTGGAAATGTCACCTAAGGACTAATAAATGACTCTGTAATCAATGACTAATAAATGACCAACCCTCGACTCTGACTCTGCAACTGGATCAGACGGCATCAGCTCACGTGTCCTAAAGATCTGCTCTGCTGCTCTTGCACTTCCTCTCTGCCGCCCTTTCGCCCTGTGAATTACCACAGATCATCTTCCATCTGCTTGGAAATCAGCCAACACCACAGCATTGCATATAAAAAAAATAGGGGAAATGGTAGGTGTGGATGACCGACAAAATGTGTAATGGAAGAGAAAGTAAACAGCTAAACCTATTTGGGGGGGGGGGGGGGGAGGGGAGTGGGAAGGTAGCCCCTGATTTTAAAAAATATTCCGTGAACAAACTTTAGTACATCACGGGCTGTGAAGGCTGTGATCAAGTTTCATCCAAATCGTGTGTAGTTTCAGAGAAGTAGCAAATACATATTTGGGGGAGGAGAGGGATGAGTTAAACCCCACGCAGACCCCTTGAGACCCTGATTTTTTTTGAATGCCGTGAACAAACTTTAGTATATCGTGGTTAATAATGGTCGTTGGTTAATAATGGTCGTAGGAAGAAGTTGTTTCTTGGGTTTGTTGATCTGGAGAAAGCATTCGATAGGGTTCCACACAAAGTATTGACATGGGCAATGAGGAAGTTAGGAGTGGAGGAATGGTTGATCAGAGTAGTGATGGCAATGTACAAAAGAGCGCGCACAGCTGTAAGGACGAAGGACGGGAACAGTGGTGAGTTTGAGGTGAAGGTGGGAGTGCATCAGGGGTCAGTACTAAGTCCGCTACTATTTGTAGCTGTGATGGAGGTGCTGGCTCAGAACGTAAATGATGGTTTACCGTGGGAGTTGTTGTATGCAGATGATCTGGTGTTGATTGCGGAAAGTATGGATGGACTGAAGGAAAAGATGAACAAGTGGAAGGAATGTATGAAGACAAAAGGTCTGAAGGTGAATATCGGAAAGACGAAGGTGATGGCAAGTGGTAAAGCATGTGGTGAGGTGGAAAGAACTGGGAAGTGGCCCTGTACTGTTTGCAGGAAGGGTGTCGGAGTGAACTCCATTCAATGTACAATGTGCGCTGAGTGGGTTCATCAAAAATGTAGTGGTCTGAGAGGGTCATTAACCAGTGTGGCAGCTACATTCAAATGTAAGGTGTGCACAGAGGGAGCTGCAGATGGAGGAAATGTTGAGTTGGATCTTGGAGACGGCGTGAAGCTGGAAGGTGTGAAAACATTTTGCTACCTCGGAGACATGCTGAGTGGAGAAGGTGGATCAGACTCGGCAACGGTTGCTCGAGTGAGATGTGCATGGAAGAGGTTTCGGGAACTGAGTGGAGTGCTGATGAGGAGGGGAGTGTCGTTGAAGCTGAAGGGAAAGGTGTATGCTGCATGTGTGAGAAGTGTTATGATTTATGGGAGCGAGACATGGGTAATGAACGTAGAGCAGCAACGAAGGTTGGAAAGGGTGGAAATGCGAATGGTTCGATGGATGTGCGGAGTATCGTTGAGAGAGAGGAAGACAAATGATGAATTGCGAAATATGATGGGAATCGAGCCTGTGATTGATGCTGTGAAGAGGAACAGGTTGAGATGGTTTGGTCATGTGTTGAGGAAGGATGAAAGTGACTGGTTGAGAAGAGTGATGGAAATGAATGTAGAAGGAAGTAGAGGACGGGGAAGACCGAGAAAGACTTGGCTAAAGATGGTGGAAGAAGAAATGCGGGCAAGGGGGTTAACAAGGAGAGATGCAGAAAATAGGGCAAGATGGAGAAGATCGTCATGGGGACCGCAAGGCTAACCCCCGCTCTAGCAGGGAAAATGGCCTTTAAATGCATGTTGTTGTTGTTGTTGTTGGTTAATAATGGTCGTGGTCTAGTTTCATTGAAATTGTGCATGTAATTTCAGAAAGGAAGGCAAATACTTATTCTGGAGGGGGTCAAACCTGGACCCACTTTGACCCCCTGGTAGAACTTTCAATACAGTCTGGCATCCTGCCTTACTCTCCAAACTCTCTGCCTATGGAATCCAAGACCAATTCGACTCTTGAATTACTGAATTCCTCGACTCTCGTAACCAATGCGTGGCTCTCAAAAGAAGCCTTTCTTCTTCTCTCCACGTCAATGCTGGAGTACCCCCAAAGCATTGTTCTAGGCCCCATCCTATTCCTAATCTTCATCAATGATCTCAGTGACTCTGGAAAATCCCCTTTATCTCTTGCAGATGACTCCACTCTCTGCCGTGACATTCCTCATCCTTTTGTCAACAGGCAGCAACCTCTTCCCTCTCCTCAGACCTTGACACAATCACATACTGCTCAAACACTTGCAACACGTCTTTCAATCCTGAGAAATCACACTCTCACACACACTCTCACACACACTCTCACACACACTCTCACACACACTCTCACACACACTCTCACACACTCTCTCTCTCTCTCACTCTCACACTCTCTCTCTCTCTCTCACTCTCTCTCTCTCTCTCTCTCACTCTCACTCTCACTCTCTCTCTCTCTCTCTCTCTCTCTCTCTCTCTCTCTCTCTCTCTCTCAAAGGACCATTCTGCATGCCATCCCTTCTACTTTCTCAACTATCCTTCTCAAAGAGATTTGAGTCATTCAAACTCACGGGTCTCACTTTCCGCCATAATCTCTCTTGAGCAAGCCACATTTCAAAGTTGGCCTGCAAAGCCGGACACCAACTGGACATCCAAAGTCGTGCAAAGTCCTTCCTTGGCACACCTGAGCTCCAATCCACATACAAGGCTTTCATCTGCAGCTTGATGGAGTCCTGCTGTCCCCTCTGGGCTGGCTCCCCTGCCTCACATCTTGCTCAGCTTGACGTCATGGAAACCAAAGCTTTCAATATCAATGGAATCTCTCGCGATGAAGCTGAGTCTGTGGGCCCATCACTTCACCATCGCTGACAGGTTGGTGGTCTCTGTCTTCTTCCACCTATTTTCTGGTCTTGCACCCTCTGCCCTCTCAGGGCTCTGTCCGCCTCCCCAAGTATCTGCAGGGCACACGCAGTCCACCTGCAACACTCTCCAAGTGAAACTGCCTAAATCCAGAACCACTGCTCACCTCCATTCATTTATTCCTCTTTTCCCACCTGTGGAACCACCTTCCGCACTATTCAAACTCATTCTTCCCTCCGGATCTTCAAGATAGCTGTTCACCACCATGTAAGGTAACCTAAGTGTGATCACCACTCTTCACCACGACCCCCAACCAAAGCCATGATCTTTTCTGCACCCGTTAAACCACTCCATCCATCCAAAAAATTACTGTATAGGGTATATCCATCTTATCCACCCCTTGAACTCTCCCCTACCCTCATTACCTGCATCCCTTGTTTGTCTGTCCCAGTCTACCTTCGTCCTCCACCCTGCTATTGGCGTTTCCCCTTTCTCCTGCTGTTCCCTTTGTTATGTTGTGTCCTGATCAGTTTGGTGTCCTCACTCTTCCACGAGCCTAGACCTTGTACAAAACTAGAATGGCACTCTTCGATGTCACGACGTCGACCAATATGCCTCCGTCCACATTATTACATCATTATACATACTTGTAAAAAGTTTTATTTAAATCCCCTCAGTTGTTCTCAAGTATCACATTTTTACCTGACCTGACCTCTGAGCTTTGATATTTGAAGCCATAATCGAATCAGTTCGTCTTTGCATCACATTATGTACTTATACCAAGTTAGGTCAACATCCCATCACTAGTTCACAAGTTAGCGCAGCAACAGTATTTATACCTAACATTACCTCTGACCTTTGACCTCTTGACCCCAAAATCGTATCAGTTAATCTTTACATCATAGTATATACTTGACCTAATTTTGATTGAAACCCCTCTGGCCATTATTAAGCTATCACAGCAACGAAAACTTATCACGGACGTACGGATGCACAGACAACAGAATGGACAACCTGAAAACATAATGCCTCCGGCGACTTAGTTGATGGAGGCATAAAAATAAAAAATAAAATAAAACATATGTAGCATAGTTATTTCATTATTAAGTGCTTCGGATAAACGTAGAAGTAATTGAATGTGACATCAGATGGCACTAATTTGTATAGTTATAAACGTCAAACCCACCCATTGTGTGTGTCTAAAAATCCTCATCCATGCAAGCCCATGTTTAATGTTTTTATCCTCTGTTTTCTATCTTAAATGTTCTTTTTAGTGTCAGGCTAAGCCTTCAGCCCTTAGTTTAGGTGGGAAAAGCCACCTTCACTATACCAGTCAGGTCGCAACAACAGCAGTCAAGGTGAGAGGTTATGGAAGGGTTGCCCCGCCCCCAGACCACACCTGTCGACCAATGGTGAGCGAGATGGAAGGGGTGGAGGGGTGCATCATATCACTGATGACGTACGAGAGGAAGGTAATAAAAGGGTGCAGCATCGAGATGGAGTGTGCAGAAGCTGGAACCGATTGTCACGAGAGGGTGTGCAAATCTACAGAGCTTCTAAGCAATGCCACACCTCCACCTGGCCAGCCACACCTTCACCCTAAAGTTCTGCATCATATGCAGACACATCTGGGTTTGCTTGCTCACTCTCGACCAGCATTGCTGGGTTTGGCAAGACTCTCATGATTTACCCATGTCTCTCTCCTGTCTTGCAAGTCTGAATGACTATTTGCAGATATAATTAAGGTGCCTGCCCATCGTTGGCTCATCGGCACATACATTGAGTAGTGGGTAAGGGGATTGTTGCATCATTATTTGCCATTACTTCCTTCGGTCTCCTCCCGCATTTAGGTTCAGAGGATCACATCCATGTCCAGGTGGGTGGGTAAAATCGGTGTTAATGGTGAATCACATGTTTACTCACATGGCAGACAGACTTTAGGATTTCCACCTCCCTTTCCACGAGAATTCTGGGGTTCTGCACACATGGACAAATTAAGGTTGGCAAACAAAGGCAGGAGTTAATGATGCGTGTGCACGCACACGCACGCGTACACACACACACACACACACACACACACACACACACACACACACACACACACACACACACACACACACACACACACACACACACACACACACACACACACACACACACACTACCATAGCCTTTGGTATGGACTTGAGTGCAACAGGAGTCAGCGATTCAGGGCCATACACGAGATGCACTTCAGCGCAAATCCCGCATCCCAGACGTCGTATCGGGGTGAAACCCGGTGGCAAGCAAGTTGATTTTGAGAAAATACGAACCACAAATACTGAACAGACAAGGGACAAAAAATAAGGCAAAAAAAGCATTACGTAGACGGAGATAAAAGCATAAGAAGATGCAACAGTTTTTACCTTTTGTCCTGTTCCCATTGAACACTATTCATGACGCTGTGACCTCAGGTTCAAAACCCATACTCTATGCTGATCTGTCCATCGTCTACTGATGTCCTTGCAATTCATGTACAAGTGCATTTATGTCTCCACATGTCCTTGTCGCAAACATGATACTTGTACAAGGAACAGAGGTAAAAAGATAAACTAGAACGCCACTCAGTAGAGCGCGTACTCCCGCCGTGGGTGGCCGCTGCTTAGCCCCATCTTCCAATGGTAAAAAAATCCTTCAAAAACTTCCTGGATCGGGAATAATATCCTGAGCTTCACCAAAAACTAATCAATTCTTCCTTATCCCAATAGTCAGGTTCACTATGTTTTTTCGTTCAAAATCATGGTAGATTAGCAAACCTATACATTTTTGGAAACGTTATTACATGGAAAATCTGAAAATCAATGTTTACATTTGCCAATTCCGACCAATTCGATTAGACCAATTCGACCAATCGACCAATTCCATTCGACCAATTCGACCAATCGACCAATTCGACCAATCGACCTATTCATTTCGACCAATTCGACCAATCGCTTCGATCGACCATTCGACCAATTCGACCAATTCGATCGATTCGATTCGATTCGATTCATCGAATTCGATTCGATCGACCATTCGACCAATTCGATTTGCCAATCAATTTGACCGACCTTTGCTTGTGTGGAACGGACTGTGAAAACGATGCGGACTATATTGTCGGATACGACACACAGGACAGTGATGACGAACTCTAAATGGCATATTCTGTAATCGTGTATGTTTGATGCCATTGACTGCCTGTGTATATTTTGTCATTGACTGTCTGTGTAGATGTGAAGTTATACTGACTGCATGTGTATATATGATTTTGCTGACTGCCTGTGTATGTTTGGTGATATGAATTATTGTGACACATTTTGATGTTATTAACTGCCTGTACAAAATGATAACATGTATTTGATTATGCAACTTATCGCGAATATAAAGACAGTATTTTGCAATTCAAAACCTTTGATTCGTGTCTTACCATTCCCCATAGCACTAATTTGATACTTTCATTGGATTCCTTGTCCCTGAAAATATAGGTTTAGTATAGTATTTTAAAACGTTTTTCGGGTAATTAGAGGCAGAAATAGAACAAAATATGTATTTTACAGTGGCCATTTTGAAAATCCAAAATGGCCGCCATACAGGTATCTCTCCAAATGTAAACATTGATTTTTAGTTTCCTTATGCTATAACCTTTCCAAAAATGTATAGGTTTGCTAATCTACCATGATTTTGAACGAAATATAATTTATTGACATAGTGAACCTGACTACAAGGGCAATCATCCCACCAACTTTCATCCAAATCCGTTCAGAACTTTTCCAGATATCTTGTTCACAAACACACGAGAACACACACACACACACACACACACACACACACACACACACACACACACACACACACACACACACACACACACACACACACACACACACACACACACACACACACACACACACACACACACACACACACACACACACACACACACACACACACACACACACACACACACACACAATCGAATGCATTACTCCCTGGCGGGAGTAAATATTCCCTGGATAGGCTCGTGCTCTGTGCATTATTGGGAATACACATGTTGGGAATCCTCAAATACATCTACAGGTAATTTGTCTGACATGTCACAATTCTGTTGGCTTAAAGTAATTCACGAAGAGGTTCTTCCATGATCATGAGTGAAATGTAAAGAAGCACAAAATACTGGATATTCTTCACTGCATCACACATACATAAGGGTGTCTGGTTACATAATGCCAACGTTGAGTTGTCTACGATCAGTTTGGGCTGCCCATGGACCAAGCGTTGTCCGTTGAGCCACGTTCCATTGAAGCTGCGGTCCTCGATGAAGGCTACACCCGAGACCTTCGGGCATGGGAGAACAAAAATGGGGAGACCAATGAGTCGAGGAAAACCACATCAACGATACCTTGCAGGGGAGATAAACAGGCAGGTTGGAGTCCCAGCATAAGTACCCCATGTCATACCAGAAAGATGCGACAGTGCTTCTTACTGATCTCATTGAAGGACAAGTCGCGAGGCATGGTCACCTGGCAGGAAGACGACCGACCCACCCATACCTCTGAATCGAAACAGTCTGCAAAGTCAATCACAGTACAAGGTCCAATATACGCGAATACAGCACGATAATACTAGACGGATAAACATCAGGCAAGGACATATTTTTCATTCCCTCAACCAGTTGGCTCATTCCTCATTAAGGAAATTACTTACTCGGGATTAATGCTTTACATCTCAAGATATTCCCTCACAGGTAAGAAAAATTAGTTTATTTGTAACACCATAATCTGGATCCAGATTTCCAGAAGCAGGGAATCTCGAATCCGGAAGCAGGGTGCCTCCAGAGAGAGCGGAAGGAGGGTGCCGAGAGAGAGAAAGAGAAAGAGAAAGACAAAGAGAAAGAGAAAGACAAAGAGAGCGGAAGCAGGGTGACACTAGACAGCGGAAGCAGGGTGACACTAGAGAGCGGAAGCAGGGTGACACTAGACAGCGGAAGCAAAGCGACACTAGACAGCGGAAGCAGGTTGACACTAGACAGCGGAAGCAGGGTGACACTAGACAGCGGAAGCAGGGTGACACTAGACAGCGGAAGCAGGGTGACACTAGACAGCGGAAGCAAAGCGACACTAGACAGCGGAAGCAGGGTGACACTAGACAGCGGAAGCAAAGCGACACTACACAGCGGAAGCAAAGCGACACTACACAGCGAAAGCAAAGCGACACTAGACAGCGGAAGCAAAGTGACACTAGACAGCGGAAGCAAAGTGACACGAGACAGCGGAAGCAAAGTGACACTAGACAGCCGAAGCAGGGTGACGCGAGACAGCGGAAACAGGGTGACGCAAGACAGCGGAAACAGGGTGACGCAAGACAGCGGAAACAGGATGACGCAAGACAGCGGAAGCAGGGTGACACTAGACAGCGGAAGCAGGGTGACACTAGACAGCGGAAGCAAAGCGACACTAGACAGCGGAAGCAGGGTGACACTAGACAGCGGAAGCAGGGTGACACTAGACAGCGGAAGCAGGGTGACACTAGACAGCGGAAGCAAAGCGACACTAGACAGCGGAAGCAAAGCGACACTAGACAGCGGAAGCAAAGCGACACTACACAGCGAAAGCAAAGCGACACTAGACAGCGGATGCAAAGTGACACTAGACAGCGGAAGCAAAGTGACACGAGACAGCGGAAGCAAAGTGACGCTAGACAGCCGAAGCAGGGTGACGCGAGACAGCGGAAACAGGGTGACGCAAGACAGCGGAAACAGGGTGACGCAAGACAGCGGAAACAGGATGACGCAAGACAGCGGAAGCAGGGTGACACTAGACAGCGGAAGCAGGGTGACACTAGACAGCGGAAGCAAAGCGACACTAGACAGCGGAAGCAGGGTGACACTAGACAGCGGAAGCAGGGTGACACTAGACAGCGGAAGCAAAGCGACACGAGACAGCGGAAGCAAAGCGACACTAGACAGCGGAAGCAAAGCGACACTACACAGCGAAAGCAAAGCGACACTAGACAGTGGATGCAAAGTGACACTAGACAGCGGAAGCAAAGTGACACTAGACAGCTGAAGCAGGGTGACGCGAGACAGCGGAAGCAGGGTGACACTAGACAGTGGAAGCAAAGCGACACTAGACAGCGGATGCAAAGTGACACGAGACAGCGGAAGCAAAGTGACACTAGACAGCCGAAGCAGGGTGACGCGAGACAGCGGAAGCAGGGTGACACTAGACAGCGGAAGCAAAGCGACACTAGACAGCGGAAGCAAAGTGACACGAGACAGCGGAAGCAAAGTGACACTAGACAGCCGAAGCAGGGTGACGCGAGACAGCGGAAGCAGGGTGACACTAGACAGCGGAAGCAAAGCGACACTAGACAGCGGAAGCAAAGTGACACTAGACAGCGGAAGCAGGGTGACACTAGACAGCGGAAGCAAAGCGACACTAGACAGCGGATGCAAAGTGACACTAGACAGCGGAAGCAAAGTGACACGAGACAGCCGAAGCAGGGTGACGCGAGACAGCGGAAACAGGGTGACGCAAGACAGCGGAAACAGGATGACGCAAGACAGCGGAAACAGGGTGACGCAAGACAGCGGAAACAGGGTGACGCAAGACAGCGGAAACAGGGTGACGCAAGACAGCGGAAACAGGGTGACGCAAGACAGCGGAAACAGGATGACGCAAGACAGCGGAAACAGGGTGACGCAAGACAGCGGAAACAGGGTGATGCAAGACAGCGGAAACAGGGTGATGCAAGACAGCGGAAACAGGATGACGCAAGACAGCGGAAACAGGATGACGCAAGACAGCGGAAACAGGGTGACGCAAGACAGCGGAAACAGGGTGACGCAAGACAGCGGAAACAGGATGACGCAAGACAGCGGAAACAGGATGACGCAAGACAGCGGAAACAGGGTGACGCAAGACAGCGGAAACAGGGTGACGCAAGACAGCGGAAACAGGGTGACGCAAGACAGCGGAAACAGGGTGACGCAAGACAGCGGAAACAGGGTGACGCAAGACAGCGGAAACAGGGTGACGCAAGACAGCGGAAACAGGGTGACGCAAGACAGCGGAAACAGGGTGACGCAAGACAGCGGAAACAGGGTGACGCAAGACAGCGGAAACAGGATGACGCAAGACAGCGGAAACAGGATGACGCAAGACAGCGGAAACAGGGTGACGCAAGACAGCGGAAACAGGGTGACGCAAGACAGCGGAAACAGGATGACGCAAGACAGCGGAAACAGGATGACGCAAGACAGCGGAAACAGGGTGACGCAAGACAGCAGAAACAGGGTGACGCAAGACAGCGGAAACAGGGTGACGCAAGACAGTGGAAACAGGGTGACACTAGACAGTAGTCAGGTTCACTATGTTTTTTCTTTCAAAATCATGGTAGATTAACAAACCTATACATTTTTGGAAACGTTATTACATGGAAAATCTGAAAATCAATGTTTACATTTACCAATTCCGACCAATTCGATTCGACCAATTCGACCAATCGACCAATTCCATTCGACCAATCGACCAATTCGACCAATCGACCTATTCATTTCGACCAATTCGACCATTCGACCAATCGCTTCGATCGACCATTCGACCAATTCGACCAATTCGATTCGATTCGATTCATCGAATTCGATTCGATAGACCATTCGACCAATTCGATTTGCCAATCAATTTGACCGACCTTTGCTTGTGTGGAACGGACTGTGAAAACGATGCGGACTATATTGTCGGACACGACACACAGCACAGTGATGACGAACTCTAAATGGCATATTCTGTAATCGTGTATGTTTGATGCCATTGACTGCCTGTGTAGATGTGAAGTTATACTGACTGCATGTGTATATATGATTTTGCTGACTGCCTGTGTGTTTGGTGATATGAATTATTGTGACACATTTTGATGTTATTAACTGCCTGTACAAAATGATAACATGTATTTGATTATGCAACTTATCGCGAATATAAAGACAGAATTTTGCAATTCAAAACCTTTGATTCGTGTCTTACCATTCCCCATAGCACTAATTTGATACTTTCATTGGATTCCTTGTCCCTGAAAATATAGGTTTAGTATATTTTAAAAAGTTTTTAGGGTAATTAGAGGCAGAAATAGAACAAAATATGTATTTTACAGTGGCCATTTTGAAAATCTAAAATGGCCGCCATACAGGTATCTCTCCAAATGTAAACATTGATTTTTAGTTTCCTTATGCTATAACCTTTCCAAAAATGTATATGTTTGCTAATCTACCATGATTTTGAACGAAATATAATTTATTGACATAGTGAACCTGACTACAGCGGAAACAGGGTGACACTAGACAGCGGAAACAGGGTGACACTAGACAGCAGAAACAGGGTGACACTAGACAGCAGAAACAGGGTGACACTACACAGCGGAAACAGGGTGACACGACAGCGGAAACAGGGTGACTCTAGACAGCGGAAACGGTGACACTACACAGCGGAAACAGGGTGACACTACACAGCGGAAAAAAGGTGACACTACACAGCGGAAACAGGGTGACACTAGACAGCGGAAACAGGGTGACACTAGACAGCGGAAACAGGGTGACACTAGACAGCGGAAACAGGGTGACACTAGACAGCGGAAACAGGGTGACAAGACAGCGGAAACAGGGTGACACTAGACAGCGGAAGCAAAGCGACACTAGACAGCGGAAGCAGGTTGACACTAGACAGCGGAAGCAGGGTGACACTAGACAGCGGAAGCAGGGTGACACTAGACAGCGGAAGCAGGGTGACACTAGACAGCGGAAGCAAAGCGACACTAGACAGCGGAAGCAGGGTGACACTAGACAGCGGAAGCAAAGCGACACTAGACAGCGGAAGCAAAGCGACACTACACAGCGAAAGCAAAGCGACACTAGACAGCGGAAGCAAAGTGACACGAGACAGCGGAAGCAAAGTGACACGAGACAGCGGAAGCAAAGTGACACTAGACAGCCGAAGCAGGGTGACGCGAGACAGCGGAAACAGGGTGACGCAAGACAGCGGAAACAGGGTGACGCAAGACAGCGGAAACAGGATGACGCAAGACAGCGGAAGCAGGGTGACACTAGACAGCGGAAGCAGGGTGACACTAGACAGCGGAAGCAAAGCGACACTAGACAGCGGAAGCAGGGTGACACTAGACAGCGGAAGCAGGGTGACACTAGACAGCGGAAGCAGGGTGACACTAGACAGCGGAAGCAAAGCGACACTAGACAGCGGAAGCAAAGCGACACGAGACAGCGGAAGCAAAGCGACACTACACAGCGAAAGCAAAGCGACACTAGACAGCGGATGCAAAGTGACACTAGACAGCGGAAGCAAAGTGACACGAGACAGCGGAAGCAAAGTGACGCTAGACAGCCGAAGCAGGGTGACGCGAGACAGCGGAAACAGGGTGACGCAAGACAGCGGAAACAGGGTGACGCAAGACAGCGGAAACAGGATGACGCAAGACAGCGGAAGCAGGGTGACACTAGACAGCGGAAGCAGGGTGACACTAGACAGCGGAAGCAAAGCGACACTAGACAGCGGAAGCAGGGTGACACTAGACAGCGGAAGCAAAGCGACACTAGACAGCGGAAGCAAAGCGACACTAGACAGCGGAAGCAAAGCGACACTACACAGCGAAAGCAAAGCGACACTAGACAGCGGATGCAAAGTGACACTAGACAGCGGAAGCAAAGTGACACTAGACAGCTGAAGCAGGGTGACGCGAGACAGCGGAAGCAGGGTGACACTAGACAGCGGAAGCAAAGCGACACTAGACAGCGGATGCAAAGTGACACGAGACAGCGGAAGCAAAGTGACACTAGACAGCCGAAGCAGGGTGACGCGAGACAGCGGAAGCAGGGTGACACTAGACAGCGGAAGCAAAGCGACACTAGACAGCGGAAGCAAAGTGACACGAGACAGCGGAAGCAAAGTGACACTAGACAGCCGAAGCAGGGTGACGCGAGACAGCGGAAGCAGGGTGACACTAGACAGCGGAAGCAGGGTGACACTAGACAGCGGAAGCAAAGCGACAGTAGACAGCGGAAGCAAAGTGACACTAGACAGCGGAAGCAGGGTGACACTAGACAGCGGAAGCAGGGTGACACTAGACAGCGGAAGCAAAGTGACACGAGACAGCGGAAGCAAAGTGACACTAGACAGCCGAAGCAGGGTGACGCGAGACAGCGGAAACAGGGTGACGCAAGACAGCGGAAACAGGATGACGCAAGACAGCGGAAACAGGGTGACGCAAGACAGCGGAAACAGGGTGACGCAAGACAGCGGAAACAGGATGACGCAAGACAGCGGAAACAGGGTGACGCAAGACAGCGGAAACAGGGTGATGCAAGACAGCGGAAACAGGATGACGCAAGACAGCGGAAACAGGATGACGCAAGACAGCGGAAACAGGGTGACGCAAGACAGCGGAAACAGGGTGACGCAAGACAGCGGAAACAGGGTGACGCAAGACAGCGGAAACAGGGTGACGCAAGACAGTGGAAACAGGATGATGCAAGACAGCGGAAACAGGATGACGCAAGACAGCGGAAACAGGGTGACGCAAGACAGCGGAAACAGGGTGACGCAAGACAGCGGAAACGGTGACGCAAGACAGCGGAAACAGGGTGACGCAAGACAGCGGAAACAGGGTGACGCAAGACAGCGGAAACAGGGTGACGCAAGACAGCGGAAACAGGGTGACGCAAGACAGCGGAAACAGGGTGACGCAAGACAGCGGAAACAGGGTGACACTAGACAGCGGAAACAGGGTGACACTAGACAGCGGAAGCAGGGTGACACTAGACAGCGGAAGCAGGGTGACACTAGACAGCGGAAGCAAAGCGACACTAGACAGCGGAAGCAAAGCGACACTAGACAGCAGAAGCAAAGCGACACTACACAGCGAAAGCAAAGCGACACTAGACAGCGGATGCAAAGTGACACTAGACAGCGGAAGCAAAGTGACACGAGACAGCGGAAGCAAAGTGACGCTAGACAGCCGAAGCAGGGTGACGCGAGACAGCGGAAACAGGGTGACGCAAGACAGCGGAAACAGGGTGACGCAAGACAGCGGAAACAGGATGACGCAAGACAGCGGAAGCAGGGTGACACTAGACAGCGGAAGCAGGGTGACACTAGACAGCGGAAGCAAAGCGACACTAGACAGCGGAAGCAGGGTGACACTAGACAGCGGAAGCAGGGTGACACTAGACAGCGGAAGCAAAGCGACACTAGACAGCGGAAGCAAAGCGACACTAGACAGCGGAAGCAAAGCGACACTAGACAGCGGAAGCAAAGCGACACTACACAGCGAAAGCAAAGCGACACTAGACAGCGGATGCAAAGTGACACGAGACAGCGGAAGCAAAGTGACACTAGACAGCTGAAGCAGGGTGACGCGAGACAGCGGAAGCAGGGTGACACTAGACAGCGGAAGCAAAGCGACACTAGACAGCGGATGCAAAGTGACACGAGACAGCGGAAGCAAAGTGACACTAGACAGCCGAAGCAGGGTGACGCGAGACAGCGGAAGCAGGGTGACACTAGACAGCGGAAGCAAAGCGACACTAGACAGCGGAAGCAAAGTGACACGAGACAGCGGAAGCAAAGTGACACTAGACAGCCGAAGCAGGGTGACACTAGACAGCGGAAGCAAAGCGACACTAGACAGCGGAAGCAAAGTGACACTAGACAGCGGAAGCAGGGTGACACTAGACAGCGGAAGCAAAGTGACACTAGACAGCCGAAGCAGGGTGACGCGAGACAGCGGAAACAGGGTGACGTAAGACAGCGGAAACAGGGTGACGCAAGACAGCGGAAACAGGATGACGCAAGACAGCGGAAACAGGGTGACGCAAGACAGCGGAAACAGGGTGATGCAAGACAGCGGAAACAGGATGACGCAAGACAGCGGAAACAGGATGACGCAAGACAGCGGAAACAGGGTGACGCAAGACAGCGGAAACAGGGTGACGCAAGACAGCGGAAACAGGATGACGCAAGACAGCGGAAACAGGATGACGCAAGACAGCGGAAACAGGGTGACGCAAGACAGCGGAAACAGGGTGACGCAAGACAGCGGAAACAGGGTGATGCAAGACAGCGGAAACAGGGTGACGCAAGACAGCGGAAACAGGGTGACGCAAGACAGCGGAAACAGGGTGACGCAAGACAGCGGAAACAGGGTGACGCAAGACAGCGGAAACAGGGTGACGCAAGACAGCGGAAACAGGGTGACGCAAGACAGCGGAAACAGGATGACGCAAGACAGCGGAAACAGGGTGACGCAAGACAGCGGAAACAGGGTGACGCAAGACAGCGGAAACAGGATGACGCAAGACAGCGGAAACAGGATGACGCAAGACAGCGGAAACAGGATGACGCAAGACAGCAGAAACAGGGTGACGCAAGACAGCGGAAACAGGGTGACGCAAGACAGCGGAAACAGGGTGACGCAAGACAGCGGAAACAGGGTGACGCAAGACAGTGGAAACAGGGTGACACTAGACAGTAGTCAGGTTCACTATGTTTTTTCTTTCAAAATCATGGTAGATTAACAAACCTATACATTTTTGGAAACGTTATTACATGGAAAATCTGAAAATCAATGTTTACATTTACCAATTCCGACCAATTCGATTCGACCAATTCGACCAATCGACCAATTCCATTCGACCAATCGACCAATCGACCTATTCATTTCGACCAATTCGACCATTCGACCAATCGCTTCGATCGACCATTCGACCAATTCGACCAATTCGATTCGATTCGATTCATCGAATTCGATTCGATAGACCATTCGACCAATTCGATTTGCCAATCAATTTGACCGACCTTTGCTTGTGTGGAACGGACAGTGAAAACGATGCGGACTATATTGTCGGACACGACACACAGCACAGTGATGACGAACTCTAAATGGCATATTCTGTAATCGTGTATGTTTGATGCCATTGACTGCCTGTGTAGATGTGAAGTTATACTGACTGCATGTGTATATATGATTTTGCTGACTGCCTGTGTGTTTGGTGATATGAATTATTGTGACACATTTTGATGTTATTAACTGCCTGTACAAAATGATAACATGTATTTGATTATGCAACTTATCGCGAATATAAAAACAGAATTTTGCAATTCAAAACCTTTGATTCGTGTCTTACCATTCCCCATAGCACTAATTTGATACTTTCATTGGATTCCTTGTCCCTGAAAATATAGGTTTAGTATATTTTAAAAAGTTTTTAGGGTAATTAGAGGCAGAAATAGAACAAAATATGTATTTTACAGTGGCCATTTTGAAAATCCAAAATGGCCGCCATACAGGTATCTCTCCAAATGTAAACATTGATTTTTAGTTTCCTTATGCTATAACCTTTCCAAAAATGTATATGTTTGCTAATCTACCATGATTTTGAACGAAATATAATTTATTGACATAGTGAACCTGACTACAGCGGAAACAGGGTGACACTAGACAGCGGAAACAGGGTGACACTAGACAGCAGAAACAGGGTGACACTACACAGCGGAAACAGGGTGACACGACAGCGGAAACAGGGTGACTCTAGACAGCGGAAACGGTGACACTACACAGCGGAAACGGTGACACTACACAGCGGAAACAGGGTGACACTACACAGCGGAAAAAAGGTGACACTACACAGCGGAAACAGGGTGACACTAGACAGCGGAAACAGGGTGACACTCGACAGCGGAAACAGGGTGACACTAGACAGCGGAAACAGGGTGACACTAGACAGCGGAAACAGGGTGACACTAGACAGCGGAAACAGGGTGACAAGACAGCGGAAACAGGGTGACACTAGACAGCGGAAGCAAAGCGACACTAGACAGCGGAAGCAGGTTGACACTAGACAGCGGAAGCAGGGTGACACTAGACAGCGGAAGCAGGGTGACACTAGACAGCGGAAGCAGGGTGACACTAGACAGCGGAAGCAAAGCGACACTAGACAGCGGAAGCAGGGTGACACTAGACAGCGGAAGCAAAGCGACACTAGACAGCGGAAGCAAAGCGACACTACACAGCGAAAGCAAAGCGACACTAGACAGCGGAAGCAAAGTGACACGAGACAGCGGAAGCAAAGTGACACTAGACAGCCGAAGCAGGGTGACGCGAGACAGCGGAAACAGGGTGACGCAAGACAGCGGAAACAGGGTGACGCAAGACAGCGGAAACAGGATGACGCAAGACAGCGGAAGCAGGGTGACACTAGACAGCGGAAGCAAAGCGACACTAGACAGCGGAAGCAAAGCGACACTAGACAGCGGAAGCAAAGCGACACTACACAGCGAAAGCAAAGCGACACTAGACAGCGGATGCAAAGTGACACAGCGGAAACAGGATGACGCAAGACAGCGGAAGCAGGGTGACACTAGACAGCGGAAGCAAAGCGACACTAGACAGCGGAAGCAGGGTGACACTAGACAGCGGAAGCAGGGTGACACTAGACAGCGGAAGCAAAGCGACACTAGACAGCGGAAGCAAAGCGACACTAGACAGCGGAAGCAAAGCGACACTACACAGCGAAAGCAAAGCGACACTAGACAGCGGATGCAAAGTGACACTAGACAGCGGAAGCAAAGTGACACTAGACAGCTGAAGCAGGGTGACGCGAGACAGCGGAAGCAGGGTGACACTAGACAGCGGAAGCAAAGCGACACTAGACAGCGGATGCAAAGTGACACGAGACAGTGGAAGCAAAGTGACACTAGACAGCCGAAGCAGGGTGACGCGAGACAGCGGAAGCAGGGTGACACTAGACAGCGGAAGCAAAGCGACACGAGACAGCGGAAGCAAAGTGACACGAGACAGCGGAAGCAAAGTGACACTAGACAGCCGAAGCAGGGTGACGCGAGACAGCGGAAGCAGGGTGACACTAGACAGCGGAAGCAGGGTGACACTAGACAGCGGAAGCAAAGCGACACTAGACAGCGGAAGCAAAGTGACACTAGACAGCGGAAGCAGGGTGACACTAGACAGCGGAAGCAGGGTGACACTAGACAGCGGAAGCAAAGCGACACTAGACAGCGGATGCAAAGTGACACTAGACAGCGGAAGCAAAGTGACACGAGACAGCGGAAGCAAAGTGACACTAGACAGCCGAAGCAGGGTGACGCGAGACAGCGGAAACAGGGTGACGCAAGACAGCGGAAACAGGATGACGCAAGACAGCGGAAACAGGGTGACGCAAGACAGCGGAAACAGGGTGACGCAAGACAGCGGAAACAGGATGACGCAAGACAGCGGAAACAGGGTGACGCAAGACAGCGGAAACAGGGTGATGCAAGACAGCGGAAACAGGATGACGCAAGACAGCGGAAACAGGATGACGCAAGACAGCGGAAACAGGGTGACGCAATACAGCGGAAACAGGGTGACGCAAGACAGCGGAAACAGGATGACGCAAGACAGCGGAAACAGGGTGACGCAAGACAGCGGAAACAGGGTGACGCAAGACAGCGGAAACAGGATGACGCAAGACAGCGGAAACAGGATGACGCAAGACAGCGGAAACAGGATGACGCAAGACAGCGGAAACAGGGTGACGCAAGACAGCAGAAACAGGGTGACGCAAGACAGCGGAAACAGGGTGACGCAAGACAGTGGAAACAGGGTGACACTAGACAGTAGTCAGGTTCACTATGTTTTTTCTTTCAAAATCATGGTAGATTAACAAACCTATACATTTTTGGAAACGTTATTACATGGAAAATCTGAAAATCAATGTTTACATTTACCAATTCCGACCAATTCGATTCGACCAATTCGACCAATCGACCAATTCCATTCGACCAATCGACCAATTCGACCAATCGACCTATTCATTTCGACCAATTCGACCAATCGCTTCGATCGACCATTCGACCAATTCGACCAATTCGATTCGATTCGATTCATCGAATTCGATTCGATAGACCATTCGACCAATTCGATTTGCCAATCAATTTGACCGACCTTTGCTTGTGTGGAACGGACTGTGAAAACGATGCGGACTATATTGTCGGACACGACACACAGCACAGTGATGACGAACTCTAAATGGCATATTCTGTAATCGTGTATGTTTGATGCCATTGACTGCCTGTGTAGATGTGAAGTTATACTGACTGCATGTGTATATATGATTTTGCTGACTGCCTGTGTGTTTGGTGATATGAATTATTGTGACACATTTTGATGTTATTAACTGCCTGTACAAAATGATAACATGTATTTGATTATGCAACTTATCGCGAATATAAAGACAGAATTTTGCAATTCAAAACCTTTGATTCGTGTCTTACCATTCCCCATAGCACTAATTTGATACTTTCATTGGATTCCTTGTCCCTGAAAATATAGGTTTAGTATATTTTTAAAAGTTTTTAGGGTAATTAGAGGCAGAAATAGAACAAAATATGTATTTTACAGTGGCCATTTTGAAAATCCAAAATGGCCGCCATACAGGTATCTCTCCAAATGTAAACATTGATTTTTAGTTTCCTTATGCTATAACCTTTCCAAAAATGTATATGTTTGCTAATCTACCATGATTTTGAACGAAATATAATTTATTGACATAGTGAACCTGACTACAGCGGAAACAGGGTGACACTAGACAGCGGAAACAGGGTGACACTAGACAGCAGAAACAGGGTGACACTACACAGCGGAAACAGGGTGACACGACAGCGGAAACAGGGTGACTCGAGACAGCGGAAACGGTGACACTACACAGCGGAAACAGGGTGACACTACACAGCGGAAAAAAGGTGACACTACACAGCGGAAACAGGGTGACACTAGACAGCGGAAACAGGGTGACACTAGACAGCGGAAACAGGGTGACACTAGACAGCGGAAACAGGGTGACACTAGACAGCGGAAACAGGGCGACACGAGACAGCGGAAACAGGGCGACACGAGACAGCGGAAACAGGGCGACACGAGACAGCGGAAACAGGGCGACACGAGACAGCGGAAACAGGGCGACACGAGACAGCGGAAACAGGGCGACACTAGACAGCGGAAACAGGGCGACACTAGACAGCGGAAACAGGGTGACACTACACAGCGGAAACAGGGTGACACGACAGCGGAAACAGGGTGACACGACACAGCGGAAACAGGGTGACACGACACAGCGGAAACAGGGTGACACGACACAGCGGAAACAGGGTGACACGACACAGCGGAAACAGGGTGACACGACACAGCGGAAACAGGGTGACACGACACAGCGGAAACAGGGTGACACGACACAGCGGAAACAGGGTGACACGACACAGCGGAAACAGGGTGACACGACACAGCGGAAACAGGGTGACACTAGACAGCGGAAACAGGGTGACACGAGACAGCGGAAACAGGGCGACACGAGACAGCGGAAACAGGGCGACACGAGACAGCGGAAACAGGGCGACACTAGACAGCGGAAACAGGGCGACACTAGACAGCGGAAACAGGGTGACACTACACAGCGGAAACAGGGTGACACGACAGCGGAAACAGGGTGACACGACACAGCGGAAACAGGGTGACACGACACAGCGGAAACAGGGTGACACGACACAGCGGAAACAGGGTGACACAAGACAGCGGAAACAGGGTGACACGACACAGCGGAAACAGAGTGACACTACACAGCGGAAACAGGGTGACACTACACAGCAGAAACAG
Organism: Myxine glutinosa; assembly: GCF_964187855.1. Taxonomy (NCBI): domain Eukaryota; kingdom Metazoa; phylum Chordata; class Myxini; order Myxiniformes; family Myxinidae; genus Myxine; species Myxine glutinosa. Next base: position 132,962,318 of record NC_136264.1, on the reverse strand, counting down.
GGTGACACTAGACAGCGGAAACAGGGTGACACTAGACAGCGGAAACAGGGTGACACTACACAGCGGAAACAGGGTGACACTACACAGCGGAAACAGGGTGACACTACACAGCGGAAACAGGGTGACACGAGACAGCGGAAACAGGGTGACACTAGACAGCGGAAACAGGGTGACACTAGACAGCGGAAACAGGGTGACACTAGACAGCATAAGCAGGGTGACGCGAGACAGCCAAAGCAGGGTGAAGCGAGACAACCAAAGCAGGGTGAAGCGAGACAGCCAAAACAGGGTGAGACGAGACAGCGGACGTATGGTGACACTAGACAGAGAAAGCAGGGTGATGGGAGAGTGGAGGGTAACAAGAGATCGGAAAGAAAGAAAATATTTGGAAGGAGGGGAGTCAGGAGAGACAAGGAAAGGGGTTTGGATGGACCATATGGATACACATAAAATACCATGTTGGAGTGCGGAGTAATTACATCACAAAATTACATCCCAAAACGCAAAATCTCCACCCACCGAAAGTTTTATCATGTGCATGCAGATATATCAAACATCCCCATGGCTTGTCATCCATCGTTTATCCTGCCAATGACAATGACAACAAATAACTCCATAAATATATATATATATATATATATATATATATGCAATGGTATACTATACAAAGTAACTTAAGAACCAGGAGGAGGCCATTTGGGCCATCATGCATATATTACATCAACACAACATTTATCCAATTTATCAGTACTAGGGCATGCCCGTACTATATCTATATCTAAAATTATATCCCCCCCCTCTATTTACATGAAATGGTTTGGTCCAAAGCGAACGGCTTGCGAGTACGGTGACAATCCCCCCCCCCTCTATTTACATGAAATGGTTTGGTCCAAAGCGAACGGCTTGCGGAGTTTGGTAAAGAAATCGCCATAGCGTGCACAAACGCGCAGGAAAGCGAAAGAATCGCAAATTAGTTTTAATTAGTTTTAAAACATAGTTTAACGCCAACATAGTTTGCCAACGTGAAATAAATGAATACGCTCTCAAATGTGCCGTCCGAGGCAGAGTCTGTTCGCCACGTTCGGCACACGTGATAACTCGCTGCTCTCTGATTGGTTGAATCGTTTTTTGGACATAGCTCGGTAACTACTTGTCCGATTAATATGAAACCTTGAAAAGGCACATCCTCGGGTCCCCAGCAATATACCTGGCAAGTTTAAAGTATATCGGACCCGTGGTTGTCGAGAAACAGCGGTCACAGACAAACATACATACATACATACATACATACATACATACATACACACAGAGATTACTGGAATTATAGATAGATATTGACTGTTGGGATGGGAGGAATGAAGAGAACAGTGGGGCAATCATAGGGACATCACCAAAGTGACTAAATGTGTATGTAATCTGCAGCTCATATTAGCTGTAATGGGGACTATGAAAGGTAGTAAGACAGGAAGGGGTCTTTCACTCATGGTAAATGAATGGAATCACCTCCCTGTGAAGGCAGTGACAGCAGAAACAGTAGAGGTTTAAATTTGAATTAGATAGGTACCCCACATTGGGAATAGGGGGTACATGGACGTTGGCACCCATACGCACAAATGCACACAATAGGTGATCTTTAAGTTGCAACTAGGATGCCAATCTATCAACTTTATGTTGCCATAACATTGCCTAGTGCTCACTAAACGGTACTGGTGCGAAACCTGTTCTCGTCCTACAGACTCAACCCCGTCTCATCGACACAAAAGTCTCATAGAAAAGACCAAACGAAGAGGCTGCTAAATTTGGACCAAGGACACGCTCGCCGTACCTAGGAGGGTGCTGGGATTAAACGTGAGTGATTTATCATCGTCAGCACAAAGACCACACAAGTTTTAACAGAAAAGCGCTTTTATTTAAGAAAACACAATGAAAGAAAAAGGAATCTGCATTCAAATAATATGAGGAATCCCAACCAGCACAAAAGAACGCACTTATTCTCAAACCACGGGTCAAACACTCCGACTTATTCCAATTAACACGGGGTGGATGGACGAAACACAAGACAGGAAGGAGAGAGCGAGAGAGGGAGAGAAAGAATGAGAAGGTGAAAATGAAGCAGGTGCAGGAAATCCCCTGTATAAATGCTGTCATTGGAAGTACCAGTGTGCTTCCTATTCCTTCAACTGGTGAGTTGGTGGGGTCTGGTCAGTCTTGCTGGTGGGTGGGCCTCATAGTTCGCTTAAAATGGCAACCTTCCACAGATCTGCCAATCACAAGACTCGAACTTCTGCTGATCGTCTTTTATTGATAGCGTTTCACGCCTCACAAACCTCTCGATGCAGGCGAGCCAATGAATGGTCTTCAGCAACGACCAGTCCAATTGGCCTGGGCCTAAACCAGATATTGTTTATTCAAGAGTGGACTTAAAGTACACCTTCAAGTGAAATTAGATAATGGGAGACAGATACATTTTCTCTCCAGACACAATATCTGATGATGATAATTGAGGAATTGCAATACATCTAACTGTACACGTAATTCTACGAACTATCTAGCTGTCATTAATCCCCTTTGGGGTCAATAACGCAACAGTACTCCTGCCTTCTCAACAAAACCATCAACTACACCATTCTCTCTGATGAAGACTGAGCCAAGCACTCAAGCAGCAATCAATATCTTCCCATCCACATCCATCAATGCCATTGATTGAACCTGCCCGATAATCACAACATCGTTCTCCTTCTGAATATATATTCCATCCAACCAACTCAATTGACTGGGAACCAATCCTTGCTTCCACACCACCTTCAATGCCTTCCAGAAATAAAGCCTGAGGTCTCCACAACTCAAACACCTTGACATGATACAGTACTCCACTAGGTCTCAGTGCTGACATCACCCAAGCCTTCATGAAAACTGCCTCAAACGTAGACATCTTTGGCTCAGCCAAATCAAATGCAACTCGAGGCTGCAGCAGTCTCACCAAATCTTCTCCATCCTCCACCAGATCATCACTCTGCAGAAACTTCAAAGATTATCTATCTATAATTCCAGTAATCTCTGTATGTCTGTGACCGCTGTTTCTCGACAACCACGGGTCCGATATACTTTAAACTTGCCAGGTATATTGCTGGGGACCCGAGGATGTGCCTTTTCAAGGTTTCATATTAATCGGACAAGTAGTTACCGAGCTATGTCCAAAAAACGATTCAACCAATCAGAGAGCAGCGAGCTATCACGTGTGCCGAACGTGGCGAACAGACTCTGCCTCGGACGGCACATTTGAGAGCGTATTCATTTATTTCACGTTGGCAAACTATGTTGCCGTTAAACTATGTTTTAAAACTAATTAAAACTAATTTGCGATTCTTTCGCTTTCCTGCGCGTTTGTGCACGCTATGGCGATTTCTTTACCAAACTCCGCAAGCCGTTCGCTTTGGACCAAACCATTTCATGTAAATAGAGGGGGGGGATTGTCACCGTACTCGCAAGCCGTTCGCTTTGGACCAAACCATTTCATGTAAATAGAGGGGGGGGGGATTGTCACCGTACTCGCAAGCCGTTCGCTTTGGACCAAACCATTTCATGTAAATAGAGGGGGGGGATATAATTTTAGATATATATATAGTACGGGCATGCCCTAGTAAATATAATTCCTACTCACCATTCATTAGGTAGATTGAAGAATAGTTGGGAAAAAAAAGTGCACTAGTAAAAATTCGGCTTCAAGGTCATAGTAAATTATAAAAACTTGTCCACCCAGGAATCATGATATGAAACAAATGGCGAACGGTATTGAGAAGCCAAAGAGGGGGGAAAGCACCCAGAAAGAAGAACGATGATTGGTGGGTAAATCCAGGAAAACCAGCAGTCACGCAACTATTGGAAGGGTCAGACTAAACACAGCATGGGGATGCCTGGATGCACGCCCAGAGACACCCGGAAGTGTGCCCGGAGACGCCCGTAGGCATGCCCAGAGAGGCTCCAGGAGACGCCTGTAGGCGTGCCCAGAGACACCTGGAAGTGTGCCCAGAGGCATCCCAAAGACATACCCAGAGATGTGCCCCCGAAAACGCCCATAGGTGTGCACAGGGATGCCCATAGGTGTCCCCAGAAACGTGCCCAGAGATGCCGAAAGTGTGCCCAGAGACGCCCGGAGAGGTCCGGAAGCATGCCCGGAGACTCACCCAGAGATGCCGGTCTAGGCGTGCCCAGATGCCCGGAAGCGGGCCTAGAGATGCCCGGAAGCGGGCCCAGAGATGCCGGAAGTGTGCCCAGAAACGCCGAAAGTGTGCCCAGAGACGCCCGGAAGCGTGCCCGGAGAGGTCCGGAAGCATGCCCGGAGACTCACCCAGAGATGCCGGTCTAGGCGTGCCCAGATGCCCGGAAGCGGGCCTAGAGATGCTCGGAAGCGGGCCCAGAGATGCCGGAAGTGTGCCCAGAAACGCCGGAAGTGTGCTCGGAGATGCCCGGAAGCGTGCCCGGAGACGCCCACAAGCGTGCCCGGAGACGTCCGGAAGCGTGCCCAGAGACACCCGGAAGCGTGCCCAGAGACACCCGGAAGCGTGCCCAGAGACGCCCGGAAGCGTGCCCAGAGACGCCCGGAAGTGTGCCGAGACGCCCGGAAGTGTGCCCGGAGACATCCGAAAGCGTTCCTGGAGATGCTCGGAAGTGTGCCCGGAGACGCGCCCTGGCGGTGTTTAGTATGACCGCTATTGGAATAGTGTAGCAGGTGGCAAGAGCCAAGAGACACCACATCCCCTCGCATTTGTGAACGCACTATGTGACCTTCCAAATCCTATTTCGACACCTTCAGTACACCGATCTTCCCGGATCCAACACATCGTTCACAAATCGAAACGGATTGTAGTTGTACAGACAAAGATGTACGGGGTCAAATGATATTAATAACATCACAAGAGTATTAAAGCAATGCAATTTAACTGCATCTACATCAAGTTAATCCAAGTTAACATCCACATCCATGACAACTCACAAAGCAGCACCGGCGTTGGATCGTGTCACGACACCTGCACACACCAGTCTATTCTTTTAGATCTACCGTGGGCCTTTAACATCCGCACCGCGGATACAGGCAGGACAGCCGGCTTAACGTTCCCATCCGAAGGACGGCGTGCTTGCATCTTATCCCAGAGTAGGTTTCGGTGAATTTGAATCCCATCGCGGATCGAACCTCACTTACCGTGCCGGATCTCCCACCGCGTTTACCTCTTCCGGAACCTTCACTTTCTCCAAACAAAAGTTGTAAAAATTGTTTCGTAAGTTTTTAAAAAGAGCACAATTTTGTTTTAAACATAAAAGGACGCTCATCAAAAAGAGGGGTATTTGAAAATATTGATAATGAAACTATATACTTAGCACCTACAAATGCACCGAAACAACGATCGTCTGTATGGCCGAATAGATACTCTATTCAATAATTAACCAACGTGCTTCGCACAAGCGAATACGCACTTCCGTTCTGGGTGGAGCGTGGATGACGCGTTTCCGGCAAAACTAAACGAACGACAATGACGTTTCCTGTCGGTCATTTATCAGACCGTTTGAAGCGCCGTGTGGGATCTTTTGAGCAACCAAATATATTTCACCTTTAAACTGTAATAAAATATCAGAAGAGCCATTCAATAGTGATTCGGTTCACTTTTTAGCAACGCTGCAATGCAATGCATGTCTTTATGTATCTGCAAAATCTATATGATAAACTAGGACTAGTAGGAGATACTCGGCGTTGCCGGGTAACGCGGGGTCGCTTGGCTGAGGCTATTATAAAGAAGGGGAGCGGAGAGGATAGGGAGGAAGGGAGGAGGAGGGGAGAGGAGAGAGGGAGAAGAGGAGACTGAGGGGAGGAGGAGGGGAGAGGGAGGGGAGGAGGAGGGGAGAGGGAGGGGAGGAGGAGGGGAGAGGGAGGGGAGGAGGAGGGGAGAGGGAGGGGAGGAGGAGGGGAGAGGGAGGGGAGGAGGAGGGGAGAGGGAGGGGAGGAGGAGGGGAGAGGGAGGGGAGAGGGAGGGGAGAGGGAGGGGAGAGGGAGGGGAGAGGGAGGGGAGAGGGAGGGGAGAGGGAGGGGAGGAGGAGGGGAGAGGGAGGGGAGGAGGAGGGGAGAGGGAGGGGAGGAGGAGGGGAGAGGGAGGGGAGGAGGAGGGGAGAGGGAGGGGAGGAGGAGGGGAGAGGGAGGGGAGGAGGAGGGGAGAGGGAGGGGAGGAGGAGGGGAGAGGGAGGGGAGGGGGAGGGGAGAGGGAGGGGAGAGGGAGGGGAGAGGGAGGGGAGAGGGAGGGGAGGAGGAGGGGAGAGGGAGGGGAGGAGGAGGGGAGAGGGAGGGGAGGAGGAGGGGAGAGGGAGGGGAGGAGGAGGGGAGGAGGAGGGGAGGAGGAGGGGAGAGGGAGGGGAGGAGGAGGGGAGAGGGAGGGGAGAGGGAGGGGAGGGGGAGGAGGAGGGGAGAGGGAGGGGAGGAGGAGGGGAGAGGGAGGGGAGGAGGAGGGAAGAGGGAGGGGAGGAGGAGGGGAGAGGGAGGGGAGGAGGAGGGGAGGAGGAGGGGAGAGGGAGGAGGAGGGGAGGAGGAGGGGAGGGGAGAGGGAGGGGAGGAGGAGGGGAGAGGGAGGGGAGGAGGAGGGGAGAGGGAGGGGAGGAGGAGGGGAGAGGGAGGGGAGGAGGAGGAGGGGAGAGGGAGGGGAGAGGGAGGGGAGGAGGAGGGGAGAGGGAGGGGAGGAGGAGAGGAGGAGGGGAGGGGAGAGGGAGGGGAGGGGGAGGGGAGAGGGAGGGGAGGAGGAGGGAAGGGGAGAGGGAGGGGAGGAGGAGGGGAGAGGGAGGGGAGGAGGATGGGAGAGGGAGGAGGAGGAGGGGAGGAGGAGGGGAGAGGGAGGAGGAGGGTAGAGGGAGGGGAGGAGGAGGGTAGAGGGAGGGGAGGAGGAGGGTAGAGGGAGGGGAGGAGGAGGGTAGAGGGAGGGGAGGAGGAGGCGGGGAGAGGGAGGGGAGGAGGAGGGGTGAGGATGAGTTTAGGAGGGGAGAGGCTAGGGGAGTTTAGGAGGGGAAGGATGAGGAGGAAAAATTGAAAGGGGGGGTTAGGAGGGAGTTTTGAAGGGGAGGGGTGTGGGAGGAGATTTGGAGGGGAGGGGCAAAGGGGTAGATTTGGAGGGGAGGGGTGAGGGGGGAGAATTGAAAGGGAGGGGTGAGGAGGAGTTTAGAAAGTGTATGATTAATGAAAAACGAACATTTATTTACAAACTGGGTTTGTTGTGATTTTCAAGTCAGAGATCTGTTTAAGAACGATGGAGGAGGGGTACAATTTTATCATAGTGTTTGCCAATTTTTAAAATCCTTGTGGAGCTTCACGACAGACAATGTTGTATGTTTACCCTCGCCAGAGGAGAGGGTATTGCATTTGAGTCCGTTTGTTTGTCCGCACAGAATAAATATGATTTTCTCTGCAACCGTTGGTCTGATTGACAGGAAATTTTCACCATCGGTGCCATATTGTCACCATATAAATTTTCACATTTTTTTTTCATTTTCACCTCCTGTAGAATTTTTTATAACTATGACATCATAGGTCATGTGGTATGGGCGCCATCTTGGAAAAACCGAAAAACCTTGCACCTCTACATCTCCGAAAGCGCTGCATAGAAAAAATTGAGACATGGTTTGTTGTAAAAAAAACTCTCCATGGGGAATAACATAATTATGTTAATGATGATGTCATACGTGCTGTCATTATGACGTCATAATTCAACAAGTCCAAAACTTCATCCGATCAGATGAAAATTGTTCAGTGTCATCTTGGGATAAATTGGTGAAGAAAAAAAATTAATGACGTCATTGGTCATGTGGTTCGGCCGCCATATTTGTTTCAACAGAAAAGCCTTAAAAACCAATAAAAACACGTCCTGGCGAGGATCTGCAATCTCTGATTGCTCTTTATTGTTTTCCATGTGGTGCTTTGAAAATGAAAGGTTTATGCCATTGCCAACTCTGGAACAACCAACATATAGAGTTGGCCATGAGGAAAGCATGGCCGTTGCGAGTTGAGGCCAACAACTTTGAGTGATTGTCCTTGTGCCTTGTTGATGCTCATGGCTCAGAGGGTTAAGACATTCTGTGGGGTAGCGGACTGCCTCATTCGTGGTACAGGACAGTGTCAACCGACTTGTACTTTTGTACAGTGCCAAGTAACTGTGAAAGAAGGCCTCTGTTTGTGGGATTGGCTGCATCATTTTTTGTTCCAAGATGGCTCTTTTGGAAATACTGCATCTTGCAGTTGTTGAAGTGTTGCAACTGCTTTTGCCAATGGTGTTCATCGAGATAGTGTTGTTGGTATTGCTCCATTTCCCAGTTTGAGCAGGCTTGCAGCAACTTCCACAGTTTGCACAGATGTATCACCTGTTATAAGCACTCGTATGTCGGTCATTCGGACGAGTCGCTGAATTTTGTTCCAAATGTATGAGGTTTTGAGGCAGGCCTGCAGTTCATCAGCTTTGGTTCCACGTGGAATGACTGGTGGAATGACTGGTGGAATGACTGGCAGTATCTGTTGAAAATCCCCAGCAAACACCAGTCACTCCACATATTATTTTGTCATTATGTCCAAGATCTTGCAGGATGCGATCAAGAGCTTATAATGCGCTCGGTCTGTCTGTCTGTCGTCCCATAACTTGAGAACGGATTAACGGATTTCAATGAAACCAACTACGGTGGATTCAGGGAAGTCCCAGGAAGGTTTTTGATGCAAAAAAAAATCCCCAAAAAACTGGAAAGTACCGGTATCTGAAAATGCAAAGCCCGTCCACGTCCGCTTTGTTATAAGACATATTCTTCTTTATGCAAAACATGATGAAAACAGATAACAAATTAGAAGGCCACTCGGTAGAACGAACACCTCCGCCATGCGAGGCCCGATTCAGCAGAACATATCGGGCCCGATACATTTTTAAAATATCATGATATACTGTGCTGTACATAATTTTTGGTCCTATTTCTCAATGGTGAAGAATTACTTCAACAATTAAAAAAATTCTGGTATCCAGATCCGAATTCGGATCTTCACCAAAATCGAATCAATTGGTCCTCGTCACACACCCAACCTGTCCACTAGGTTTTGACTGAATCCGTCCTCAACCTTCAGAGACATCGACTTAGACAGGGTTCCCAAAAGTCGTGACTGTATTTCACGCAGAGGACTGCAGACTGCAGTGACCCAACATGCAAACCTTGTCCAACTTTCTCGTCAATTGGATGAAAATATTTGATTTTATGCAAACTTAACCTTTTTTTAACAATCAGCTTCGAGCTTTTCATTGGCGAACCAATTCAGTGACGCAAATCCTTTAAATTTCAGGTCAATTGGATGAAAATGGACCATTTCAGGTGACGCTGACCTTTAACCTTTTGATAGGTTCCTCTCCTCACCAAGGTTTCACTCACCAGGTTCCTCTCCTCACTACCATTTCTCTCACCACGTTCCTCTACTCACTACCATTTCACTCACCACGTTCCTCTCCTCACTACCATTTCACTCACCACGTTCCTCTCCTCACTACCATTTCACTCACCACGTTCCTCTCCTCACTACCATTTCTCTCACCACGTTCCTCTCCTCACTACCATTTCACTCACCACGTTCCTCTCCTCACTACCATTTCACTCACCACGTTCATATCCTCACTACCATTTCACTCACCAGGTTCCTCTCCTCACTACCATTTCACTCACCACGTTCCTCTACTCACTACCATTTCACTCACCAGGTTCCTCTCCTCACCAAGGTTTCACTCACCAGGTTCCTCTCCTCACTACCATTTCACTCACCAGGTTCCTCTCCTCACTACCATTTCACTCACCAGGTTCCTCTCCTCACTACCATTTCACTCACCAGGTTCCTCTCCTCACTACCATTTCACTCACCACGTTCCTCTACTCACTACCATTTCACTCACCAGGTTCCTCTCCTCACTACCATTTCACTCACCAAGTTCCTCTCCTCACTACCATTTCACTCACCACGTTCCTCTACTCACTACCATTACACTCACCACGTTCCTCTACTCACTACCATTTCACTCACCAGGTTCTTATCCTCACTACTATTTCACTCACCAGGTTCCTCTCCTCACTACCATTTCACTCACCAGGTTCTTATCCTCACTACTATTTCACTCACCAGGTTCCTCTCCTCACTACCATTTCACTCAGCAGGTTCCTATCCTCACTAACATTTCACTCACCAGGTTCCTCTCCTCACTACCATTTCACTCACCAGGTTCTTATCCTCACTACTATTTCACTCACCAGGTTCCTCTCCTCACTACCATTTCACTCACCAGGTTCTTATCCTCACCAAGGTGTCACTCACACCATTTCACTCAGCAGGTTCCTATCCTCACTAACATTTCACTCACCAGGTTCCTCTCCTCACTACCATTTCACTCACCAGGTTCTTATCCTCACTACTATTTCACTCACCAGGTTCCTCTCCTCACCAAGGTTTCACTCACCAGGTTCCTCTCCTCACTACCATTTCACTCACCAGGTTCCTCTCCTCTCTACCATTTCACTCACCAGTTCCTCTCCTCACTACCATTTCACTCACCAGGTTCCTCTCCTCACTACCATTTCACTCACCAGGTTCCTCTCCTCACTATCATTTCACTCACCAGGTTCCGCTTCTCACTACCATTTCACTCACCAGGTTCCTCTCCTCACTACCATTTCACTCACCAGGTTCCTCTCCTCACTACCATTTCACTCACCAGGTTCCTCTCCTCACTACCATTTCACTCACCAGGTTCCTCTCCTCACTACCATTTCACTCACCAGGTGCCTCTCCTCACTACCATTTCACTCACTACGTTCCTCTCCTCACTACCATTTCACTCACTACGTTCCTCTCCTCACTACTATTAACTCACCAGGTTCCTCTCCTCACTACCATTTCACTCACTACGTTCCTCTCCTCACTACCATTTCACTCACCAGGTTCCGCTTCTCACTACCATTTCACTCACCAGGTTCCTCTCCTCACTACCATTTCACTCACCAGGTTCCTCTCCTCACTACCATTTCACTCACCAGGTTCCTCTCCTCACTACCATTTCACTCACTACGTTCCTCTCCTCACTACCATTAACTCACCAGGTTCCTCTCCTCACTACCATTTCACTCACTACGTTCCTCTCCTCACTACCATTTCACTCACCAGGTTCCTCTCCTCACTACCATTTCACTCACCAGGTTCCTCTCCTCACTACCATTACACTCACCACGTTCCTCTACTCACTACCATTTCACTCACCACGTTCCTCTCCTCACTACCATTTCACTCACCAGGTTCCTCTCCTCACTACCATTTCACTCACCAGGTTCCTCTCCTCACTACCATTTCACTCACTACGTTCCTCTCCTCACTACCATTTCACTCACTACGTTCCTCTCCTCACTACCATTTCACTCAGCATGTTCCTCTCCTCACTACCATTTCACTCACTACGTTCCTCTCCTCACTACCATTTCACTCACCAGGTTCCTCTCCTCACTACCATTTCACTCACCACGTTCCTCTCCTCACTACCATTTCACTCACCAGGTTCCTCTCCTCACTACCATTTCACTCACAACGTTCCTATCCTCACTACCATTTCACTCACAACGTTCCTATCCTCACTACCATTTCACTCACAACGTTCCTATCCTCACTACCATTTCACTCACCACGTTCCTATCCTCACTACCATTTCACTCACAACGTTCCTATCCTCACTACCATTTCACTCACCACGTTCCTATCCTCACTACCATTTCACTCACAACGTTCCTATCCTCACTACCATTTCACTCACAACGTTCCTATCCTCACTACCATTTCACTCACTACGTTCCTATCCTCACTACCATTTCACTCACTACGTTCCTATCCTCACTACCATTTCACTCACTACGTTCCTATCCTCACTACCATTTCACTCACTACGTTCCTATCCTCACTACCATTTCACTCACCACGTTCCTATCCTCACTACCATTTCACTCACTACGTTCCTATCCTCACTACCATTTCACTCACCACGTTCCTATCCTCACTACCATTTCACTCACTACGTTCCTATCCTCACTACCATTTCACTCACCACGTTCCTATCCTCACTACCATTTCACTCACCACGTTCCTATCCTCACTACCATTTCACTCACCACGTTCCTATCCTCACTACCATTTCACTCACTACGTTCCTATCCTCACTACCATTTCACTCACTACGTTCCTATCCTCACTACCATTTCACTCACCACGTTCCTAACCTCACTACCATTTCACTCACAACGTTCCTATCCTCACTACCATTTCACTCACTACGTTCCTATCCTCACTACCATTTCACTCACCACGTTCCTATCCTCACTACCATTTCACTCACTACGTTCCTATCCTCACTACCATTTCACTCACCACGTTAGTAGTGTAATAATGTTGCTTCTGGGACACCTCCGTTTAACATGGGAAATCCCTATCTAATGTCATTTACCCCCTTGTCTTTTTCAAAAATCATAAACACCTCTATTTCTCCCACCCTCATCTTTATGAACCTTTTGTCTGTAGTACCTATCCTTAATGTTGTTCATTAGACCACTCAAACACTACAAATATTTGTTTTCTCTTATAGACCTATCATCCTTCTTCTACATATCATCTGGCAGATTAATCTTTGACCCATTCACTTCCATATTAATTCTTTCCCTCCCTCATTGCCCCTAAACACCTATATTTCTCTCACCCTGTTCTTTATGAACCTTCTAACCTTTTGACATGTTATCCTTATTCATTAGACCACTTAAACACCTGTGATCCTTCTGACCTCATGGACCTTTTAACCTTTTACTCTTAATATCATCTGGTGAATATAACCCACTCAAACAACGACCCTACAAATATTTGTTTATGCGTGGGAAATAATTTAATTCTCTTGCCACTCTCTTCACCATCTAATATATTAACAAAAAAGATGATTGAGTTTGGTTCTTTATTAAGATATTTTAACTGAGCTAAGATAAAATGGTAAACCTCCCTCAATGTTCTTGTTTGAGCACCTCCAGTGCCACATACCATTTTTAAATTAAAGTATATATTTTCCTGACAACCATCAAAGTTTTCCGTCCACTCAAAAATATTTCCATCTTTTTTACCCAATTCACCGGTATTTAAATTAATTCTCTTATTTGTTTTGTGAATTTTTTTACCAGTTGCCTTTTCAATTATACCTATTTGATATTTTTCACATTCATTATGTTTTCCATTTATATACCAAGGTTGATTACACCTCCACTCTTTAGTCTGGTTGATACTTGGTTCTATCATTTATATAATAGTAAAAAAGGCGGCGGTAGCCCGTTAAAATCCCCAACCCCCCCTTTTTAACTTATCACTTATATATATCTTATCACTTATGTATATCTTATCACTTATATATATCTTATCACTTATATATATCTTATCACTTATATATATCTTATCACTTATATACTTATATAACCATAAGGGAGACTATCAATTCCATTTTCTAAAATAAACCTCTTATCATCAAAAGCCCCCAATGCTTTCTTATTCACCTCTTCTGAATATAATTGATGTTTATAACTTCTTATTCCATTAATCTTTCTAAACTCTTCTTTCTTTGTTGTTAAACAGTTATAATAATCCTTAAAGTTTATTGTTTCTTTAATGACATTTTTCTTTACACCTTTTAATTTCTTATCAGTTTTTTCAACGTTATTCACAATGTATTTATAAGCATAAGCCTTAGACCTCAATCCCACAAATTCACTCATGACATTTCCTCCTAATTCATCCTTGAACTTTCCAATCACCTTTTTATTTTTAGAAGAGAACAACTCACTCTCTGGACTGTAATTACTCGTGTCATAGATATTAATGTCTCTTTTCATGTCTGAATAAACATCGTTGGTATTAATTTTCAAAATAAAACTATCTGTATCCATATAAAGTAGATTAACATCATTTTGATATTTCTTCCTCAAGTTATTATAAAAGTAATCATACATTAATGACTTTGATAAATCAAGAATTGTTGTCCCAATATAAATAGGTTTGTTCATTTCAATACTCTCTTTAATCAAATGGATCGCACAAAAGTTCTCAGTAAAGACCTCAGCTCGAGTAAAACTCGGTCTATTAATTAATTTTGATGCTTGTTCCCAAGATGTTGATAATCTGATATTTTGTCTTTTCCTCACATTCTCCATAGTCTTACCAAAGACCGCATTATTCATCAATTTATAAAAGTCTTTCTCAAAATCTGTTTTTGACTCTGTTCTTCTTTGTGTATTAAAATCAATGTACCCCTTTAACCAATGACTTTGATTGAACTTTAGAACCCTATGGATCTTCTCTACTCTTAGACCTTTTGATAAATATTGTCGCAAATTTCTTTGGTGTAGAACATAATTTTTCTTGTTATATAATGTAGTAAGTAATTTTTCTGTTGATTCACCTATATCAAACGATCGTTGATAATCACTCAACCATTCTTTCTTTGGACTTTCTTTCTCACAAGCAAATGGGAGATCTTTGTGTAGGTTATGGAGTTCCTCTGGATATTTTAAATCAATTTCAAAATAATAACCAACTTTTTCTTCATCCAATTCTTTTTGTGTAGAGATACATACATCTTGTAAAACGTTTTTGTAGTCTTTTTCCTTTACCCATCTAAGTTTTCCATAAGGAAGAGCCTGAGACATTGCCCAGCCATACAGGTTGTTTGCGTCATAGTACATCAAGTAAGAACTCTCTTTCGTTGGATCATAATTTGGAAGATATTTGTTATTTGCTTTTGCGTATCTACTCGAGCAGACTTGTGAAATTCCACCTCTTTTTGCCTTTTCAATCATCAAAAGCATATCAACATCGGTTATCAAATCCAAATCTTGTTTTGTCATTTTCAACATCGCACTCCAGGCCAATCCAGGTGCTGTGTAGTAGTGAGCAGGATCCAATCCATATCCAGTGCGACAAACAGATCTAAAGGCTTCAAATACATCGGCCAATAAAAGCACATCAGTTTTGAGATACAAATCGTGATACTCGCCAAGATTCCTGATGTTATATTTTTCCCAAACATTTTGTGCGTGTACATAATCTTTATCAGATATATTACTGTTGTTTAATTTGTTATAGAAATTTTCTTTTGAAGGAAGTTGTGTTTCATTGAATCTCTCAAATGAGTCCATATAGTCATAGGGGTAAATTCCCTTTTGTGTTAGAAAATCTTTATCTAAAAAATACTCTGAAAGACATGGAAACTCTTTTAGATTTTGAACCAAGTTAACCAATGGACTTGCCATGAATTTAAATGTATCAAGAAATCTGATATGAGTAATAGGAGATGTGTGAATTGTTTTTGTGAATGAAATGTATTTCTGATCCGTGTTTGGAATTGCTGAGATACTTCCAGAAGTCTTTGAGAGTTCCTTGATAAATAGATGTGTATCATAATGAGCGTTGTTATGAAGAAAGACAGGAATGAAAGAGGGGAGTTGATAATTAATATTACAACTTTGATGAGCCAGACCTCTATATTTACCAGTGAGATGACAATGGTCTCTAACCTTTAGACCTTTACCAATTTTCTCCTCACAAATATGACAGACATTGTTTTTTATAAATTCCCTTTTTTCTTTACTTGTTAAGGACATTGGTTTATTGGTTTCTCTCATTATCTTGGTTAATCGAACACAGTCTTTTTCTAGTCGTTTCACAAACTCCTCTGGGGTATTTGAGCCTCTATACATCTCTAACTTGTTATATTTATCACCAACGGATGATTTGATATAATAACAAAAACCACAAGGAGTATGTTTTTGATATTTATTTGTGTATGATTCTTTTGGATCTGGAGAAGCAGTATCAATTTTTTCTAAAATACTTTCAAAATCAGCATATATAACAAATGGATGTTTGATCTTTTTATTTTCATCTTTGAATGTGATCTTTGAGCCTTCTTTAGGCATATTGATTACCGTTGATTTATGTTCGCCACAATAATTTGAATGTTTATCTAATCTTTCTTGTGAATTGAAGAAGTTAAGACAACGCAAACAAATATATATTTTATTTGTTCTCTTACAGACTTGTGGTTTTATTAATTTAGCAATATCTTTGATGTATGTATAATGTGAATTTTCGTCTGAATTAAAATATAGAAGATTAATATGAGTTTGTTTACAATTGTCAGAAAGCTTTAAAACCTGAATGTTGTTTGTTTCTGTTAGACCATAAACATTAACTGATAAATTATTCATCTTTTCAAATTTAGGAATATCATTTAAAGTCATCGGAAACTTTAGATCTTTCGTATTTAATGTATTCTCATATTTTTTATAATGAGATACTCTTTCATCATGAAAATGTGGAGGATGTAAGTGTGCTAAAATAGACCAGAGAAAACATTTATTGTCTTTATTTTTGATATTGATAACTGCTTTTCTATTTTTGATAACACTGGGTAAATCAATGTAAGAAGAAGCTTTTAGAGGATCTGATTTAAGAATATGAATGTCTATGTAAATAATTTTTCCTATATTGAATCCACTTCCTACGATTGAATTATCCACATCTTGCTCTTGTTTAATAAGTTCATCATAGACTCCTGATGTTTTAAAATCTTGATATGAAGATATAAAGTGTGGCTCAGTTCTCATGTATGGTGCATCTATAACTCCTTCATCCTTTGTCATTTCTAATTTTACTCCCATATAAAATTTAAGTGGTTTCATTTCCTTTAGTGTTTTTTCAATCAACGTTTGAACAGCAGGTTTAACTATTTCTACAGCATCAACTATAGACTCTGGTTCAGGAGGTTTGAAGTTAAAGACTCTTATTTTAATATGTCCTTTGAATGCTCCATCAGAGTTTTTAGTTGTGATAAAATTTGATAAATGTAGATTTGTTTTAAGATGTATTTTGAAGCCTTTCTTGAGGATAATTTTATTACATGTAGAACAGTGTTTTGTTTCAGGTGGAAGAGGGGAAAGTTTGTTTAAAATGTTGTATGTATGTTTTGCGGTGAGAATATGTTGTTTATAATATTTTACTTCCTTCTCGCAAGTATCACAATAAACCATATTTATAGCGTGAGAAAACGTGGTGTTTTATATATATCACTGTGCTTAAAATAAAACACTTTTGAGCTTTACAGCTCCGTTTTATATATATCGCTGTGCTTAAACTAAAACACTTTTTCACTCAGAATCATCTAAGTCATAACTATCACATGAATACTCAGAATCATACTCAGAGTCATCAATAAAGCTACTCTCATAACTATCATTTGAGCACAAACTATTAGTATCATAACTATCATCTGCGTTCAATGAAATACTATCATCACCATCGTCCGAGTTCAATGAAATACTATCATCACTATCGTCCGAGTTCAATGAAATAGTAAAATCTTCACTGCTGTAATGACTCATATTTAATTAGCAGAAAAAACCTTTCCATCTATACCAATATACTTTCTTTCATTAACGGATTCAATCTCTACATTTTTAATATCAAAAGTTATCTTTAAATAATCTCTAACTATCATAGAACGAAATGACATTTCACCAGAAATATTAACATCATTCATTTTACTTAGATCTACACCCTTTGGATTATTAAAGAAAATACAAATGTCTCCTCTAGAATTATTAATGGTCTTATCATTCTTTTTCAAAGTATCGTGGTCAATCACTTTTTCAAGCTTTGAATAAATTGCCAGGAGTAGAGGAGAAACTTTTGTTAGATTTACTTTAATGGATGTCTTTCCAGGTATAGTTAGAGCTCTTCCTTTAAATGAAATAGAGGGGCTCATGTTATTTTCCATAACTGGTTTTACCCAAAAATTTCCATATTTATCTTTGTTCAATTTAACATCTTTGACATATTTTTCTATATCTTCCACCGAAGTAGAGATTGATTGAAATTTGTCTTTTGTGCTTTGAAACATTGTATTTATTAATGAATAAACTTGCGTTTAGTTTAAGTAAAAATTTACTATATAAATATGATAAGTTCTGAAGGATATTTAGAATTTCCAGACTCTCCATATGATAAATTAGAGAATTGTCCAGCTTGTGATAGAATAGGGCTTAATAATGAGGGTTCATATAAACAATGTTTATTCTGTGATTATATTCTAATTAATGATAATAAGAAATATAAAAAAACATATAACTCTTTTAAATTAGAACCAAAAATGAATTACTTTACAAGATTAATAAGAGAGATGAATGTTAAGCATTATGGTGATAATACACCATTTCTTACAAGGAAAGAGACTCTTTGTATTGAGGAAATGTATAAGGGTTTAATGATATTTATTATTCAAAATAATTTTAATGGAAATGTTAATACAAGATACTATATAAATAAAATAATGAATTATTTTGAAATTAAACCCGAACTCAGGATAAAATATAGAGTTTCTAAAATAGCTCAAAAAAAGTTAGATGACTTGTTTTCCAAATATATAAATGAATGATTTTTTACCCGTTTGGGAAAATAAGATAAAGTTTAATAACCATAAAAACATTCCAAATTCATTGAGATGTCTAATAGTTGGTTCAAGCGGATGTGGGAAAACCTGTTTACTTTTAAAGATGCTCCTTGGTCCTAATTTTTTAGATTATGATAATTTAATAATTTTTACAAAGTCAAGTTTTCAACCCGAGTATCAACTACTCTCACAGGGTTTTAATGCAGGTCTTAAAAAGGAAGACATTATCGGTTTATTTAAACTTCAAAACAAACTGAATGATTATAATATTGAAGATATAATACAATTATTTTGTGATACACAGAAATCAAAATCGAAACCCATAACTTGTATTCTCAGTGATAATACGGATGATATACCTTCACCTCAAGATTTAGATAAATCAAAAAAGAACCTCGTCATCTTTGATGATTGTGTTAATGAGAGAAACCAAACAGTAATGGATAGCTACTATACAAGAGGGAGACATTCTTCTTGTAATTGTATATATCTTAGTCAATCATATTTTCAACTCCCTCGACGCTCAATAAGAAACAATGCCAATACTTTTATTTTATTTAAGTTAAATTCAATAGATGTAAATAATTTTTGGAGAGATAATTGCTCTACGTTATGTAGTAAAAAAGAATTTGAAAATTATATGAAACACACGATTGGAAAATATAAATATATTGTTGTGAAACAAGATGAGATACTAAATGATATTTTTCAATAAATAAATACAGAAAATGAATACCGAAGAAAGAGAAAGAAAGTTTAAGGAACATCAACAATTAGTTTCAAAAGTTGTTAAACAACAGGAAGAGATAAAGAAGAAACGGAGACAGAAACTAACTGGTGAAGAAGCCTTTGAAAGAAAACAAGAGAAATTCTTTAAACCACTTTTGAAAACTCAACACTCACCTACAGTTCCCACGGTAGAATTTACTCCGAAAAAACTTCAAATGCTCAAAGATTTTAGTCAGATAACAAAACAAGAACTTGGTGAATTAGAATATGATGACGAGGGATTATTTCGGAAACTTGAGCAGGTAAATCAACCCCCTAATTATGTTGTGGAAGCTCTTCAAAACAATGAATATTCGGCGGGTTCAAAAACCAGAGCAGGTCTCATTCCAACAGAAGAACCAGCAGTGTTTCATCTTGTGGAAGAAAAGGTATTGATATTTAATGATGAATTGATGTTCTTGAGTTCTACTCAACCAAATGTTAAATTAACTCCAAGATTAATGTTTCTTCTAACAAACCCCGGATTCAGCGGTTCAAAATATTTTGAGGAACCACTTGATATGGAAAGAGAGGAAGATAGGGTATATATTGAGTTGTTAAATGCACTTGATTATGGAGTTTCTGTTGCTGGTAAAAGTAAGAAGAATGAGAAGGAGAAACATATTATTGATGCTTTAAGTAAACTTGGTTCAGGTGTTAGTTTTCTTCCAAATGACCCATCACAATTAGTTAATAGGCTATTATTGTTGTTAGGTAGTAAGAAGGCTGGAAACAACAATTGTTTTAATGAATCCTCAGCCATTTTAGATCAGTTGATGAATATGAAAATAATTAATAAATGTCAATACAAAGATATTTTATTAGATATTAAATAAGATGAGAAGCACAATTCTTAGTTTTAATTTCACAACGAGCGATTACACAGCTTCATTCCCTTACCCACTACAACTTGACCCCCTTACCTCATATGAGGCATCTTTGTTGTCAATGGAAACTTACAATACCCTTTTTAATATCACAGAGAAAAACAACAAGTTTAGTTATAATCCAGGCACTGCCTACAAAACTATAACTGTTTCACCTGGAGCTTACGAGATTTCTCAAATATCTTCAGAAGTCTCTCGCCTTATGAAAGAAAAAGGTGATGAACCAAAAAATATTGTAATAGATATTCAAAAACACACTTCAAAATCAACTATTAAACTTAAAAATAATTATAAAGTTGATTTCACGATTGAAAATTCGTTTAGAGAGCTATTGGGTTTCTCTTCAAAAAAGATTGAAAATAACGGGACGTTTTACAGTGATAATGTTATCCAAATATCCTCCGGTATAAATTCAGTATTAATTCATTGTGATTTGATTGATGGTGCTTATAACGATGGAATAAGAACAAATACAATATTTTCATTCAGTGCATACTCAACCCCGATTGGTTATAAATTTAATATGGAACCAAAAAATCTTGTCTATTTACCTGTGTCAGGAAAAACCATATACAGAGTAAATTTTAGGATAACCGACCAAGATAATCGTATGATATCCTTTAATGATGAAATTATATCCATCAGAATTCACCTACGTGAAGTTTTTCAATAAATAAATAATGGTTATTGTGAGAAAACACGAGTTGGGAAAATATAAAATAATTACAGGGGAGGGCATGTTCCTTTCACCAGACTATACAAGGTATGTGGGTAGAGGATACTATAAACCTAAGAGACAACGAGGTGTAGGTCATCAATTTCGAAATAAAGGAGATGGGATAATTGATACTCTAATGGGTATTGGTTCAACCATCCTTAAACATAAAGACCTAATTGGTTCAACTGCTTCTGCCGTGGGCTCCGTTGCGGGTGCTATAAAGAGTATAAAAGATGCTCAAAAGGAGTCTCATAAATTACAAGCAATCAAAGAAATAAAAAAAGGTAAAACTCAACTATCTTCACAAGAACGACAAAAAATCATTAAAATACTTGGGTCAGGGTTTCAACAATTTTAATGCTATATAAATACAAGTATGGAAGCGATTGATAGTATCTATGATTTGGATGATACGATTATCATTTCAAACTCCACTAAAAAGGAAGACTATTTTAAGGTAAATGCTATAACAGGAACAGACTGGAATTCAAACGGAACAAAAAGTTTTGAAATAAATAATCAACAAACTTACTTGAATATAGCTGATAGTTTCTTGCTGTGTAAATTTAAATTCACTAAGGCTGCGAATAATACTAATGCTACACTCGTAAATGATTTCTTCTGGAAAATGTTTGACAGTGTCCGCCTGTATATTGGAACACAAGAGGTTGAAGCGGTTGATTATGTCTCTGCTACATCTGAAATGATGAAATTTACACTATATTCGTTTAGTGATAGAATGGGTAAGGGAGCTGTTGAAGGTTTTATTCCTGATATGTCAACGGGTACAAACGCAGACCCTGGTTATAGTCAAAGGAAGTCAATGTATAATGATGAAACAAAAGCAGTGAATAGTTTTACCGTAGCAGTACCTCTTAAAGGTATATTTGGATTTTGCGATTATGATAAAGTTTTGTATGGTCTTAAAATTAGATTTCAACTACAAAGGAATGATAATGTAAATAGGTTGCTTTTTGGGGATGAAAATGCTTTTGGAGACAACAATAAATTTGTTATTAATGATTTGTGTTGGTATATCAGTGAATATACTCCTAATCTTAAAACGGAAGAGATGTTAAATAGAAGACTTAACTCAAAGAAACCGCTAAATGTATCATACCTTAAAAGAAGATGTCAACACGTTAAACTGGAACACACTACCTACACTTGGAATTTGGGTGTTCTTCAAGGAAAGCCACGATACCTCTGGCTCATTTTTAAAAAACCAGATGGAGAGGACGGTACTAATAAGAATAATGCGCTGAGTGATAATGCTAAGGTGAAACAACTTCGGGTTTCTCTTGATGGCACATTTTATCCGCGAGATAGATTGGAAATTGATTGGGAAAAAAATGATTATGCGGAAGCCTACAAGTCCTACCAAAAGGTGTGTGAAAGTAATGGTAATAATGATCCTATTTTGGATATGGTTGCATTTAAAGGTTTATATACAATCTACGCAATTGACCTGAGTTCTCAAAAGGAAACTATAAAGTCTAATCGAGTGGATACTTCTCTATACATTGAAAGAGGGGAGAATGAAGAAGTTGATGCTTATTGTTTGCTTTTGGAGGAAACAGAATTACAGATTAATACAGATAATGGTGTTATGATTAATATCACATAGGTTTTTTCTCATAAATAAATGGTTGGGGTATATGTTAATCAAATCAATCTTAATAAATTAACATCTTGTATTCAAAATCAAAAGCCTTGTATTATTAATGTTAATACAATTCAAAGAAAAGGAGCTGTAAGAATTGATGTTTTACTCACACACACACAAGTAAAAACACTAAATGATGTTGGATCACTTAAAATTAAAATGACGAAACCTATGTTAAAGAAATATTCAATAGACGAGTCAAGAGGAGGATTTCTCCCGTTTCTAATTCCTTTATTTGCTGGTTTAAGTGCGGCGGGAGCATTGACTGGTGGTATTTCAGCAGCGGTAAAAACTGCTAACGAAAGGAAGGCACAACTAAAAGCTCAAAAAGAATTGGAAAGACATAACAAGGAGTTGGAGAAACAAATTAGTGGAAGTGGTGTAATTGTAGATTTTGCTCAAAAACTTGAAAGTCTACCTGATAAAGCTAGATTGTTGGTTGGTGATATGCTTTCCTCTATCGCTCAAGCGGGTGTTAAACTAACTAAACGGGGTAATGGATTGTATCTTTCTCATAAATAAATGGATAAATGGTTTAAACAATTTGGAAAGAATACAACGTCAAATATAGAACTAGCCAAGTATTGTAAAACACTAAAAATTGATAATGTGGTAATCTGTATGAGAGATGAATTAATACATATAAATAAGAATACAAAGAATATTATTATGAATTTAGACACACAGAATGGTTCTCATTGGGTTTGTATTCATAATAGTCAGGATAAATATTATTTTGATAGTTATGGTATGCCACCACCTGTTGAAGTAATACAATTCTTACAGAATGGTGTTTATCAAACATTTCAAGTTCAAGAAATTAATTCTAAATGTTGTGGTCAATTATGTTTATATGTATTATTTCAACTCAACAATAATGAAAAGTTTTATGATATCATTTTTAATCTAATATAAATGACTTATGTTGGAAAAGATGGTTCTATCTTTGGAAAATCCTCTCAGGATATTGATTTATCAAATTATTATACAAAGGCACAGGCTGAACGACAAAAATATAGTGTAAGTAAAAATATTAATATGAAGAATACTTATAAATTAATCAATTATCCAAACCCTACAGATGCGAATGACTTAATTAGATTAAGTGATTTATCACAATATATATTTTTAAAGAAAACAGCACGTTTTGTGAAAGAAGTAAAATTTACAACCACAACACCTGGTTATACTGACCATACACCTTTCCTCATTGAATTTAACTACCTGCTTACAATTGAATTTTATAAAGAAGGACATTTAGTTAATATGCGAATTAATAAATGGGGGTATGATATGCCTGATTTAGGGTATAATTGGTCTTTTTCAATAAACATAGAAGACCTACATGATTTAAATCAGTCTCGTAAAGAAGAATATTATCCACTTGGTGAAGATAAGGATTTATGTGGAAGTACAATTAGTAAACAACAAATACGTGATTTTAAGAAAATAAAAATATATGATAGTATAGCGATGGTTCGCATGACAAAGAAGGAAGGTAATGAGATAAGGATAGAAAGCCGAGGAATACAAACCGATTTGGTAGTGGGAAGATGGGGTGGTATTACCTGTCATAATATTAATCTCACATATATTTCTGATACATAAATGGCAGGAAGAAGACTACAAGAGAATTATAATTTTTGTATTCAAGGATACCTACAAGAAAAGGGTGCTCGGTATTACATACCTTATGATTTGGAGCATATACATGGGAATTTTGTCATAAAAAACTGGCCTTATACTGATATTGTTAAACCCACAAATAGAGACTTGTTTAAAATATTAAATAAAAATGAACTTCTCAAAGTTATGAAATATAAAACTCTTTTAGAAATCGTCAACAAATCTTATTGGTATCCTATTATGAGAAAAATAATTATAGATACAAGAATATCTCAAAATCCAGATGAGTATATGTATAATATTCTTTGGGGTTCAAACTCAAGGGTAGCAAGGGATGAGGAAGGAGTTGAAGAAGAGAAGGAGGAAAGAGAGAAAAAGGAGAAGGAGGAAAGGGAGAGGGAGGAGAAGGAGGAGAGGGAGAAAAAGGAGGAGAAGGAGGAGAGGGAGAAAAAGGAGAAGGAGGAAAGGGAGAAAAGGGAGAAGGAGGAAAGAGAGAAAAAGGAGAAGGAGGAAAGGGAGAGGGAGAAAATGGAGGAGGAGGAGAGGGAGCAAAGAGAGAGGGAGGAAAAATATAAAAAGATGGAAATCACTGAGATTCATAAAAGATTGAGTGTATTAAAGCAAATAAATCAATCTCAACGCACCGAAGAGGAAATTAAAGAATTAACAACTCTTATGAAGATAATGGTTTCAAAAATAAGAACGTCAATGTCTTCAATTTCAGAGATTTAAACGAGAAAGTGGTGAAGAAGAAGAAGAAGAAGAAGGAAAAGATTATGTGATTGATGATGTTGGTGTCATTGACTTTAGTTAGTTTTTATTTGTAAATAAATGGAGGAGAGAGTGAAGGCATTCCTTAGGATTCTTTATGTTTTAAAAATAAAGATTGAAATGTATATGTTGAAAACCAAAAAGGTTTTGATACTCTGTCGGAATTTTTCTGATAAATAAATATGAGTTATTGTCTCAAATGTAAAAAGAAAACTAAATCTAAAAATATCTCTTATGTTAAAGCTAAAAATAATAGAGTTTATCAAAAAGGAATATGTCAAGTATGTGGCTCTAAAAAGTGCCAATTCATCTCTCCTAAAAGAGGAGGAGACATACAAAAGTTTCTGTCAGGAAGTAAATTTACAACAACTGGAATTCCAGGGGAATTACACCTTCCAGGGTATTCTTTCTGTGGTCCAGGAACAAACTTGGATAAAAGATTAGATGAGGCTGACAATCCTAAACCTTGGTCTAAACCTACAAATAGGGTTGACGAAGTGTGTATGAAGCATGATATTGCTTATGGGAAAACCACTACGTTGACTGAAAAACATAAAGCCGACAGCGAAATGTTGTATAATTTGTCTTTGATACAAAATCCAACGTTGAGAGAGAAAGTTGATAGGTTTATTGTGAGAAATTTGATAAATGCTAAATTGAAACTTGGTCTTGGTTATTCCTCAAAAAACTATTAGGCTCTAATGATGCCATCAAGACTGAGGAGCTTTTGGCTGAAGAATTACACAAACCTATAATCACAAAGTTTAAAAGAAGGAAGGTTTATTCTAAATACACTGACCACATATGGTCCGCTGATTTAATTGAATTGAATAATGACAGGGGATACAGGTATGCTTTAACCGTTATTGATTTGAGGAGTAGATTTACCTGGGTTGTCCCTTTAAAAAATAAAAGGGGTGATACTTTAATGTTAGCCTTTAAGCTAATATTTGATCGGGATAAAAGGAAACCAAAGAAGTTATGGACTGATGAGGGAACAGAGTTCTATAACAAAATATTCATGAAATTTCTTAAGGGGAAGGGTATTAAATTATACAGCACCTTTAATGAAGGAAAGGCAGTTGTTATTGAGCGTTTTAATCGTACTTTAAAAGAGAAATTATATAAAAAATTCACACAACTCGGTTCTCAAAAATGGGTGTATTTAATTCAGGATATTGTAGATAATTACAATAATACAGTTCATTCATCAACACAATCAAAACCATCAGAAACATTTACAAAATTAGAATATGAAAAGGAGATTAATTTGAGAAAGCCCAAGTTTAAAGTTGGTGATATTGTAAGAATATACAAATGGAAAAGTCATTTTGAGAAAGGTTATACACAAAAATGGACTCGTGAATTATTTAAAATCATTGATGTAATGGATACAGTCCCTTGGACCTACAAATTATATGATTTAAATGGAGAAGAAATCTTGGGTTCATTTTACTCACAAGAATTACAAAAAACACAAGTAAGCAGATAATACCCTTGAAAATAATAAATAAATAAATAAAATGTAATGGGGATACGTTTTTAAATCTGTGAACCCCAAACACAGAATCCCACAACTTTTTAGTTGGGGCTTAACTTTTGTGTGTGTATAATGGGGATACGTTTTTAAATCTGTGAACCCCAAACACAGAATCCCACAACTTTTTAGTTGGGGCTTAACTTTTGTGTGTGTATAATGGGGATACGTTTTTAAATCTGTGAACCCCAAACACAGAATCCCACAACTTTTTAGTTGGGGCTTAACTTTTGTGTGTGTGTGTATGTGCGAGTGAGTCATAATAATATACAAACCCTAACCCAACCCAAGCCCTAACCCAACCCCATCCCTAACCCAAACCCATCCCTAACCCAACCCATCCCTAACCCAACCCCATCCCTAACCCAACCCCATCCCTAACCCAACCCCATCCCTAACCCAACCCCATCCCTAACCCAACCCCATCCCTAACCCAACCCCAACCCTAACCCAACCCCATCCCTAACCCAACCCAACCCCATCCCTAACCCAACCCATCCCTAACCCTCACATTCAAAATCCCAACCCTAACCCAATCCCATCCCTAACCCAACCCCAACCCTAACCCTCACATTCAAAATCCCAACCCTAACCCAACCCATCCCTAACCCAACCCCATCCCTAACCCAACCCCATCCCTAACCCAACCCCAACCCTAACCCTCACATTCAAAATCCCAACCCTAACCCAACCCCATCCCTAACCCTCACATTCAAAATCCCACCCAAACCCTAACATAATCTTTCTTTTCTTCTTTTTTAAATACGTATTTCTTTTTTTTTTTTTCCTCTTCCTCCAATTCTGTCTTTCAAGGCTTTTAAGTTTGAAGAAGTAGAAATGGGAAGAAAGAATTTTCCAGCATTTTCTTCCTCGAACTTTCTTGATATTGCTTAAATCAAGCGTCATTAAATAAAGAACATTGTTCATTGCTTTAGAATCCAAAGAGTCTCCAAGAGGAACCCCACAGGTAGAGTCTCCAAAATAAAACCAACTTTCCAAGTTCCCAAGGTATAACCACATTCCTGTTGAGCCTCCAAGATAGGTATCACATTCCGAGTCATCAAAACAAAACCCCCATTCCGAGTCTCCAAAACGAAACCAGTTTTCAAAGTCTCCAAGGTAAAACTCTTTTCCTAATTTTATGAAATTTAGTGAGTCTCCAAGGTAGGCTCCACAGTTAGAACCATCTAGGCAGACCTCATAATTAGTTTTTCCCAAATTTAGTGAGTCTCCAAGGTAGGCTCCACAGTTAGAACCATCTAGGCAAACCTCATAATTTGTTTTTCCCAAATTTAGTGAGTCTCCAAGGTAGGCTCCACAGTTAGAACCATCTAGGCAGACCTCATAATTTGTTTTTCCCAAATTTAGTGAGTCTCCAAGGTAGGCTCCACAGTTAGAACCATCTAGGCAGACCTCATAATTTGTTTTTCCCAAATTTAGTGAGTCTCCAAGGTAGGCTCCACAGTTAGAACCATCTAGGCAGACCTCATAATTTGTTTTTCCCAAATTTAGTGAGTCTCCAAGGTAGGCTCCACAGTTAGAACCATCTAGGCAGACCTCATAATTTGTTTTTCCCAAATTTAGTGAGTCTCCAAGGTAGGCTCCACAGTTAGAACCATCTAGGCAAACCTCATAATTTGTTTTTCCCAAATTTAGTGAGTCTCCAAGGTAGGCTCCACAGTTAGAACCATCTAGGCAGACCTCATAATTTGTTTTTCCCAAATTTAGTGAGTCTCCAAGGTAGGCTCCACAGTTAGAACCATCTAGGCAGACCTCATAATTTGTTTTTCCCAAATTCAGTGAGTCTCCAAGGTAGGCTCCACAGTTAGAACCATCTAGGCAAACCTCATAATTTGTTTTTCCCAAATTTAGTGAGTCTCCAAGGTAGGCTCCACAGTTAGAACCATCTAGGCAGACCTCATAATTTGTTTTTCCCAAATTTAGTGAGTCTCCAAGGTATAACTCTTTGGCTGGGTCATCAAGGTAGAACTCGTTCAGTGGGTTTTGTTTTGATAACTCACAATAAGTATCATCATGGTAGAACTCTTTTTCAGGATTTTGTGGATCTCCAAGGTATAACTCTTTGGCTGGGTCATCAAGGTAGAACTCGTTCTGTGGGTCTTGGTTGTTCAAAAGATCTTCAAACAAAAAAATAACTTTATCCCAAGTTGTGTTAAAAGTAGAATTTTCATTTCGTAGCTCAGATACAATTTCCTCCATCGACAAGAGGTTCGAGTCCAGTTCATCAATCTGAAGGTTGAGCGCTACACAGGTAGTAGGACTCCAAGGAATAGCAAAGTTATCCCATTCCATTTCGGCATAGGAGTCCATTCTCAAGTGAAGCAGAAAGCGTGTTTGAAAAAGCCTGTGTGGTCGGTGCCTTTTATAAGAAGGGCTGGGTGTGTGTCATTTCCTGTGGAAATTCCCTGGGCGTGTCTTAACTGGAAATGATGTGATGGAAATTCCCTGAAAATGATGTTATGTATTACCTGGAAATGATACAATGCTGAAGAGTTTATAAAGTGGGTGGGACTTAGCAAAAGTGGGAGGAGCTTAGCAAAAGTGGGCGGGGCTTAGTAAAAAAGTGGGCGTGGCTTAACAAAAAGTGGGCGGGGCTTAGTAAAATGGGCGTGGTTTGCCAAAAAGTGGGCGGGGCTTACCAAAAAATGGTATGTGGCACTGGAGGCGCTCAAACAAGAACATTGAGGGAGGTTTACCATTTTATCTTAGCTCAGTTAAAATATCTTAATAAAGAACCAAACTCAAACATATTTTTTGTTAATATATTAGATGGTGAAGAGAGTTGTAGGAGAATTAAATTATTTCCCACGCATAAACAAATATTTGTAGGGTCGTTGTTTGAGTGGGTTATATTCACCAGATGATATTAAGAGTAAAAGGTTAAAAGGTCCATGAGGTCAGAAGGATCACAGGTGTTTAAGTGGTCTAATGAATAAGGATAACATGTCAAAAGGTTAGAAGGTTCGTAAAGAACAGGGTGAGAGAAATATAGGTGTTTAGGGGCAATGAGGGAGGGAAAGAATTAATATGGAAGTGAATGGGTCAAAGATTAATCTGCCAGATGATATGTAGAAGAAGGATGATAGGTCTATAAGAGAAAACAAATATTTGTAGTGTTTGAGTGGTCTAATGAACAACATTAAGGATAGGTACTACAGACAAAAGGTTCATAAAGATGAGGGTGGGAGAAATAGAGGTGTTTATGATTTTTGAAAAAGACAAGGGGGTAAATGACATTAGATAGGGATTTCCCATGTTAAACGGAGGTGTCCCAGAAGCAACATTATTACACTACTCACGTTCCTATCCTCACTACCATTTCACTCACAACGTTCCTATCCTCACTACCATTTCACTCACTACGTTCCTATCCTCACTACCATTTCACTCACCACGTTCCTAACCTCACTACCATTTCACTCACAACGTTCCTCTCCTCACTACCATTTCACTCAGCATGTTCCTCTCCTCACTACCATTTCACTCACTACGTTCCTCTCCTCACTACCATTTCACTCACTACGTTCCTCTCCTCACTACCATTAACTCACCAGGTTCCTCTCCTCACTACCATTTCACTAACTACGTTCCTCTCCTCACTACCATTTCACTCACCAGGTTCCTCTCCTCACTACCATTTCACTCACCAGGTTCCTCTCCTCACTACCATTACACTCACCACGTTCCTCTACTCACTACCATTTCACTCACCACGTTCCTCTCCTCACTACCATTTCACTCACCAGGTTCCTCTCCTCACTACCATTTCACTCACTACGTTCCTCTCCTCACTACCATTAACTCACCAGGTTCCTCTCCTCACTACCATTTCACTCACTACGTTCCTCTCCTCACTACCATTTCACTCACCAGGTTCCTCTCCTCACTACCATTTCACTCACCAGGTTCCTCTCCTCACTACCATTACACTCACCACGTTCCTCTACTCACTACCATTTCACTCACCACGTTCCTCTCCTCACTACCATTTCACTCACCAGGTTCCTCTCCTCACTACCATTTCACTCACCAGGTTCCTCTCCTCACTACCATTTCACTCACTACGTTCCTCTCCTCACTACCATTTCACTCACTACGTTCCTCTCCTCACTACCATTTCACTCAGCATGTTCCTCTCCTCACTACCATTTCACTCACTACGTTCCTCTCCTCACTACCATTTCACTCACCAGGTTCCTCTCCTCACTACCATTTCACTCACCACGTTCCTCTCCTCACTACCATTTCACTCACCAGGTTCCTCTCCTCACTATCATTTCACTCACCAGGTTCCGCTTCTCACTACCATTTCACTCACCAGGTTCCGCTTCTCACTACCATTTCACTCACCAGGTTCCTCTCCTCACTACCATTTCACTCACTACGTTCCTATCCTCACTACCATTTCACTCACTACGTTCCTATCCTCACTACCATTTCACTCACCACGTTCCTATCCTCACTACCATTTCACTCACTACGTTCCTATCCTCACTACCATTTCACTCACCACGTTCCTATCCTCACTACCATTTCACTCACTACGTTCCTATCCTCACTACCATTTCACTCACAACGTTCCTATCCTCACTACCATTTCACTCACCACGTTCCTATCCTCACTACCATTTCACTCACTACGTTCCTATCCTCACTACCATTTCACTCACTACGTTCCTATCCTCACTACCATTTCACTCACCACGTTCCTATCCTCACTACCATTTCACTCACTACGTTCCTATCCTCACTACCATTTCACTCACCACGTTCCTATCCTCACTACCATTTCACTCACTACGTTCCTATCCTCACTACCATTTCACTCACCACGTTCCTATCCTCACTACCATTTCACTCACTACGTTCCTATCCTCACTACCATTTCACTCACTACGTTCCTATCCTCACTACCATTTCACTCACCACGTTCCTATCCTCACTACCATTTCACTCACCACGTTCCTATCCTCACTACCATTTCACTCACTACGTTCCTATCCTCACTACCATTTCACTCACTACGTTCCTATCCTCACTACCATTTCACTCACCACGTTCCTAACCTCACTACCATTTCACTCACAACGTTCCTATCCTCACTACCATTTCACTCACTACGTTCCTATCCTCACTACCATTTCAGTCACTACGTTCCTATCCTCACTACCATTTCACTCACTACGTTCCTATCCTCACTACCATTTCACTCACCACGTTCCTATCCTCACTACCATTTCACTCACAACGTTCCTATCCTCACTACCATTTCACTCACTACGTTCCTATCCTCACTACCATTTCACTCACTACGTTCCTATCCTCACTACCATTTCACTCACCACGTTCCTATCCTCACTACCATTTCACTCACCACGTTCCTATCCTCACTACCATTTCACTCACTACGTTCCTATCCTCACTACCATTTCACTCACAACGTTCCTATCCTCACTACCATTTCACTCACTACGTTCCTATCCTCACTACCATTTCACTCACAACGTTCCTATCCTCACTACCATTTCACTCACTACGTTCCTATCCTCACTACCATTTCACTCACAACGTTCCTATCCTCACTACCATTTCACTCACTACGTTCCTATCCTCACTACCATTTCACTCACAACGTTCCTATCCTCACTACCATTTCACTCACTACGTTCCTATCCTCACTACCATTTCACTCACAACGTTCCTATCCTCACTACCATTTCACTCACAACGTTCCTATCCTCACTACCATTTCACTCACAACGTTCCTATCCTCACTACCATTTCACTCACAACGTTCCTATCCTCACTACCATTTCACTCACCACGTTCCTATCCTCACTACCATTTCACTCACCACGTTCCTCTCCTCACTACCATTTCACTCACCAGGTTCCTCTCCTCACTATCATTTCACTCACCAGGTTCCGCTTCTCACTACCATTTCACTCACCAGGTTCCTCTCCTCACTACCATTTCACTCACCAGGTTCCTCTCCTCACTACCATTTCACTCACCAGGTTCCTCTCCTCACTACCATTTCACTCACCAGGTTCCTCTCCTCACTACCATTTCACTCACCAGGTTCCTCTCCTCACTACCATTTCACTCACTACGTTCCTCTCCTCACTACCATTTCACTCACTACGTTCCTCTCCTCACTACCATTACCTCACCAGGTTCCTCTCCTCACTACCATTTCACTCACTACGTTCCTCTCCTCACTACCATTTCACTCACCAGGTTCCGCTTCTCACTACCATTTCACTCACCAAGTTCCTCTCCTCACTACCATTTCACTCACCAGGTTCCACTCCTCACCAAGGTTTCACTCACCAGGTTCCTCTCCTCACTACCATTTCACTCACCAGGTTCCTCTCCTCACTACCATTTCACTCACCAGGTTCCTCTCCTCACTACCATTTCACTCACCAGGTTCCTCTCCTCACTACCATTACACTCACCACGTTCCTCTACTCACTACCATTTCACTCACCACGTTCCTCTCCTCACTACCATTTCACTCACCAGGTTCCTCTCCTCACTACCATTTCACTCACCAGGTTCCTCTCCTCACTACCATTTTACTCACTACGTTCCTCTCCTCACTACCATTTCACTCACTACGTTCCTCTCCTCACTACCATTTCACTCAGCATGTTCCTCTCCTCACTACCATTTCACTCACTACGTTCCTCTCCTCACTACCATTTCACTCACCAGGTTCCTCTCCTCACTACCATTTCACTCACCACGTTCCTCTCCTCACTACCATTTCACTCACCAGGTTCCTCTCCTCACTATCATTTCACTCACCAGGTTCCTCTCCTCACTACCATTTCACTCACCACGTTCCTCTCCTCACTACCATTTCACTCACCAGGTTCCTCTCCTCACTACCATTTCACTCACAACGTTCCTATCCTCACTACCATTTCACTCACAACGTTCCTATCCTCACTACCATTTCACTCACAACGTTCCTATCCTCACTACCATTTCACTCACCACGTTCCTATCCTCACTACCATTTCACTCACAACGTTCCTATCCTCACTACCATTTCACTCACCACGTTCCTATCCTCACTACCATTTCACTCACAACGTTCCTATCCTCACTACCATTTCACTCACAACGTTCCTATCCTCACTACCATTTCACTCACTACGTTCCTATCCTCACTACCATTTCACTCACTACGTTCCTATCCTCACTACCATTTCACTCACTACGTTCCTATCCTCACTACCATTTCACTCACCACGTTCCTATCCTCACTACCATTTCACTCACAACGTTCCTATCCTCACTACCATTTCACTCACCACGTTCCTATCCTCACTACCATTTCACTCACCACGTTCCTATCCTCACTACCATTTCACTCACTACGTTCCTATCCTCACTACCATTTCACTCACTACGTTCCTATCCTCACTACCATTTCACTCACTACGTTCCTATCCTCACTACCATTTCACTCACTACGTTCCTATCCTCACTACGTTCCTATCCTCACTACCATTTCACTCACCACGTTCCTATCCTCACTACGTTCCTATCCTCACTACCATTTCACTCACCAGGTTCTTATCCTCACTACCATTTCACGCACCACGTTCCTATCCTCACTACCATTTCACTCACCACGTTCCTATCCTCACTACGTTCCTATCCTCACTACCATTTCACTCACCAGGTTCTTATCCTCACTACCATTTCACTCACCACGTTCCTATCCTCACTACCATTTCACTCACCAGGTTCTTATCCTCACTACCATTTCACGCACCACGTTCCTATCCTCACTACGTTCCTATCCTCACTACCATTTCACTCACCACGTTCCTATCCTCACTACGTTCCTATCCTCACTACCATTTCACTCACCAGGTTCTTATCCTCACTACCATTTCACTCACCACGTTCCTATCCTCACTACCATTTCACGCACCACGTTCCTATCCTCACTGCTATAATCGTAATCTCTGCTATCTGCCAACGTTCCAATTCTCACAACTAACATTCACCAGGTGATCTTCACCACGCTGTCACTTTCATCTCCGCCATCTCACACTCTTTCTGCATACTCACTGCAATGCCGGGTTCACAATGGCGTCAAGGCCACAATCAGAAGGGGCCCACAGCAACTTTATTTTCATTGTACTCATCGCGATCTTCTTCCACAACAGACACCATTATTGTGGTGTTGGCCGGGGGAAGCTTGTCCCGAGCCGTTCGACTAATTAGGGCAGGAATTTAAAAATTGTTCATCTGCTCTACACGAAGGACAGACACCATGGGATCTTTAACGTCCACAAATGAAATCCCGTTTACATCCATTCGAGGAACGACACACACACACACACCACACACCATCCTGCCTGTGAAACATCAGGCTGACAGTTCATAGCTGGGTCGGGAATCCAACCCTGGCTCGACAGCCTCGAGGTGAGTGTGCGTACCTGTAGTCTCGGCCATCCTTCCATAAAAAACATGTATCGATCTTCGTGGGACCCGCAAATTGCAGGCTGTTTTTAATCCACCGTTTTATTTAGACTTTTTCATTTTACGTACAATTGTGTATATGTCTTTGTGCCCTAGGAGCTGGCATTGTTGGTACCCTCGTGGCAGCCACCTCCATGTGCAACTTGAACTTGTAAATATTGTAAATAAAACGTCTACACAGCTGTGTGTTGTGTTAAAGACCACGTCTGTGTCGATCTCCTGTCTTTTGCAATGGTTCCCCAAACGGGGGTCCACAACAGGTTGATCCGACCCTGACTCACGACCATTCCACAACCAAGCACAATGTGATGGATCCACATTCCGATGCCCTTTTCAAATTGCACTACTTGCACAGAAATAACAGCCGTGCAACGAGAAAAGGGCACAGGCACATGGAAGTTGGAGAAACACGTTCACAAAAATAAAACTCATGATCCAGAAACGAAGTTTAAAACCCGGAAACATTGGAGATCGGGGAGTGCATGGACAATGGACATTGGCAGGGCTGGGAGGTAGTTTGGGTGTGGATGGGTCCGGATGAGTGGTGATGGCGTACATGCGTATATTGATTGAGATGTCTGTGAGTGCGAGTGGATGCAGTCGAAGCCCCCTCCCACACCTCGTCATCTTCCTGCCCCTGAAATTAAGACAAATCGATATGGATTAATGTGGTGTTGATATTGCGCAGACATAATGTGCCGAATGGCGTCCTCTTGTGTCCAAGTGCCTTGTAACCTGAAATAATGAAGATTAATGGTCTATCGCTTTTGGACGGTGTATAAGCTTCAGGCCGTCAGATGCACAACTACTCCTGTGAGACACGAGCAAATCGCAGTGGGCAGTCACAGATTAAAAGTGCGGAGATGTATTAGAACCAGATGCTGTGTGTACAGGGCGGTCCAGTACGTGTCTTGTCAACAATATAAACTCTCCTCACGTTGTGGGTCCGTTGGTGTTGTGAACAGCAACACAAATACAAGATATTCCTATCAAACAATGATTAATAAAAGAGTGGAGAACGAGTTCACGAGGTAACAAGACTCAAGGACCATCCACAACAGAAAACCCCCCAAAAAAAAAAATCCGTTTCAACGTTCCGATCGAGGAAGGATTCACCGAACGAGCTCAAAACGAACGAATCAAGAATCTCAAACTCGATTTATCTGGTAAAGCCGAAACATTTCGAACTGAAAAATCAATTTTGACGATATCTTGAAAAAAAAAAAAAAAAGCTCGAATCTAAAACAATTCGGTATTTACTAATTAGAGAATATTTTAAAAAACGAAAGGGAAATATAAAATCAAACGAACGAAATCTTTTTGATCGGCTGTGAGGGGGAAAAAAGTGAAAAACAGACGAAGCAGAAATAAAAATACACAGCAAATTAAATAAATCTCTACGGCCCCGCCCCGCGCCTCTTCCCCGAGAAAAGGCGCGAAAATCGGCGCCTGCGAAGGCACGAGATCGACATCGAATTTTTAAAATATTTTTCTCAGATGCACCGAGTCATTTTCAGCGACGCAGAAGTTGTTCCGATCCGTCCCGTTGACTTTCCACCGAAAAAAAAATACTTTCCTCCGACGTCTTCCCTCACCACAGAAGGAGAGCGCCCGAAGGAAATCCTCCATGTTCCGTGCAATAACGCCTCACCCCATTGGCTCCCAGATTACCGCACCACTCCAACGCCAATTCTAAATGGTTGATGTCCTGCCAGCTGCGCTGACGTACATCCTCCCTATTGGCTTCTGCGCCGACTGCTTCTCCTAACGATGCTTCTTATTGGCTGAGTGAGTGCGCTGTAATGAGCTTTTTGATTGGCTAACTTGCGTCTCCGATTGCTTTATCCCGTTGGTTATTGGCGTTTGTTTGGTTCCAAAGCGATGCGTCATTGGCTGCAAATGACATGGCGCATCGTGGAACGAAGTTTCAACCCAAAGCACACATATATTCTGAACTATATGTTCTACAAGCAATACAATATCGATTAATTTTCCCCACATGCATATGATGTAATTGTAAGTAAGTACGTTCAAAAAAGTCAAATTTAGAGTTTCAACGATTCATTGGACAAGCAGCTGAAAAAGGCCCAACAAGTACATCACCAATTAAGTCGATCCACCGTTTCCTGTACGCAAAGGCTTAAGTCCGACGTTTATACCGCATTGGTCTTCATGTGGGACGACATCTTTGTCAAGTTAAGACCTTTTGTGCATAAGATCGAGGCTCAGAATAGTGGTCTGGACAACATCAGCAAGGGAGTGAATAAACCAGAAAAGAGGAGTGGAGGAAAAAGGGTAACCTGGATTGGAAGGAAGGCAACCGTATAAAGCAGGTACCTTATAAAGATATCTAATAAATCAGTTACCTTATAGAAGAGGCACCGACTAAAGCAGGTACCGTGAAATGGGGTGAATAGGGACACAAACTGAAAAAAAGTTCGGAAACTTTTTTCGCTGAAAATTGATAACCACACTGATTTGTTGATATTTGGGTTGAAAGTGTTCTCTTGTTTTTTTTAAAAGCAACTTATAGTCCCTTTAACCCCATATATGGGTTAAATAGGAATAAATAGGATTTTATGGCTGTCCCTATTCACCCAATTTTACGGGTGAATAGGGACAGTCA
Organism: Myxine glutinosa; assembly: GCF_964187855.1. Taxonomy (NCBI): domain Eukaryota; kingdom Metazoa; phylum Chordata; class Myxini; order Myxiniformes; family Myxinidae; genus Myxine; species Myxine glutinosa. The sequence continues at coordinate 132,924,636 of NC_136264.1, read as the reverse complement.
CTAATACAAAAAAAAGAATAATCAAGAAACAATCCTGAGTTTCCAACTTATTGCTAAATTGATAGCTCAGGTGGATGCACATAATATGCACCCATAATATAAACCACGGTGCCAATGAAAAAAAAAAAAAAAAAAAATAATAATATGGGATAAAAGGTTTCTCCAAACTGTCCCTATTTCTTGATTATTATTTTTTTGTATTAGTGACTGTCCCTATTCACCCGTAAAACGGGGTGAATAGGGGCAGCCATAAAAATCCTATTTATTCCTAGTTAACCCATATATGGGGTTAATAGGGACTATAAGTTGCTTTAAAAAAAACAAGAGAACACTTTCAACCCAAATATCAACAAATCAGTGTGGTTATCAATTTTCAGCGAAAAGAGTTTCCGAACTTTTTTCAGTTTTTGGCCCTATTCACCCCATTTCACGGTACCTAATAAAAAAAGCAGATACACTGAACGAGAACGGCACTCAGTAGAGAGCATACCTCCGCCTAGTGAACAGTTTACGTTTTGCATCTCAGAGTAGACCTGAAAATCACAATACAGAATCACATTTAATCAAAATCAATCACAGGAATCACCATAGGTCCAGTCTTTCATACCCTGATCAACCCCTCGTTTTTGGCCATATCTCCCAATGGTGAAGATTCACTTTAAAAATTCTAGTAGCCGGATCCGAATCCGGATCTTCACCAAAATCTAATCATTTCGTCCTTGTCACATACACTATCTCTTTGCCAAATTTCGTCCACGACTGAGATATCTTGTTCACAAAGAGACAAACAAACAAACAAACAGCCAGGCAGGGGTGAAAATATAACCTCCATCCACCTTCGGTGGCAGAGGTGATGCTGAACTCTGCCACCAATAAAGCAGGTACCTTATAATAAAGTAGGTACCTTATAATACAGCAGGTACTTTTAAAAGCATGTACCTAATAAAGCAGGTACCTAATAATAAAGCAAGTACCTTATAAAGCAGGTATCGAAAAAATAAAGCAGGTTCCTTGCAAAAAAGCAGGTACCTAATGAAGCAGGTACCCAATAAAAAAGGTACCTAATAAAGCAGGTATCAAATAATAAAGCAGATACGAATAATACAGTTGGTACCTAATAAAACAGGTATCTAATAAATCAGGTACCTTGTAAAGCAGGTACCTCAAAGCAGGTGCAGACATTTATTAGATACAAATACATGGTGGACTTTTTCACCTCCTTTCTGTTTATACTCAAAACCTCCCTTACCTTTGCTCCCACATCCCCTATCATGCTCCACTTCCCTTACCTTTGGTCGTTGTTGCAATTATCCTTCCAATGAATAGACTGATGGAGGTTTATTCCTTAACTGGTAAGCAAAGCTTAGAAAACAATATAATGCGAGTTTAAAAGCATCGTTCAAGTTGTTTTACATTTAATAAACAAAAAAGCACAACGTGAAAAAGCTGAATGCCTCAACACGGTGTTTGCCTCAAAATATTGTGTCCCAAACCCATCTCTCTCTGTTCCCACCTTACCCAGTCGAACTCAGCTGCTCCTGGACTCTGTGTCCTCCTCTCCTGACAAGGTGAAGTTTCTGTCAAACCTAGACTCTGATTCTGCAACTGGACCAGACGGCATCAGCCCACCGGTCCTAAAATCCTACTCTGCCACTCTATCTCACCCTCTCTCTGTTCTCTTCACCCTCTCCTTTGCTCAAGGTCATCTGCCATCAGTTTGTAAATCAGCCAACATTACCGCTTTACACAAAAAAGGTGCATAAACAGATCCTTGCAACTACAGACCAATCAGCCTGCTCCCAATTATAATCAGCAAAGTCATGGAATCCATCATTGCTTCAGATATCAAATCCTTCCTCTTCTCCAATGGCTTGATCGCTGATCATCAATTTGGATTCAGACCAGGTCATTCTCCTCTGGACATGCTGCTTCTGCTGTCTCAACAATGGATGGAGGTCCTCAATGCCAAACAGGAAATCAGAGCCGTCTCCCTTGACATATCACGTGCCTTCGATACGGTCTGGCACCCCGCTCTGCTCACCAAACTCTCCTCCCATGGTATCCATGGAATTCTCCACACATAGCTTGCGGACTTCCTCTCTGGTCGTAGTCAACGGTGGCCCTGAATGGATTTCTCTCATCTCCCCTTCCTGTTCAGCCTGGAGTTCCCCATGGCAGTGTTCTGGGCCCTGTGCTTTTTCTGGTCTTCATCAATGATCTCTCCAACTCTGGAAAATCCTCTCTATCTCTTTGCTGATGACTCCACTCTCTGTTGCTCCATACCTCTTCCCTCAGATCGGCAGTCTTCAGCCGCCTCACTCTCTGCAGACCTGGACAAAATCGCAGACTGGTCAAACAAGTGGAACATGTCTTTCAATCCTGACAAATCTCACACTCTCACTATGTCTCTCCGAAAAGACCGACTGGACAACCCTCCCATCTACTTTCTCAACAATCCTCTCCAAGAAGTTCTGTCACTCTATCTTTTGGGTCTCACTATCTGCCATGATCTTTCCTGGTAAAACCACATTTCCAAGCTGGCCTCCAAAGCCAGTCGCCAACTGGGCATCCTCCGTCGTGCGAAGTCCTTCCTTAGCACTTCTGAGCTCTTCACCACATACAAGGCTTTCATCCACAGCTCAATGGAATACTGCTCTTCCCTCTAGGCTGGTGCTCCTGCCTCACAACCAGCTTCATGCTGTTGAAACCAAAACTTTCCGAATCATTGGAATCTCTCACGATGAAGCTGACTCTGAGGGCATTTCACTCACTCACCGCAGGCAGGTTGGTGGCCATGCTGTCTTTGACAGACTCCTCTCCGGCCTTGCTCACCCAGCTCTGTCTGTGCTGTCCCCCAAATATTCCTGCAGGTCGCACAAGATCTGCCAGCAAACCTCTTCTGGTGAAACTGCCCAAATCAAGACTCTCTGCTCACCTTCACTCTTTCATTCCTCTTTTCTCCTGTCTCTGGAACAAAGTCCCTCACTCTCTTCAATCCCACTCCACCCTCCAGGTCTTTAAAACAGCTGTTCACCACCATATCTTAGCTTCCCCCATCCAAAACCTTGATCTTTTCTACCCCTGTTAATTTCACCCCAGATCCACTTTTTTTGAAATACCGACTTCTTTCCTCTAAGTCCAAGCAGTGTCCATGTGTTTTATACCTCTCCCACCCCCCTTCCCTTCCCATGCACCCCACCCCCCCCCCCAAGTCGTCTCCCTCCCACATATCTCCCGATGTCCCTGTTCTTTACTGCTGTACTTGTGTGCTTCCCCCTCTCTCCCCATCTTGTCTCCCGCTCCCTTTGTTATGTTTTTTATGTGTCCGTTTTTATTTTTTTGGGGATTAATGCTAGCTCTTACACGAGCCTCGATCTTGTATACAAAAATAAAATGAGAACAATTGTAATACGAAAAACGTCAAAACTATTCAACAACGAAAATCATATAATTAACTAGAACGGAACTCTTCAACATCACGATGATATCCTTTCGCCCACATTATTGTACATACTTGGTACATACTTGTACCAAGTTTAATTTAAATCCCTTCAGTTGCAACTGGCAACTTCGTTGGCAGAGGCATAAATTAACTTTGATTCAGATGAAAAGGCATTCCTATCACGATCAAGGACTTGGAAACCATTATCAGATGGCGACATTACAAAAAAAAAAAAAAAAACATTTTAACTACAAAAAACATAAACCCCACACTGGTGTGAACACCCCCTCACCATGAACTAGCCTGAACCTCCCATTTACCCACAAGCTTGAATTAATACCTCAACCCCCATAAGCACCAGTTGAATCCAGCCCCCCCCCCCCCTCCTCATTTCCCGGCCCCCCCCAACAACTCTGTGCACCAGTTGAACCACCGCCCAAACCCTACACACCAGTTGAACACCCCACCCACTACACACTCATTGAACTCCCCTTCCCATTCATTTCCCAACCCATTTCCCAACTTCCCAACCCATTCACACTAGTTGCCCCCACAGAGATGGCTTGATTAAAGTTGGTGCAAGATTAAAACATGAATGAAAATGAATTTTCCCCACAAATACAAAGTTAACACAATTTATTAGAGTAAAATAAACATTTTAAAACATCTGATCAATATTAAACTTTTCACTTTCTACCACTACATGACAAACCACCATAAACCAGCAAAAGCAACTTCAGCCAAATTCACAGTGATTTGTGAAGGCCATGCGGTCTGGTGTCCAACATAATAATGCTAATAAACCATGACGTCACACGTGCTTCCACTAAATACATTTTTATTGTCCACAAAGTCGAGGTTTGTGGAAGATCTATAATTTATCTAGATGTAGCTAAAGAGCAAAGGATAATTCCCATAAAGTGTTTCTTTCCCATTGCATCTCACATCACACACCTGCCAGCGAGCGATACTTCTTGTGTTGTATTAAAACAGTCAGCACAATGTGTCCGGCCGATCATTACACATACGTTATAATAATTACAATTAACAGTACAGCACGGGCATAGCAGATTATATTTCCATTAACAGCATGTGCATGGTGGATTATTAAATTGTAATTATGGTTTAACACCCTGCTCTTATTTGTCCAATGGTTTTGATCTGGTATGCACCTTTATTTTAGAGATGTACAGGTGGACTATATGCCTTTTCTGCTCGATATCGTATTTGTTGGAATTGGGGGGGATTTGTGGGGGAGTAGGGAGGGTCGATTCTCGATGGCACATAGTATAATCGCATTCCAACGTTCCAAGTAGGGTTTTTATTCATAGAGAAAAAACCAGCCATCCCACAATGGCAGTTTATTTTACCAAATAACATTTTCCATCATTAACATGTGACAAAAATATTAGTGCATGGGCAAATGAAAAATGCTTCAAGGATGCAAACGTCACGTGGGAGAGAGAGAGAGAGTAGATGGGAAGTGAGGGGAGGAGAAGGGAGAGGAGAGAGGAAGCGCATTTGTGGACAATAAACGTATTTAATTAATCATAACCTCATGGTCCATTTTCATGAGTTGTTTGGAGGCCGACACTGCTCTATAAACATTTTACGCAGCGTGTGCTGCGATCACATTGCAGTGGAACAATCATCAGAGAAGAATGAATATCAGTAAAAACAAAGCATTAAACACTCTCCTTATGTATTTTATATTTCCAAGCTTTTCTCGGATTACCTCCCATTCGATTACCCTGCTTTACACTGCTGATGTCCATGTTCATCTCCCAACCCCCAAACATCACAACCCTTCCCCCCAAGTCTAAGCGGAAACAAAAATGGAGATAAAAACCAAAAACTACCGATCGGTCTCATCGAGCAAAGGAGTTGCATCACCGGCTGTAGAGAATGGCAAGCTCTCCGATGCAGGGCTGGGGCTTGGGGTTGGTGTCAAACCAAGTCTCCCTGCTGCCCCAACGCCTCCCCGGATTCCCGCAGCTCCCTTTTGCCTCCGTTGCTCCTGCTCGCGCTTCTGTCGCCACTGCTCGGCCATCTTGGCCCAGTCGGTGGCGGTCGGCGTGGAGCTGAGATATGGCCGGGGACGGGAAGAACATCGGAGTACAATGAGATCGGTCCGGGCACATGTGGTAATAAACGAGGCTCGTGTTAACAGTCGAGCACCACACCAATCTCCTCAATGTAACCTTTTACTCTTTCCTGGATGCACCTTGATGTTATGCGTTTGGTATCCCAGGACTTGAGAGTTCAAATTCACCCAAAGGCAGTCCTTTTAAGCACAGTAATTCCCCACTTAATGTCGATTCGGTGAAAGTTGTTTTGTTACAACGTCACTGATACAATAGAGAACATATATACTTTTGACGTCGCAATATTCGCTATTACATCGTTTGCAAGCAAGCCACAGCAAACTACTTTGTGTTGTGTTGAAAAAGGCGTATGTAAACGATGAACAGTTGTATCACGTCATTTTGATATTGTTTGACGTGCAATTCAACTCCTTAAGGCTCTTGGGTTACCTCCTACAACGGTAAGAACAATTCATAGTAATGCTGACAAAATCAAATAAAGCACGCAAAGTGTGACACCTTTAAGTGCTACCAAGGTAAGCCGTACTAGAAGCAGCATCATGGGAAATATGGAAAGACTCTTGGCCATCTGGATCGAAAATCAAAACAATTGTGCCTCTTCACACCACCACTCACCCCTCAACCTCCCCCACCTCTACAAACACCACTGGTGAGTGTTACCTTATTACCTTCGCAAAAGCGGAAGGTTATGTTTTGATCGCTGTGTATTTATTTGTATGTCTGTGTGTGTGTGTGTATGTTATTCGCATAACTCAAAAAGTATTCAACCGATTCGCATGAAATTTGGTGGGATGATTGGTTATTATACGGGACACATTTGATTAGATTTTGGGAGCAATCGGGTGAATTGTACGTAAAGGTACGAAATCGTAATCGTAATCGTAATCGAAATCGAAATCGTACGAAAAGGTCAAAATCGTATTTTTACCAAGTACAGAACAGTAGCTGCGGCGAAGGTATGCGCTCTACCGAGTGCCCGTTCTAGTTTTAAATTATATTTGTTTCATACTTAGAAATTCATTCTATTTAAAAATGGTATTTCATTTAGGAATGTATCATACATGTAGAGTATTTAAACTTTTAATGTTTTTTTCTGACGAGAAATGTTCAAAAGAACCTAACTGCAGTGCATACATTAGTTATTATGGAAGATGTGATTTGTTACCTTCGCAAAAGCGGAAGGTTATGTTTTGATCGCTGTGTATTTATTTGTATGTCTGTGTGTGTGTGTGTATGTTATTCGCATAACTCAAAAAGTATTCAACCGAATTGCATGAAATTTGGTGGGATGATTGGTTATTATACGGGACACATTTGATTAGATTTTGGGAGCAATCGGGTCAAAGGTCAAGGTCAAGGTCACGAAAAGGTCAAAATCGTATTTTTACCATAGCGCGGTCAATTTTTATCCAATTGGCATGCAACTAATGCCAAAATGTTCAGAATTCAATGCCCGATCTTGTTTGTCATAACTCGGTCAATTCTTATCCGATTTGCATGAAATCAGCACCAAACTGTTCACTGTTCTGTTCCCTACACTCCCATGCCAAGTACAGAACAGTAGCTGCGGCGAAGGTATGCGCTCTACCGAGTGCCCGTTCTAGTTTAATATTGTTTCGCTTAAAGTCACATTTTTCCAAAAATGCAGCTGTCACGTTAAGTAAGGACCGAGTCGACTGTATTTGAATTTTTAAGTTCTGGATATCATGCTATTCCCAATGCATTTGCCATGTCGCTCTTGGGTCGTCAGGAAAACCAAGCTGGCTTATTAATATGCCTGCCCTAACTGGTCTCAGTGTGAGACCAGCTACACATTGCAAATGACTCTATGCCTTGAGGGCAACTTGGAATGGGCAGTGAGATGAGAGCAATGAAAACACTGTACACACAACTCCCTCATCTTTAGCTGAACAGGGGAAAAGAAATAAAACTCAGCACAATATCCTTAATTACTTAAATAATAATTAATAAATTTTACTATTTTCTAGTTCCAATAGTTTCCCGTCTTTTTTTTCCGTTTATCTCACCGTGGCGTGGTAGGGGTTCTTGCCCGGGGGAGCGATGCAGGTGGAGCACCCCAACTGGTCTGGTTTGGCGTTGAAAGAGGATGCGTGGGAGTAGAGAGGGATTGCTGGGTCGGTGTGGTGATGGACTGCGTTGGGGTGGTGACGGGATGCTGGTTTGGCGTCACAATGGGCTGCTGGTTTGGTGTGGTCAGGGGTTGCTGGTTCGGCGTGGAATGGGGGTATGCTGGAGTAAGTAGTGGAGTGGCAAGGGATTGCTGAGCTGGAGTTGGGAATGACTGAGGAGGAGGGGTAGTAATTAGGCAGAACGTATCGAAACGTGGAGGGGAAGCACAGGACAAAGAATAGATGAGATCTCAAGCACATTCAATTTGTTCATTTGAACATCTGTGTACCCTTTGGGCCACATAATCACCCCATATGCCTCCGTTCAAATATTCTTAAACGGTGCCTACTATTTACACAAGCCTCCATTATCTATGAAAACCCCCTGGCCCTCAACATACGTGGTATGCGCTCGATCCTCCAAAGGGGTACTGTCCACCGGAAGGACCCCACTGCGCCGGTGTTCCACTTGGGGTTTGCCCTGTAACTGTTGCCAAAGCATTGTACATCTGAGATGTAACACCAGGACCCAAAGAGCTCACAGCTCTTTGCAATTCTATGGGAATGGAGGAAAACGAGATAAAAGCAGAATAAACTAGTGAACAAAGAGTTTTGATTTTCATCATTCATCTCCATGGAAATCGTTGTTGTTGCTTCACATTCAGCCATGGAAGCTAAGAGTTATGCTTTTGTCCAAGCAGTTTGATTTATTGATACGTCTGGTGAATTATTGACTTGTCACCAGTTCTGTTTGGTACAATAAAGTTGTCCAAAAAAATGCAAACTCCATTGCTAGAATCACATCACAGGGGACAGTTCCACTTCATTTGAAACGGCTGGTTGACACACATTGCACGACACATTTCCAACAATGGCCAATTTATTGAAAGTACCTGCTAGGCTGATATTGCTTGGGGTGTTAGACAAGGATCCAGGTGTCCGCCTGGTGCTGCTGCCACTGCCTGGAGTCACGCCTGGGTATGGAGGATTAGTGGATGTGGAGGATGAAGGGGGGAGGGGGGAAAGAGAGGTGCTTATTAAAATCCTGACATTTCATTAATCAATACCTTGTGTTGTCCTGGCATGATCTGCATTTCACTTTCACTTTCTTGAATTTCACTTTTCAACATTTCACGAAATACAGACTTCTTTCCTGGAAGTCCTAGCAGTGTCCATGTGTTTTACACTTCTCCCCCCCCCCCCCCTTCCCATGCCTCTTCCCCACAAGCCCTCTCCCTCCAACAGATCTCCCGATGCCCCTGTTCTCTACTGTTGTACTTGTGTGCTTCCCTCTCTCCCCATCTTGTCTCCCGCTCCCTTTATTAAATGTTTTATGTGTCCATTTTTTTTTTTTGTGATTAATGTTAGCTCTTAAACGAGCCTCGATCTTGTGTACAAAAAATAAAAATAAATAAAAAATTGAGTGGGCAGGAAGAATTGAATAATGCACACATGTGACAAATGAGCATGTTGAAGAATGGCAAGAGAATTGCCATCTTCACATGCCCATTCATTCTTTGTTATTCGGACAGAGGTGATGTAACTGATCCACAATTTAAAACTTTCCACGGAGAGGGGAATTAAAGTGGGTGGAACCATTGACAAGAAGTTGTGCTGAAGAGGTCGAGCTGAGCCAACTCCCCATATTTATACTGCCTAAAGACGGAAGAACGTAGTACATCTATTTTTGTCGAATTTCAGCTTTTACATGAAATCACATCTGCAGTATCTCCTCTATGTCTCCATACAACTCATAGCTCTCACAGAGGTGTAGTTCCTTCGATAGGTGGACTCAGTAACGTACAGTAACTCCACACAAAGTGGGAATTGAACAAATAAAACACAATATCTCAAAATCAGGAAATTTGACAAACTGTGTTCGTCCATTTTGGGGCACTTTAATGGTGCTATTAAGGAAGCACAAACCATTAAGGTAGCAGTTAGGACAATATAGTGCAAGGATAAGCAATGTCGGTGATTGAAAATGCTTCAATAAGAGAAAAATCTTAGAGAGATACAAAATAAAATAAAATAGATGGGATTTTCTCCATTGCACAAATAAACAAAGCCATTATAAAATTGAAACAACCAAACAAATAAGCTTTGATTCGAATCCTTGTTAACATTATGCTGGCAAAGTTTTGAACCATTGTCTCACCTGGGATAGGATCCCTGAAATGCTCTTTGAACCAGCGGAAGAGACCATTCATCGACTGGAAAGTCTGCCCTCGGAATCTGAACCCATCTGGCGTCACGGTCACGTATTCAACGCTGAGGGGGAAACAACCCACAGGCATCCTCATGAACACCAAATTCTCTTCCACGATTTCAAAACTATTTTGTCTTTTCTGCATGTGGTGCTGGACTCTCTTGTATTGTGCCTGATAAGAGCATTGGTTCTCAATCTAGGTATGCAGAATATATCATGGGAGGGGAGGGGGCGGGTGTGACAAGATTAAAGCAGAATTTAAATATATATATTGATCACGTATTATTGGACAAAGTCTCCTGCCATCTCATCGGGGGCATAGCCAGGAAATTAAAATTTGTAGGCGACCTGAGATGTTGGCAAAAACGTTTCAAAAGTTATACGTAAAGACCACACTCGGGCGACAGAAAGGACGCTGTACACCTTCCTTCGGCTTTTACCAATGCTGAATTCGTTTGCATTTCACATTATTCTGATTCTGCTTTGTGCTATCTCAACTGTGGCTTCCAGAAGTGTTAAGCAAAAGGGCATCTATAGTTCAAATTGATGATTAGTAAAGTGTTGATAACTTAAAAACAAGTAAGAACTGTTTATACTGCACATCAACACCCAAATAAGCCTGAAGTCTCCTGCAGTCAGGTTCACTATGTTAACAAATATAATTTCGTTCAAAATTTTGGAAGATTAGCAAACCTGTACATTTTTGGAATCATCAGAGCATGGAGAATCCGAAAATCAATGTTGACATTTGCACAGACACCTGCATGGCCCCCATTTTGGATTTTCAAAATGGCCGTCATAAAATACATATTTTGCGCTATCTCGGCTTCCAGTCAACCAAGAAACTTAATTAAATATGCTAATCCTATGTTTTCTGGGTCAAGGAATCCAATAAAGGCCTCAAAATAGTGCTCAGGGTTATAGAAAAGCAACAAACAAAGGTAGTTGAAAACCATTGCCTTTATATTTGTGATATAACTGTATTACATAATACATGATATTGCAGGTCCTTTGAAGTTATAGGTATGGGTTTATAAAGCAAGAAAGCAGCCTTGTTAGTATCAGATTGAACTATAAGTCCTATACACAGGACCTACTAGGTCTATACCGTTCAGGAATATGCTTTTACAGATCTTCATCACTGTCCTGAGTGTCATTTTCGGCAAAAATTATTCGCAAATGCCAACATTAATTTTTGGATTCCTCATGCTCTGAATATTCCAAAAATGTATAGTTTTGCTAATCTCCAAAAATTTTGAACGAAAAAACATTGAACCTGACTACTGGGATGGACCGTCAATACTGTACAATGTCTTGGACGTTCGAGCCCCCTCTGGGCCCACCTAGAGGAGTGTGTCCACTGTTTGGAAAAAGTGGTGAAAGAGAATGTCATACTGTCATAGTCACGTTCCCAAATTGCCACACATCGCTAAGGGGTGCGGTTTAGTGCACCCGACATGGCAGAAGTGTCTCCCTATAGCCTTCAAAACATGTTAATGAAATGCTGCTAAAAAAAATATGCTACCTATTTTTGACTCAGAACATTGTCCAAAACACTTTACCCACAATATAAAATTATTTTCTCTTCAACAAGCTCAAACCTCATAAGTGCCATGATCTCACAAAGATTACAGTGATCGTTTATGTGTGAAAAGTGAGTAACATAACACCTCAAAAAAAGATCGTCAAGACCCTTGATGTACAAAAGCTTTGCTGCAGTGTCAGACTCATCGTCCATAATAGCTAGGTCATCCTGGATGCTGATGCGGTACTACAAATGGCCAATACGCGACTTTCAAAATGGCATAATCCGCTCCAGATTGCTCGGCGCACATGCGAAGAAACCCCTGGCAACAAAATCCATCGGGGCAGCCTGGACGTGCATCATATGTGCCAGACAAGGATTATAGCATGAAACGGCTCACCAAGCTTTTAAAGAAGCCAAAAGTACTTGGAAATGCACCAGTTAGAAAGCTTCTGCACAAATAAGGTTTGGAGAATTTTTTGATCAACTCATCCAAAAAGTTGATATCTTGCAGCCCGTACCGCAAAATTTCCTAACCAAGTGCACCCGTGAAAGGCCAAAAGTTCGTACACAGGTGCGTTCTAACCAAACCTTTATGCTTCTTAAAGGGGAACCCAAGTGCAATTTTTTTGTTTGAATTGAAAATTTGAAATTGAAAGTGCAATTTAAAATCATTAATCATAGTCTAGTTTGAAGGGAATTTTTTTTGAAATTCAGTTTTTTTTTTGCCAATCACAAATTGTCGACAAAAGCCCTCGAGTGTCGATTTTGCCAGTGACGTCACATTATGAACTCATCTTGATCCAAATCAAGGTTTTACATGGAGAACAGTGCATGTCGAGCTCGGATTCCGATCATCATTAGCAACTCTAAAGGTTCTCACAGTAGGTTGAAACTGATCAGTGGGATTGTGAAGAACATATTGCAGATAAAATCAGTGATGGAAACGCTTTCGGGAGAATTGTGGATCCGTATCGTTTCGAGGCATGTGTGCAAATCAGACGAACGTGGTATTAATGAAGAGGAAGATGGCAGTGCGATGTTCATAGTGCAGATGAAACACCAGTCCATGTTCACAACAGGTTGGCAAGTTTTAATTTTCCATTCAATTGACAGTTCATCAGGGGTTTTGTGTCAATTGATAAATCATTTATATTACTCCAAAATAAATACGGCACGGATGAGACGCGGAACAGACTCAGCAAGTACATGGCATGATGTGGCAATTTTTGGTGTCAATTTTGGTACTCCAGGTTGAAAGTTCCTAAATCAGAAAATTACTGCATGATGTTAAACTTACAAAACAGGAGACTCCTCACTGTCTGAGGAGACTCCTCACTGAGACTCACTCCTCACTCCCAACTCCACCTCACCCCCTCCCCCAGTCTCCTCTCCCCTCCCCCAGTCTCCTCTCCCCTCCCCCCAGTCTCCTCTCCCTCCTCCCCCAGTCTCCTCTCCCTCCTCCCCCAGTCTCCTCTCCCTCCTCCCCCCAGTCTCCTCTCCCTCCTCCCCCCAGTCTCCTCTCCCTCCTCCCCCCAGTCTCCTCTCCCTCCTCCCCCCAGTCTCCTCTCCCTCCTCCCCCCAGTCTCCTCTCCCTCCTCCCCCCAGTCTCCTCTCCCTCCTCCCCCCAGTCTCCTCTCCCTCCTCCCTCCAGTCTCCTCTCCCTCCTCCCCCCAGTCTCCTCTCCCTCCTCCCCCCAGTCTCCTCTCCCTCCTCCCCCCAGTCTCCTCTCCCTCCTCCCCCCAGTCTCCTCTCCGTCCTCTCCCCAGTCTCCTCTCCCTCCTCCCCCCAGTCTCCTCTCCGTTCTCCCCCCAGTCTCCTCTCCGTCCTCCCCCCAGTCTCCTCTCCGTCCTCCCCCCAGTCTCCTCTCCCTCCTCCCCCCAGTCTCCTCTCCCTCCTCCCCCAGTCCCCTCCCCCTCCTCCCCCAGTCCCCTCTCCCTCTTCCCCCAGTCCCCTCTCCCTCTTCCCCCAGTCCCCTCTCCCTCTTCCCCCAGTCCCCTCTCCCTCTTCCCCCAGTCTCCTCTCCCTCTTCCCCCAGTCCCCTCTCCCTCCTCCCCCAGTCTCCTCTCCCTCCTCCCCCAGTCTCCTCTCCCTCCTCCCCCAGTCTCCTCTCCCTCCTCCCCCCAGTCTCCTCTCCCTCCTCCCCCCAGTCTCCTCTCCCTCCTCCACCCAGTCTCCTGTCCTTCCTCCCCCGAGGCTCCTCTCCGTCCTCCCCCCAGTCTCCTCTCCCTCCTCCCCCCAGTCTCCTCTCCGTCCTCCCCCCAGTCTCCTCTCCCTCCTCCCCCCAGTCTCCTCTCCGTCCTCCCCCCAGTCTCCTCTCCCTCCTCCCCCCAGTCTCCTCTCCCTCCTCCCCCCAGTCTCCTCTCCCTCCTCCCCCAGTCTCCTCTCCCTCCTCCCCCAGTCCCCTCTCCCTCCTCCCCCAGTCCCATCTCCCCCAGTCCCCTCTCCCTCTTCCCCCAGTCCCCTCTCCCTCTTCCCCCAGTCCCTCTCCCTCTTCCCCCAGTCCCCTCTCCCTCTTCCCCCAGTCCCCTCTCCCTCTTCCCCAGTCCCCTCTCCCTCTTCCCCCAGTCCCCTCTCCCTCTTCCCCCAGTCCCCTCTCCCTCTTCCCCCAGTCCCCTCTCCCTCTTCCCCCAGTCCCCTCTCCCTCTTCCCCCAGTCCCCTCTCCCTCTTCCCCCAGTCCCCTCTCCCTCTTCCCCCAGTCTCCTCTCCCTCCTCCCCCAGTCCCCTCTCCCTCCTCCCCCAGTCCCCTCTCCCTCCTCCCCCAGTCCCCTCTCCCTCCTCCCCCAGTCCCCTCTCCCTCCTCCCCCAGTCCCCTCTCCCTCCTCCCCCAGTCCCCTCTCCCTCCTCCCCCAGTCCCCTCTCCCTCCTCCCCCAAGTCCCCTTTCCCTACTCCCCCAGTCCCCTCTCCCTCCTCCCCCAGTCTCCTCTCCCTCTTCCCCCAGTCTCCTCTCCCTCCTCCCCCAGTCTCCTCTCCCTCCTCCCCCAGTCTCTTCTCCCTCCTCCCCCAGTCTCCTCTCCCTCCTCCCGCAGTCTCCTCTCCTCTCCCTCCTCCCCCAGTCTCCTCTCCCTCCTCCCCCAGTCTCCTCTCCCCCTCCCCCAGTCTCCTCTCCCCCTCACCCAGTCTCCCTCCTCTCCCTCCTCACCCAGTCTCCTCTCCCTCCTCCCCCAGTCTCCTCTCCCCCTCCCCCAGTCTCCTCTCCCCCTCACCCAGTCTCCTCTCCCCCTCACCCAGTCTCCTCTCCCCCTCACCCAGTCTCCTCTCCCCCCCCCTCAGTCTCCTCTCCCCCTCCCTCAGTCTCCTCTGCCCCTCCCTCAGTCTCCTCTCCCCCTTCCTCAGTCTCCTCTCCCCCTTCCTCAGTCTCCTCTCCCCCTTCCTCAGTCTCCTCTCCCCCTTCCTCAGTCTCCTCTCCCGCTCCCCACTTGGGCAGTTGTTCCAATCGAGCAGGTACGGCAAATATTAGAGGTAATTTAACTTTTCTCTCTCAGCAACACAGTGTAAATCCACCCCCCTTATCCTGTTCATTCATTAGTGAAATGTTTCGCAGAACAGTACACGCATGGTGATGTCATCGGACTCGCACCGCAATGATGAACTTCAACAATATTATCCGATACTTCATCCGGATTCATTACAGATGCTCTTGTATAGGTTTGCTGAGCACACATTACCTTCCAATGTCTTTGTTGCTCAGCATCCCGTGCAAGTCTGTGTTAACGTTCATTGGCGGTCTCGTTCTGTTCCCTCATTATTTTATTAATTTTGGAGATGGCATTTACAAACGCGGGTGGCGACACATAAACGATGCTCCACCCTTCTCCCCACGTGCAGAGTACCTAATTGCAACTTTATATTGTGACTACATCTAAACAATGAAACATTCCAACTCTATAAAGAATACAGCTCAAATGTAAAAGTCCCTGGGAAAAATGTTTTTAGGGCGGTGTATAAGAACATTCCCGGTAAGAATGATCACGGTGTGTACCCCGATTTAGAATAGGTACACCGTATCCCTGCGCATCGTAAGAGGCAACTAAGGGTTGGCATCCGGCCATAAAAACATTGCTTCAAACAGGGAACCATGATTGTCATGGGGCCCGCAAGGCTAACCCCTGCTCTAGCGGGGAAAATGGCCTTAAAACGATCATTCATTCATTTTCATATAAGAACATTACATTACACCTTCCTGTCTCGCGAAAACCAAAGTTACTCTTTTCGTTACAGCATGCAAAATGACATTAAAAAAATTAAAGCTGTCGAAAATAAACTTCTTTAAAGTGTACGTGCACATCTATATATATATGTAAAACACAGTTTGTGTGTGTGTGTGTGTGTGTGTGTGTGTGTGTGTGTGTGTGTGTGTAATGTTACCGATAGACTCCTAAACGGAGGGGCTCACGAACTTGATATTTGGCACAAACATGGCCATTGAGCCTGGTACGAACATGGTCGACCTAAAAATTTATTTCATAATATTTTTAAACCATATTTTTACCTCAGCGCATTTCAGCGAGGAATATTATGACCGGAATGGCAGAGCAGCGCGCTGATTCGCTCAGAGCGATCACGTGATGTTCCAACTTTGCCGCCATAATCTTACAGTTATGCGTTCGCACGTAATTCAGTTTTTTCACATTTCAGCGAGGAACATTGCCATTCACACCACATAGGTTTTTTTTTCTTTCATCTTTAGATCCATATTTTTAGCCATAATGTAGCGAACGTAGCGTAACGTAGCGTAGCTAACGTAGCGATCCTTGCTCAGGATCTTCGTCAGGTTCGCGAGCGAGTTAGCCAAAACGTAAAAGTGAAAATATATCGAATTTTTTATTCATATTTACCTCAGCGCATTTCAGCGAGGAACATTATACATGGAATCTCAGCTGGTCGCAGAGCAGCGCGCTGATTCGCTCAGAGCGATCACATGATGTTCCAACTTTGCCGCCATAATCTCACAGTTATGCATTCGCACGTAATTCAGTTTTTTCACATTTCAGCGAGGAACATTGCCATTCACACCACATAGGTTTTTTTTCACTTTCATCTGATATTTGTGATTTATTTCAAACAAACTGTATTTCCCATCTACACGGCCATGTATTCCTATTAACGTTATGTAAAGTACATAAATTGTGTGGATTACATCATTTGTGGATGTGATCAATTGCCAGTAACCATCTATATCCCTCCCCTCCCCTTCCCTCCTCCCCCTCCCTCCCTTCCCCCTCCACCCTACCCTCTCCCCTTCCCCTCCTCCCCCTCCCCTCCCTTCCCCTCCCTTTCCCCCATGCCCCTTCCTTTCTGCCCTACCCCTTCCCCATCCCCTCCCTTTCCCCCATGCTCCTCCCTTTCCCCCCTACCCCTTCCTTTCTGCCCTACCCCTTCCCCACCCCCCCTCCCCCTCCCCCCTCCCTTTCCCCCATGCCCCTCCCTTTCCGCCCCACCCCTTCCCCAATCCATCTCGGCATTTTCCCATCTGTTATTTTAGGCGGTGTATGATATACCGTGCCGCAAATTTCTAAAATGTCTCAGCAATTTCCCGTGTGTGCGGGAATTTTCTCAATTATTGCTGAAACCTAGTCTAAAACCATCGATAAAAATGAAATCAGATGGTGAATTAGAGTCGAGATAAGGCCGTGAGAGAGTCTCAATGGTCTTTATGTTACAGGCCTTTGAAAATGCATTTTGTTCTATAAACCGTAACTTTCATCGAATTTTATTCCCGTTTTTTTCAAACGAGTCTAAAACCATGTTAGCAACTGTGAAAAATGAAATGAGATATCGAATTAGAGTTGAAATAAAACTGTGAGAGAGAGGATGACACTGTGGGCCTAACAAAAGAGGCCTCAAAGCTATGCGAGGAAACAAAATGGTGGATATTTGTTTTTGAAGCCCCTCCCAGACCGGGTGTAGTCACTCCCCCGGACAGTCATATCACAGACAGAATCACCGACAGAGAATAGTGTTGTGGATATGAGAATGGTGTTTTTTTATTGTTGTGTAAATTGTTGTAAAAATATCGCCCTCCTTCCTCCAGTTGTGTATAAAGGTCAAAGTGCGTCCCGTAATTAGGTCATAAACAATCACGGTTAGCCAATAATAGATTTCCTACTTGTTGGTAGTTTATTTCCTTATTCTATGTAGGTTAAGGCTGTGTCTTCCATTAATTGACACTCCATTGCACCGAATTCAAATAGATAGATCCCCTTTCATTTTCATTTAATAAAGCCTCAATTGCCAACTGCATTCGCCGCAGCTATTGGGCGGTTTTCACCGCGACTCCATTAGCCACGAGGTGGGCTTGGAGAAGAAGGGGGAGGAGCCGCCGAATCCAGGGCGTTGGCCGCCCCCTCGTCATCAAGGGCGGAGCCAGAGAGCCCGTGCCGACCAATCAGGGCCGAGGCGAGCTCACCGATGGGCGTGTTCTAGAGGCCGGCGGCTTGATCGCCCGCGGCGTTATAAAAAGCGCGCGTGGAAGCCTTTGACAGAAGCGCGGGGAAGCCTTTGACACAAGTGCAAAGAGAGAGTTGAGTCGGAGATACGGCAGAAGTGCGAAGTGCGAAGTAGAACAAGTGCCAAGAACAAGTGCGCAGGAACAAGTGCGAAGTGGGAAGTGCCAAGTGAGAAGCGCCAAGAGAGAGTTGCACCGGAGGAGCTTCGCCGTGCAGTTTGGAACCGCGGCGGTTTGGCGATCCCAGCTCGAGCATTGACGGCGGCTGTCCGCTTCCAGCCCGACCGATCCCCGCTGAACCTTCCTCTCCCGCCAAGCTATTCCTCCTTCCGATCATTCCTGCCTGCAAATTCCCCATTCGTGTGAGTCCGTCTTTGTTTGTCTTGTCCTTGGGTTCCTAAGTAAGACTGTATAGATAAGCTAGAATTTTCACTGTGTCTCCTTGATTTCTTCTGTAAATTATTTTATTATCCTTCCTCCTCCTTGGTTTCTTTCAATTGTGTAAATAGTAATAAATAATAGTAGTATTTCAAACCTTTTTGCCTTCGTCTTCCTCTTCTTCACATCCGTGTCGTCTTTGTCTTTTCCCTCATTGAATATCTGTGGCACGATTTGGCCAACGTTTCAGGATCGGGTCTAGTCTTGGTAAATGGCTCACGCCGCGGTTCGCTTCGCTCGGCGCAACATCCATTACGCTGCGGCCGTGAGCGGGGGGGTGTTCCTTCGCGTACCGGGAAGCGCTGGTATTTAGGTCATAGGACTTGTGGGCCTAAAACCCTATCCAGCGCCGACCGGGCGTGGCGTCATACCCCCGGGACCACGTCGGTCCGTAACAGACGAGGGGCTTAATACCCCCTCGAAGGGGAACCATAGGCCGACGTTGGGTTCCGTAACAATATTATATAGATAGCGTAAGCGTGATGTAATTAATTGTGATATTATAAATCCGTCGCTTCTACAAGTTAGACACAATCTCCCTTTCCCAATGTCTGTCTAAAAATCCCTACCCTTTTGACCTCATTTCAAATGTCCTTTCCTCTGTAATCTATCCTTCATGCCTCTTTTTAGCATTTCACAAGGCCATCGGCACTATCCTGGGCAGGAAAATGAAAGTTGCTGGTAAAGCTGACCAACCCTGTTGAGGCATCTTTACTCGTTACGAGGCTCAAGGGTCACAGACGACAGGCAGGGTTTTCTCACCACAGACGAGGGGTGAGGGAGAGGGGATGGGCATAGCAGGTAATTGATATCACCCAGGCCAGAGGGGAAAAAGGGCAGAACGAGGCTGGAAGCCAGAGAAACCGATTCAGCATTGTGGGAACTGGTGTGCGCTTTGCTCACTCCGAGCACAGCCAGAGCCATGCCATCCCCCCACGCCACAGCCACACCCACACCCTCTCCTCTCATCCCAAGCCAGAGCAACATGACACAGCAGGGCATTTCCTGTCAGAGCAGGTGGGACCAGACGTTGACCATCCTGCGGTATCCCGTCCACAGAAATACCACGTGGTATTTCTGTCTTGTGATTCCCTCCGTCTCTCTACCGTGGTGTGAATGATTGGGCCCAGACTTACAGTCTTAGGTAGTTGCGGTCTCCGTTTGTTCATTGGACGCATATGCACGGTAGTTGGGTGAAGGAGTTTTATTGTTCATTCCTTGTGATGACTTGCCTTCTTTATTTTCCCTTCCTGATGACCATTGTCATTCTTGTATGAGACATATCTGGTCTCAGAGTGAATACTGGTTGTCATGGTTATCTGGAGTGTCATGGTTGTCTGGAGTGAACCACGTGACCGATGACATCATCATTAACATATTTTATTCCCCATGGAGAGTTCTTTACAATGAGCCATGTCTCAATTCTTTCTATTCAGCACTTTTGGAGATATAGAGGTGCAAAGTTTTTCGTTTTTTCCAAGATGGCGGCCGAACCACGTGACCAATGACGTCATCAATTGGGCACAGTCTATTCCAGGGCAAGACAAATATGTGTGTAAAGTTTGGCGATTCTACGTGCAACTGTGTAGACGTAGTACTGCGAACAGACAGACAAACAGATGAAAAATCGGTCAGAGACCGAGGACTTGCCGGAATTTACTTTTTATCGGCCATTTAGGACAAATATGGCGGCCGAAACACGTGAACGATGACGTCATCATTAACATATTTTATTCCCCATGGAGAGTTCTTTACAATGAGCCATGTCTCAATTTTTTCTATTCAGCACTTTTGGAGATCTGGAGGTGCGAGGTTTTTCCAAGATGGCGGCTAAACCACGTGACCGATGACGTCATTATTACCATATTTGATTCCCCATGGAGAGTTCTTTACAATGAGCCATGTCTCAATTTTTTCTGTTGAGCAATTTTGGAGCTATAGTGGTGCAAAATTTTTCGGTTTTTCCAAGATGGCGGCCGAACCACGTGACTGATGACGTCATCATTACCATATTTGATTCCATATGGAGAGTTCTTTACAATGAGCCATGTCTCAATTTTTTCTATTCAGCACTTTTGGAGATCTGGAGGTGCTAGGTTTTTCCAAGATGGCGGCTAAACCACGTGACCGATGACGTCATTATTAACATATTTTATTCCCCATGGAGAGTTCTTTACAATGAGTCATGTCTCAATTTTTTCTATTCAGCACTTTCACAGATATGGAGGTGCTAGGTTTTACGGTTTTTCCAAGATGGCGGCCGAACCACGTGACCTATGACGTCATTATTAACATATTTTATTCCCCATGGAGAGTTCTTTACAATGAGTCATGTCTCAATTTTTTCTATTCAGCACTTTCAGAGATATGGAGGTGCTAGGTTTTACGGTTTTTCCAAGATGGCGGCCGAACCACGTGACCTATGACGTCATTATTAACATATTTTATTCCCCATGGAGAGTTCTTTACAATGAGCCATGTCTCAATTTTTTCTGTTCAGAACTTTTGGAGATAGAGGTGCAACGTTTTTCGGATTTTCCAAGATGGCGGCCGAACCACGTGGCCGATGACGTCATAATTAACATATTTTATTCCCCATGGAGAGTTCTTTCCAATGAGCCATGTCTCAATTTTTTCTATTCAGCACCTTCGGAGATATGGAGGTGCAAAGTTTTTCGAATTTTCCAAGATGGCAGCAGAACGACGTGACTGATGACGTCATCATTAACATATTTTATTCCCCCTGGAGAGTTCTTTCTAATGAGCCATGTCTCAATTTTTTCTATTCAGCACTTTCGGAGATATGGAGGTGAAATTTTTTTCCGTTTTTCCAAGATGGCGGCCAACCACTTGACTGATGACGTCATCATTTACATATTTTATTCCACATGGAGAGTTCTTCACAATGAGCCATGTCTCAATTTTTTCTGTTCAGCACTTTTGGAGATATAGTGGTGCAAAGTTTTGCCGTTTTTCCAAGATGGCGGCCGACCACGTGACATATGACATCATTAACATATTTTATTCCCCATGGAGAGTTCTTTCCAATGAGCCATGTCTCAATTTTGTCTGTTCAGCACTTTTGGAGATATAGTGGTGCAAAGTTTTGCCGTTTTTCCAAGATGGTGGCCGACCACGTGACATATGACATCATCATTAACATATTTTATTCCCCATGGAGAGTTCTTTACAATGAGCCATGTCTCAATTTTTTCTGTTCAGCACTTTTGGAGATATAGTGGTGCAAAGTTTTGCCGTTTTTCCAAGATGGCGGCCGACCACGTGACTGATGACGTCATCATTAACATATTTTATTCCCCATAGAGTTCTTTACAATGAGCCATGTGTCAATTTTTTCTGTTCAGTTCTTTCGGAGATGTAGCGGTGCAAATTTTTTCGGTTTTTCCAAGATGGCGGCCGAACCACGTGACTGATAACGTCATCATTAACATATTGTATTCCCCATGGAGAGTTCTTTACAATGAGCCATGTCTCAATTTTTCCTGTTCAGTACTTTCGGAGATATGGAGGTGCAAGGTTTTTCGGTTTTTCCAAGATGGCGGCCGAACCACGTGACCGATGACGTCATCAATTGGGCACAGTCTATTCCAGGGCAAGACCAATATGTGTGCAAAGTTTGGCGATTCTACGTGCAACGGTGTAGACGCAGTGCTGCAAACAGACAGACAGACAAACAGACAGACAGACAGACAGATGAAAAATCGGTCAGAGACCGAGGACTTGCCGGAATGTACTTTTTTATCCGCCATTTAGGACAAATATGGCGGCCGAACCACGTGACCGATGACGTCATCATTAACATATTTTATTCCCCATGGAGAGTTCTTTACAATGAGCCATGCCTCAATTTTTTCTATTCAGGACTTTTGGAGATGTGGAGGTGCAGAGTTTTTCGGTTTTTCCAAGATGGCGGCCGACCACGTGACATATGACATCATTAACATATTTTATTCCCCATGGAGAGTTTTTTACAATGAGCCATGTCTCAATTTTTTCTGTTCAGCACTTTTGGAGATTTCGTAGTGCAAAGTTTTGCCGTTTTTCCAAGATGGCGGCCGACCACGTGACTGATGACGTCATCATTAACATATTTTATTCCCCATGTGGAGTTCTTTACAATGAGCCATGTCTCAATTTTTTCTGTTCAGCACTTTTGGCGATATAGTGGTGCAAAGTTTTGCCGTTTTTCCAAGATGGCGGCCGACCACGTGACTGATGACGTCATCATTAACATATTTTATTCCCCATGTGGAGTTCTTTACAATGAGCCATGTCTCAATTTTTTCTGTTCAGCACTTTTGGAGATATCGTGGCGCAACGTTTTGCCGTTTTTCCAAGATGGCGACCGAACCACGTGACTGATGACGTCATCATTTACATATTTTATTCCGCATGGAGAGTTCTTTACAATGAGCCGTGTCTCAATTTTTTCTGTTCAGTACTTTCGGAGATATAGAGGTGCAACGTTTTTCGGTTTTTCCAAGATGGCGGCCGAACCACGTCACCGATGACGTCATCAATTGGGCACAGTCTATTCCAGGGCAAGACCAATATGTGTGCAAAGTTTGGCGATTCTACATGCAACAGTGTAGACGCAGTGCTGCAAACAGACAGACAGACAAACAGACAGACAGACAGACAGACAAATGAAAAATCGGTCAGAGACCGAGGACTTGCCGGAATTTACTTTTTTATCGGCCATTTAGGACAAATATGGTGGCTGAACCACGTGACCGATGACGTCATCATTAACATATTTTATTCCCCATGGAGAGTTCTTCACAATGAGCCATGTCTCAATTTTTTCTGTTCAGCACTTTCGGAGATATTGAGGTGCAAAGTTTTTCCAAGATGGCGGCCGAACCACGTGACCGATGACGTCATCATTAACATATTTTATTCCCCATGGAGAGTTCTTTCCAATGAGCCATGTCTCAATTTTTTCTATTCAGCACTTTCGGAGATATGGAGGTGCAAAGTTTTTCGGATTTTCCAAGATGGCGGCAGAACCACGTGACAGATGACGTCATCATTAACATATTTTATTCCCCATGGAGAGTTCTTTACAATGAGCCATGTCTCAATTTTTTCTGTTCAGCACTTTTGGAGATATAGTGGCGCAACGTTTTGCCGTTTTTCCAAGATGGCGACCGAACCACGTGACTGATGACGTCATCATTTACATATTTTATTCCCCATGGAGAGTTCTTTACAATGAGCCATGTCTCAATTTTTTCTGTTCAGTACTTTCGTAGATATAGAGGTGCAAAGTTTTTCGGTTTTTCCAAGATGGCGGCCGAACCACGTCACCGATGACGTCATCAATTGGGCACAGTCTATTCCAGGGCAAGAACAATATGTGTGCAAAGTTTGGCGATTCCACGTGCAACGGTGTAGACGCAGTGCTGCAAACAGACAGACAGACAAACAGACAAACAGACAGACAGACAGACAAACGAACAGATCAACATACTTGCCGGAAATTTTTTTCCGGCAAGTAACAAACGAACAGATCAACATACTTGCCGGAATCTTTTCCGGCAAGTAACAAACAAACGAACAGATCAACATACTTGCCGGAATTTTTTCCGGCAAGTAACAAACAGACAGATGAAAAATCCATCAGAGACATGACATGCAGATGACAGACATGCAGAGAATGAATGGGATGGCAACATAGAGAGTAACCCAGTTTTAGGACAGGCAGAGAAGATAACTGAGAAGGAAGTTGAGGAAGTGATAAAAGCAATGAAGAGTAGAAAAGCGGGAGGGTCGACAGGAGTTGTGGGAGATATGTTGAAGGCAGCAGGAAGTTGGGGTGTGAAGAGAATGACAGAGATCTGTAATCTGGTGGTGAAAGAAGGCCGCATTCCAGTGGATTGGGAACTGAGTACGCTCGTCCGTCTATACAAGGGGAAAGGTGACTCTCTGGACTGTGGCTCGTATCGAGCGATAAAGTTATTGGAGCATGGAATGAAGGTATTGGAAAGGGTATTGGAGAGGAGGATAAGAAAGAAAGCGAAGATTGACGAAATGCAGTTTGGATTTATGCCAGGAAGAGGAACGACAGACGTGCTTTTTATTGTCGGGCAGTTGCAGGAGAAGTACATGGAGAAGAGGAAGAAGTTGTTTCTTGGGTTTGTTGATCTGGAGAAAGCATTCGATAGCGTTCCACACGAAGTAGTGGCATGGGCATTGAGGAAGTTAGGAGTGGAGGAATGGTTGATCAGAGTAGTGATGGCAATGTACAAAAGAGCGCGCACAGCTGTAAGGACGAAGGACGGGAACAGTGGTGAGTTTGAGGTGAAGGTGGGAGTGCATCAGTGGTCGGTACTAAGTCCACTACTATTTGTAGCTGTGATGGAGGTGCTGGCTCAGAACGTAAAGGAGGGTTTACCATGGGAGTTGTTGTATGCAGATGATCTGGTGTTGATTGCGGAAAGTATGGATGGACTGAAGGAAAAGATGAACAAGTGGAAGGAATGTATGGAGACAAAAGGTCTGAAGGTGAATATTGGAAAGACGAAGGTAATGGCAAGTGGTAAAGCATGTGGTGAGGTGGAAACAACTGGGAAGTGGCCGTGTGCTGTGTGCAGGAAGGGTGTCGGAGTGAACTCCATTCAATGTACAATGTGCGCTGAGTGGGTTCATCAAAAATGTAGTGGTCTGAGAGGGTCATTAACCAGTGTGGCAGCTACATTCAAATGTAAGGTGTGCACAGAGGGAGCTGCAGATGAAGGAAATGTTGAGTTGGATCTTGGAGACGGCATGAAGCTGTAAAGTGTGAAAACATTTTGCCACCTCGGAGACGTGCTGAATGGAGAAGGTGGATCAGACTCGGCAACGGTTGCTGGAGTGAGATGTGCATGGAAGAAGTTTCGGGAACTGAGTGGCGTGCTGATGAGGAGGGGAGTGTCGTTGATGCTGAAGGGAAAGGTATATGCTGCATGTGTGAGAAGTGTTATGATTTATGGGAGCGAGGCATGGGTAATGAACTTAGAGCAGCAACGAAGGCTGGAAAGGGTGGAAATGCGAATTGTTCGGTGGATGTGTGGAGTATCGTTGAGAGAAATGAATATGAATGATGAATTGCGAAAGATGATGGGAATAGAGCCTGTGATTGATGCTGTGAAGAGAAACAGGTTGAGATGGTTTGGTCATGTGTTGAGGAAGGATGAAAGTGACTGGTTGAGAAGAGTGATGGAAATGAATGTAGAAGGAAGTAGAGGATGGGGAAGACCGAGAAAGACTTGGCTAAAGATGGTGGAAGAAGAAATGCGGGCAAGGGGGTTAATAAGGGGAGATGCAGAAAATAGGGCAAAATGGAGAAGATTGTCATGGGGACCGCAAGGCTAACCCCCGCTCCAGCAGGAAAAATGGCCTTAAAATGCATGTTGTATGTTGTTGTATGGTCTTCAGTAGTAATTAGAAAAAGCTCGTTGAGGGATCAATTGGCTGCAGCGGTAGAAACCTCATTTATAAAGACGGTGCCATGCGTCCCAGACTCGCTCGGCCTAATTAAATACAAGACGGTGATGGCAATTAGCGTGATGCTCAACCAATTCAGTGCACCCAAGCTGCATGGTAGAACGACATCCGGGTCTTCAAAACGGTTGACTGTTACAGTCGTATCGTGATGACACCAGATTCGAACCAGACGACTACAACAGTATCTTTGATGAACAGAAATTTGTGGTCACTAAAGATAAACTCGCATTGGACAACATGAAAATATGTGAGGAAATACAACTTCACTCCGCAGGTTCTATCCAACCATAAAGTTATTTGTTAATTTCCCTTTTTTGTTTGACAACTTAAATCATGTCATACAGCTTAGCTTTGCTGGGCGACTCATTTCACCAGTCGCCGCGCTTAACGAAAGAAGTCTGTAAACATTGTTCAAAAGAGATAAATTTATTTTTACCGTGGTTTATTTCGAGGTTGGTAACCAAGAAGGAATTTTCCAGGAAGCTCACGAGAAGCCGATACGTAGTATGGGATCTGTGATGGTTTCTCTTTCTTCATCTTTATCAGGAGTTCCTCCATTACCTTTGTAATGCAAGAGGTGTGCACATCAAGTCGAGCGAACTCCTCCCAAAAACCAAAGCATAAAAATGACAAGACAGCTAGTGTCAAATGAAGGACTGCAAGGGCAGCACCAAATAACATTTCACCTTCTTGTTGCCTCCGCCACAGTGCTGGTAGTACTTGTGAGCGAGCAGATCACGGGTGTAAGACGCCATTGGCTGGATGTGCCGGGCAATTATCTCATCCAGATCTTCAAACTCCTGCCAAACGGGTTTTGGGAAAGAGGTTAGGAACCGAGGAGGTTGAAAGGTTGCGTGGTGTGCATGGTGAGAAAGGAGAAATGAGACGACCAAAAAAACGACAAAATGTTTGTTACAACTACAAACAGTGCAGGTAAACAGTCAGACCAAACCAAACGCACCTCACCACCTATGTATAAGGCTTGTCCAAGACTGAAAGCATTCTCCTTGCCCTGTTCTCGTACATCCAAGTGTTGATAAACTCCATCTGTAACTTTCCATGTTACTGTCAGATGGTCTGTGCCCTGTGGGAGGGAGAAACACTATGGATTCAAATCCTGGCTATGCCTGCCTCATCCTGACCTCTTCCTCCGATGACCACTACTACGCATGCAGTAACGCAAATGATGCAAAGAATAGCATTCCCAGTACCTTGCTGCTCGGTCGCACAATTACATCTCCTTGGTCAAGTTCCTCCATGGCACGTTCAGCTTCTTTGAAGTTAATATTTCTGAAGGAGGGGTGCACGATTACACGCTTCACGTACGCTGCGGGGAGAGGGGGGGAGGTCAAGTTCACCAAGGTAAGCAATAGAGTCACGTTTGTGACTGAAGTAGAGAAAATACATGATTACTTGTAAGGAAGGAGTATGGACGAATCTTTTCCATGTGTTGATGGGGAGCAGTGAGATAAATAAATGAAAAAAAAATGACTCGAAAACAAACACCGGCTGCACTTGGCCTCAATCCATAGGCACAACCAACTAGTAGGGAAGGCTCAAGTCTGACGTTTCAACCACCAAGTGATCGGTCCTGGATGAAGACCACCTAGTGGTCCAAATGTCCGATCTGAGCCTTGCCTGCTGGGCAGCTTAACCAGTTTGTGATGCCTTCATTTTTGGGAAAAAATGTGGTTATTAAAGAGTTGGCAAAAATGGCAGCAAGATAAAAGCCAGTGACCAAGTGCGACTGAGGTTGAGTGTTGCATGTATACGTCAATACAAACATCATGTTTGCTCAGGGTGTACATATACCCACTAGATAATGGCAAATAAAGATGTGAACCAAAACATTCAACATTTTTTTATATTCCGAGGTACCATTAACCAAACATAATGAACCCTGGTGTTGGCTTAGCGGTTAGGGTGCCGGCTTGGGATCCTAGGGTCCTGGGTTCGAATCACGGTCGATCGCTGAATTAACGCCAGGGGGGTTGACTCAGCCCGTCATCCTTCCGAGGTCGGCAAATTGAGTACCAGCTTGCTGGGATGAATGATCCCGGTGTGTACCCCGGTTTAGAATAGGTACACTGTATCCCTGCACATCTTAAGAGGCGACTAAGGGTTGGCACCAGGAAGGGCATCCGGCCATAAAAACATTGCCTCAAACAGGGAACCATGATTGGCATGGGGCCCGCAAGGCTAACCCCCGCTCTAGCGGGGAAAATGGCTTAAAACGATCATTCATTCATTCATTCATTCAATGAAGTAACACGCACATTGTTGTAATTTGTATGTCTAACATTATCTTGTAGTATCATAAGTAATGTCTTCACATTTAAATCACTCACTGAGGCAACAGAATAAAAATGCTGCTTTCCCATGATGACCATATAGGCGTTGGAATTGTGGGTCTTTATAGCAGAAAGAGATTGCCATTCTCTACACAAGCTGGCTAGAACTATGCCTGACTCGGATTCCCATGGAACAGTTAGTTCAACGTCCAAATAGGAAACTATACAACATAGCATGGTGTTTCCATCTACATAAAAAAGGGCCGTGTGAAGGTGGAAACCCTCGTTACAAGGAAGCAAGTAACCTACTAGCCCTGTGTTGCCGCTTTTGCTGCTCCTGGTCAGTTTTCTCCTGAGCCTCCTCTTTGTCAGTGTCGAAGTAAACGTCGCGGGCTGGATGCCATTCTCCGGATCGGTCAAGGAGGTCAGACGTACGGGAGGTGAGGTCTACAGAGAAACGCTCAACATCGATCTTTGTCACTCTGACATGTACGGTCATTTCAACCTGGAACAGAGAAAAAGCAAAGTAGGCGGATCAGACAAAGAGGAAGCATGTATACATATACAGCAATCTGCATTGGGGATTTAACAAAAAGGATGACATAAGTGACAAATGAAGAATGCATTACACTCAAGATCAGCTATGAGTGAGGCAGATATCAGGAAACAAAAAATAAGAGACACAGCAAGGGGAAAAATCATAATAACAACAACCTTGACCCTCTCCTCTGGGTGTCGCACAACGTTATCACTTAAAGCACGCGTTGGAATGAATCCCGAAACGCCATTATCCAATCGCGTCTTCACTCCGATTGCCTGTCCTGGGCAAGCTCCGCTGTCAAAGTGATTCCATACCTAGGAGATGGGGATGTATGGGTGAACAGGGATTTAGAGAAACCAAGATGGATGAAAAAAAAAAAAGATTTAGGAGAATGTGGATGAAGTGAAAATGAGAACTCAAAATCGGAAGACATATAAAAGATTTATTCAAAATAGACTGCATGGGCACAGAATGAAGGAATCCACTATGGAATGCTTTCATTGCACAAATCACAGAAAATTTGCACCTCGCTCAGTTCTGGGAAGTCATCTTGCTGGCAGAAGGGGCACTGCCAAAGACCAGTGCTGTCAATCCGAATTGCTTGATCATTACTCTCACCCTGTGGTCTCCTTCGAGCTATTCCCGTAACCATACACGTCACCAGCTTGCCTGAAGAAAGATGGCCAGCACGTCCGGGCTTAACACTCATGGTTAGATACTTTACACTTAAATGACAATTGGAAACCATGTCCCAAAAGCTGAGGATCTCACAGTGGAATCACATTTGCACACTTAGAATTGCAATGGTCGACTACCATGATAAAAACGAATCAGATTGTACCTTACAGTCATGATCAGGTTTACAATGATTAGGTATAAAACAGGAGCACATTTATCAAAATTATAAAAGGAGCCGTGTCTGTCTGCATGTCTGCCGTGATATAACTTTAGAATTGATTATCGGATTTCAATGATACCAACGACGGTGGATTCAGGGAACACCCGGAAAGGTTTGTGATGAAAAAATTTTTAAAGTTTTTTTAAAATGAAGGAAAGTTTGTGCATGGGCACATGGGCACACATGGCTTAACAGCAACGCCAGCTTATGATGCTGGCTATTCTCGCACAGAGGGCAGGAGCTCAAAAATCCATTTTTGTTTTTGCTCCATGGATTAGCCATCACAACGATGCCGAGGAAACGTAAAGCCACGTTTTTTTTAGCATTTACGTAATGTTAAAGATGAGGAAACCTAAGAGTTTGTTTCCTGCCATGACCTGTTTCTAATACATACCCCAGACAGCTCAAAAAAAAAAAAAAAAAAAAAAGGGGGAGGGCAATAAATTATTTTTATTTTGATCTTCCTCTTAGTGTGTTGTTGTATATTATTTGCAATCCAGCATCTAAAAAGGCTGTGATGAATATCCCATTTACACTCTCCCTGAGTATATAGCAAGGTCGGTATCTATACACCGATTAATTTTATTTTCACAGGACAACAACTGTTTTTCTACCAATTATACAAAGATTGGTATTTCTGTCAGCGTTCAATACATTTTTTCCAGTGCTTTGCTAAGGCCTGGATTCCTCTAGAAAAAATATATTTTGGCTGCTTGTGTAGCCATTCGTGCACCGCCTCTTAGACCTTTTCGTCGGATCAGAAAGTGGTTCCACCAAGCGCCTCTGAGTGGCCCAAAGATGTGGTAATCCGAAGGGGCGAGGTCTGGCGAGTAGGGCGGATGAGGAAGACGCTCAAAATGCAGGTCCTCCCTCGATTGTTGGAGCTGTAGCGCGGGCAGTATGGGGCCGAGCATTGTCATGCTACAGCAAAACACTGGGATTGAGTAGTCCACGACGGTTTGTTCTGATTGCTGGTTTCAGATGATGTTTAAGGAGGTCACAGTATGATGCACTGGTGACTGTAGTCCCTCTGGGCATGTAATGCTCTACAAGTGGGCCTTGGCTATCCCAGAAGTGTCAGCATCACCTTTCCAGCGGACAGCTGTGTGCAGACTTTTTTGGGCTTCGGTGAAGTTGAATGGTGCCACTCTTTGCTTGCCCTCTTCGTTTCTGGCTGAAAGTAGTGGACCCAGCTTTCATCCCCAGTCACTATGCCCTGTAAGAAAGCGTCGCATTCTGTTTCGTAACGTCACAGAAGTACTTCACTTGCGTCCACTCGCCGTTCTTTCAGTTTGGGTGTGAGTTGTCCAGGCACTCACCTTGCGGAACCTCAGCACGTTGTGAATGATATGGTGTGCTGAACCATGTCTACTGTTCAATTCGGAGACCACTTCATCCAGCGTAATGTGACGGTATTCCCTTAGCACACGCTCAACTCCTGCAACCATTTCTGGGGTGTTGGCTGTGTGAGGCTGGCCTGAGCGAGCAACGTCAGCCACACTAGACACTCCACTTTTAAACTTCCTGTTCCAGTTGTACATCTGCTGCAGCGATAAACACGCGCCACCATATCGCATCTTCATTCTGCGATGGATTTCACTGGGATTCACACCCTCACTTCCCAAGAAATGGATGACAGAACGTTGCTCCCCCCTGGTACATGCTTCTAAAGGAGCCTCCATCTTGGAACTGCTCTACTGACGTCATACGTCGCTACTGACAGCATACGCTCAATGTTGCTAGATCTAAAACAGGCAAAACATGACTCTTACCCATAGATACAACCAACATATGTCGTCTACTACACACATTATCATTCTCAAATGTATAATTGCCATTTTAAGGTTAATTATTGACTAGCCCTCGTATATTCACATATGTACTGTACTCGTACAAGTTAATATTGCTTACATTGTACTCGTACAAGATGGTTTATGAACATATATAATCTTCCTTTTCTTGGTATAGACAGTTGAGGCTTAGCTCGTGGAAGAGGTAGTACACTGAACAGATCATGACATAACAGAACAAAAGGAACAGTAGAGAGAGGACAATCCCCTCCAAGCATGGAGTTGAAGAACAAGATAAAGCGAGACTTGGACAAACAATGGGTGTGGGGAGTAATGCGGGGCAGGAAAGAATTTATGCGGTAGACAGGATGGATACAGAAGGAAACTCTCAGGAAGGAAAAACTGGTAAATTTGGAAGGAGGAGGCCTTGGGGTGAGGAGGGGAAGGGGGTTAGTTTGTCATGATTGTCATATGATTGTCACATGGGATTGTCATGGGGACCGCAAGGCTAACCCCCACTCTAGCAGGGAAAATGGCCTTAAAATGCCTGCTGTTGTTGTTGTATACTGTACACGCACGCACGCATACACGCATACACGCACACACACACACACACACACACACACACACACACACACACACACACACACACACACACACACACACACACACACGTAATAGGCATCCACAACCATCCTTGACCATGTTGTGGAACATCGGCCGAAGGCCTCACTTTTTCACCTTCATTACCCTGCGCTTGCGAAGTGAAAAACTGGGTTAGGCATTCGGTTGAGTACATGCGTACGTGTGTACGTGTGGCGAACGTGCGTACATGTCTGCATTTTTAAAATTCATTTTCTCGGCAACCATTGGTCCAATTGACACAAAATTTTACCATAGGAGTGCCTCCGCCTGTCGATCTTTTTATTCATAATTATGACATCATAGGTCACGTAGTACGGACGCCATCCTGGAAAAAAAATTGAAAAAGGTTGCACCCCTATATCTCTGAAACCGCTCCATGGAAAAAATTTAAACATGGCTCATTGTCATGTACTCCCCTTGGGGAATAAGATATGTTAATGATGATGTCATTGGTACCTTAATTATGACATCATAATTCGACGGTCACGGTCGGGGCGGTCACGGTTTTTCGAAGCTGTTCCACGATCTTCACGCACGCTCGAAGTTAAGTAATTGTCACATTTGTATTTTTGTCGAAACTGTATTTATCTTACGTGTGTGTACCTTTTGCGTGTCCCTCGGGAAAATTATCGGTGTTAATCTTTCATACCTGTAAAAAATAGTCGAGTATTTCGTGCCACGCGGCCTAGTTGTTGAAGCTTCCGACCTTGAGGCTTGGTTCTCTCCGGGGATCCAAAGCGGTTATTTTTTCATTCGTGTGTGTGTCAAATTTCAGCTCGTTATTTTATCGTCCATGCGTTGTTGTTTGTTTTTAGTTAGTTTTGGTTTGAATTTCCTGTAACTCGTAATTAATTAATCGTGTTCTGCTCCGCGTGTGCGGCCTTGTACCCCCGTCGGTGTTTGTTAACTTAAGTCCCCTACATCATGTTTTACTTGGCTCTTAGTTTTTCCCTTCTACCCCGAACATAATACTCTTTGTCTAACGTTTTAAATCCCCCCCC
Organism: Myxine glutinosa; assembly: GCF_964187855.1. Taxonomy (NCBI): domain Eukaryota; kingdom Metazoa; phylum Chordata; class Myxini; order Myxiniformes; family Myxinidae; genus Myxine; species Myxine glutinosa. The sequence continues at coordinate 132,891,663 of NC_136264.1, read as the reverse complement.
CCAAAAAAAAACAACAAAAAAATTTTTTTTTCTTTTTATTTTCCTTTCTCCACGTGTGCTGTTGTCTCATCCTGTATACTTTCTGTCCAGGTGTGCTGTTCGCCCCGCCCCCATTATCTCCTTGCCATCCACCTTTTGCCCTGTTCTCAAGACTCGTGGTGGTCCCCTTCGGCCCTCCCCCCGTTGGTATTTTTGTGCATATAAGATTGTTCACGGTTCTGTTTAAATATTATTTAAATATGTTTAAACTTTCCCCTTCAGTGTTTTATTCAGTGGTATTTTACAACACGCTGTTTTTCTTCCTATTTAAAAGGCTTTTTTCAATTTCCTCTCCAACTCATTCCACGTCAAAAAAAAGAAATTCAATCTCTTATACGTCTCCCTCACTACATGGTCTAAATTCACATTCATTCCACCCCTCCTCCATCGTTCTGAATCGGATTGCTAACTTGAAAAGCACAACAAACCCAATTTGTTATCAATGTTCATCTTTCATTAATCATCCACTTTCTAAACTCCCCTCTTACCCCTCCCCTCCAAATCCCCACCCTTGCACCGACACTCCTAAACTCCCCCCTTGCCCCTCCACTCCTAAACTCCCCCCTTGCCCCTCCACTCCTGAACTCCCCCTTTGCCCCTCCACTCCTAAACTCCCCCCTTGCCCCTCCACTCCTAAACTCCCCCCTTGCCCCTCCACTCCTAAACTCCCCCCTTGCCCCTCCCCTTCAAAACTCCCCCCCAACCCCTCCCATTCAAATCTCCCCCCATACCATTCCTCTCCAATTCTCCCTCCTCCCCCCTCCTCCTCAAAGCTGCCTCCTCCCCACTTCGTCTCCCTTCTGTCTCATACCTCCACCCCCCCCCCAACCTTCTACTTTCCTCTGCCCCCCCTCAAACAACCCCTCACTGTGCCTCATCCCTTCACCATCAAACCTTTCATCATCCTCATCCTTCCCTTTCTTGGAACTCTTCTGTAATCTCTGCCACACTATCAACTGCTCTCCCTACCTCCCCCTCTCATCCTTCATCTTACCCTACTCCTCCCCTCCCCTGTCCTGTACCCAATGCTCCCCCTCTCTCTTCATTAACGGTATGGACCTCAAACATCCGGGGCCTTCGCTCAAACCTGACTGATCTCTCTGTAGTGAAATCGTATTATGCTGAACCCAGATGATGCTCGCTGCTCGCTGACACCGCTTGGGGGGCGCAGCTATAAGACCCGAAACGGCCGCTGCTCTAGGCGTCTTCTCCTGTGACATGTTACATTGACTAGTAGACTCGTTAACGGTACGTACCGCATATAATATTACGCTTGCTTTCATTGAATGATATTGTGGATTGACCTATGTGAAACCAAACCTTATTTCTATTGCATCCCTGTATTTGCAGAATGATGTCAAAGGTCTTAATGGAATTAAACCAACAGATGAACTAAAGTTGTGACTTGAATTGATTTCCACAACACTTAATTCCATTAATATCTACGGACATGGCGGGGAACAAGATGCTGGTGGTTTCGCAATTCTGCGCCGACCCGCAAGCCCCGGATGCTGGTTTGCAACTGACTCACTGGTTGAAAACTTTGGAGAATCAGTTCGCTGACCAGGACGCCGAGCCGACCGCTGCCGCGAAGCTAGCAGCGCTCCAGTCCAAAGTCGACTACAAGGTGTACAACAGTATTGCGCGATGTGCGACATACGACCTCGCTGTTGCGGAGCTCAAGCGATTGTACATAAAGCAAAAGAGCGTGATATATGCTCGGCATTTGCTGCGATCGCGACGCCAGCAACCAAACGAGCCGATGGATCACTATGCCCAGGAGCTCCGGCAACTCCTGCTAGACAGCACCCAGGAGCCACGGACTCACGAGCAGGTTCAAGATGACCTTCTCCTAGACGCCTTCGTCTCCGGGGTCTCCTCTCAGGACCTCAGGCTCAAGCTCTTGGAGAAGACCGACCTGACCTTCACGGCGGCTCTAGAACAAGGGAAAATATATACCGAAGCGCGGCTGCAGTCGAACGACTATGATCGCACGCGCCTCTTGGCGGGGACCTCGCTACACGCACGGCCGGAGAGTGCTACCGCCGACGAACCGGGAGCGGACCCGCTCGCGGTACTCCAGGTTGCCCCGGCGGAGGATCCGGGGATCCTGACGGCTGCCGCTACGGTCAGACCCAAGGCCTCACGCGGAGCCGCATGCTACTTCTGCGGGGGTCAACGACACCACCGGTCAGTGTGTCCGGCTCGGGACGCGATATGCCATTTGTGCTCGCAGAAGGGGCACTATGCAAAAGTGTGCCGGAAAACCGCACGCGGTTCGCGGCCGCGCGCGACCTTGAATGGGCTTATTGCGGAGCCTACGGGCCGAGCACGGAACACGGCGCCTTACCCGGCCTTGATGGGCAGTGTCCCTCCTCGCGGGCCCCTGGTCGCCCAATTGACCTTGGCGAGAGAGACCAAGCAGCCACAACAGTCTCATCCTCAATCGGACACGGAACGTGTGTCCTTGACTGGACTCCGGGCAACGCGAGGGCCTTTGGAGCCTCGCCCAACCCCGGCGGTACGTACACGCTACGTCTCTCAAGAGCGTACGGCGTCCTCTGGCGGCGACACGCGTTTGGTACAAACTACGGAGGCCCATACTCGTCAAACGGCGATTTTGAATGGCAAGACTACGGAGGCCCATACTCGTCAAACGGCGATTTTGAATGGCAAGACTACGGAGGCCCATACTCGTCAAACGGCGATTTTGAATGGCAAGACTATGGAGGCCCATACTCGTCAAACGGCGATTTTGAATGGCAAAACTGCGGAATGCATGGGGAGGCTCTCTGACAGCTTTAACGAATGCCCCATAAACAACGAATACTCCGGCAACGACCGCAACACTGCAGATTGCATGGGAACGCTCCCTGACACCTTATACGAAACTCCACGGGCACCCTCTGACGCCTGGAAAACTGCGGCTGGCATAGGACCCACCCGCGAGGCGCGACCGCCTCACTCAGGAGGTTCGGTCCCACTCCCAGCAGGCTCGTCCGGCCTGGCTCAAGCCGTTATTCCCCTCATGGTCGAGGGCCATTGTGTGCATGCCTTGGTGGATACAGGGTCTACGGATAGTTTTATCGATCAGCGACTAGTGCACAGGCATGGTTGGCAGGTCTTGGGGACTACGAGACGGATCTTCATGGCCTCCCAGGGCCTTCGGCTCAGCACGAAGGGGGAATGTCGATTGAAACTCGTGATAAAGGGACGGGTTTTCCCAGATGTACACCTCATGGTCTTACCTGCTCTATGTGCTGACATTCTGTTGGGACACGATTTCCTTAAGCGACATGGACGACTGGAAATGGAGTTTGGTGGGCCAGACACGCTCGCTGTTGGTGGGACTGACACTTGCTGTGTGTGCCCTAGCGAAAATGGAAATTCAGCCACTTTCGCTGTTCCCCAATTTAACCTCCGACTGCACACCTGTAGCGGTAAAATCACGGCGCTACTCTCGAGCAGACATGCAATTCATTGCGGGAGAGACGGCTCAGCTCTTGAAAGACGGCATCATAGAACCCAGCTGGTCGCCGTGGCAGGCTCAGGTCTTAGTGGTGCGAAGCGAAGCACACCGCAGACGCATGGTAATCGACTATTCCCAAACGATTAACCGTTTTACACAGCTGGATGCCTACCCCCTTCCGGGGATGGACGCGCTGGTGCGACAGGTGGCCCAATACTCGGTCTACAGCACTCTCGATCTCTGTAGTGCGTATCATCAGATCCCTATCTCTAGGGCAGATCGTATCTATACCGCTTTTGAGTCGGGGCAACGGTTGTACCAGTTTACTCGATTGCCTTTTGGGGTGACGAACGGGGTCCCCTGTTTCCAGAGGGCCATGGATGACCTCATTGCGAGGGAGAACTTGACCGATGTTTTCGTCTATCTAGACAATCTTACGGTTTGTGGGTATGACCAAGGGCACCATGATACTAATCTGAAGCGCTTCCTCGAGGTCGCGCAGAGGTATCGCTTAACCATGAACGAGGCTAAGTGTCAATACTCCCTACGCAAGATAGATCTTCTGGGGTACACCGTGACCCATGGCTCTGTCGCTCCGGATAAGGAGCGTCTGCGACCTCTGCTCGACATGGCCCCTCCCAGCGATCGGGCGTCCCTGAAGTGCGCTCTCGGGCTATTCGCCCATTACTCTAAGTGGGTCCAAAATTTCTCCGCGAAACTTCACCCCCTTGTGACCTGCGACACATTCCCTCTGCGTCCGTCCGCTTTAGCGGCCTTTGGAGGCCTTAAGGCCGACATCGCCAGTGCCGCTGTGGCGACGATCGACGAGAGCGGATCTTTCGTCCTCGAAAGTGATGACTCGGATCATGCCATAGCGGCGACCCTCTCCCAAGGAGGGCGCCCGGTGGCTTTCTTTTCACGGACTCTTACCTCCGCTGAGCGGCGACATTCGTCTGTCGAAAAGGAAGCGTACGCGATCGTCGAGTCGATTCGGCGATGGCGCCCGTACTTACTCGGGCGGTGCTTCCAAATCATCACGGACCAACAAAGTGTTGCGTTCATGTACGACACCTTACACGCCCAGCGCATTAAGAATGAGAAAATCACTCGTTGGCGTATAGAGCTTGCCGACTTCTGCTACACTATCAAATACCGCCCGGGGAAGGATAACCAGGTCGCCGACGCCTTATCGAGGCCGGTTACGTGCACGGGTATCGTCACTCTGGAGGGCCTACGCGTTTTGCACGCAACTGCCGGGCATCCGGGCGTGACGCGTTTCGCTCATTTTGTGCGTAGTGGTAATCTGCCGCACTCGATTGACGATATCCGCCGTATCCGCCGTATCTGTCGCGACTGCGCTATATGCGCAGAAATCAAACCACGTTTCTATAACCCTCCCATGGGGACACTGGTTAGGGCTACGAGGCCGTGGGAAAGATTGGCGATGGATTTCAAGGGCCCGTTGCCGGTGTCGAGTAACTCTCGCTATCTGCTCACTATCGTCGATGAGTACTCGCGATTTCCTTTTGCTTATACGTGCGTGGATATGACGGCTGCCACGGTAATGCGATGCCTGCAAAATTTGTTCTCTATGTTTGGGTACCCGACCTACGTGCATACAGATCGGGGTGTGGTCTTTTTGTCTCAGGAAGTGCGAGGCTACTTGCTCCAAAATAACGTCGCTTCTAGTTATACCACGCCGTACAGACCCCAAGCGAATGGGCAGATCGAACGCTTCAACGGGATTATATGGAGAGGGCCGTCGTGCTCAATCTCCGGACCCTCGGCCGGGGCCTCGATAAATGGGCTTGGTCTCTACCTGCGGCGCTGAACTCGATTAGGGCTCTCCTATGTACGGCCACCAACCAGACTCCCCACGAGCGACTTTTCCACCACCCGAGGAGCTCGGGGTGTATCCGGTCTTTACCCAGTTGGCTCGCTGAGCCCGGGCCGGCCTATCTCAAACGGGCGGTCCGCACGAGCAAGTACGACCCCTTAGTGGACAAAGTGCAGGTGCTCCAGGCTAATCCCGAGCATGCACGTGTGATGACGGCAGATGGGCGTGAGTCCACTGTCTCCGTACGCCATCTTGCCCCATGCGTGGTCACCGACACTTATAAGGAATCGGACAAGCCAATCTATGAGACTATGGACTCTTCCGACACTTCCGTCACTGAACGTCTGCCGACCCTCCCTTCGCCACAACCGCCCTTGCCTGAAAGCTTGGCGGTACCCCCTTCGTCACCTGACTCCGGCAGCTACTCCGACGCCGGGGTCTCTGGGTTACGTGGTGCCGTACCCGGGGAATTTCGGACACGTGCTGGCAGGGAAATTCGCCGCCCGGACCGGTACGGTTGGGCCGACTGATGCCATATTCCGCACCCTGTTAATGCTGACGCCTCGCTCGATTCTAGCCGCACGGCAGTGTAATTCTAACGGTGGGGAGAATGTAGTGAAATCGTATTATGCTGAACCCAGGTGATGCTCGCTGCTCGCTGACATCGCTAGGGGGGCGCGGCTATGAGACCCGAAACGGCCGCTGCTCTAGGCGTCTTCTCCTGTGACATGTTACATTGACTGGTAGACTCGTTAACGGTACGTACCGCATAGAATATTACGCTTGCTTTCATTGAATGATATTGTGGATTGACCTATGTGAAACCAAACCTCATTTCTATTGCATCCCTGTATTTGCAGAATGATGTCAAAGGTCTTAATGGAATTAAACCAACAGATGGACTAAAGTTGTGACTTGAATTGATTTCCACAACACTCTCCATACAGGTTGCTTCTGACAATCCAGACTTGATCTGCTTAACAGAGACTTTCCTCCTTCAAGATGTCTCTGATTCCTTAATATCTCTTCCTGGTTACTCCCTCCTCCGGTATGATAGACCTGAGCCTTGTCCTGGTGGTGGGGTGGCTATCTTTATCAAAAACTCTCTTCCTCACTCTCCTTGCACTGCCCTCTCTCCTCCTCACCCCCAGGAGTACCTCTGGCTACGGCTTACTCTCCGCTCCCACCTTTTGTTCATATGTGTTCTGTACTGTCCTCCAAACAGTGATGACTCCATTTAATTTTCACTGTCTGACAACATGGACCAACTTCTATCCACTCATCCCAACTCTCTCTTCCTCATATGTGGTGACTTCAACTGTCATCATGCCAGCTGGTTGGGTGTGGGTTCCTCTCTCACCAGTCATGGCACCTCAGCAAAGGACTTCTGTGACTCACTGGGATTGACACAATCTGTCAATTTCCCGACCCGGATCTCAGCCAATGGAGTATCTTCTCTTCCAGACTCGGTTATGACAAACTTCCCTGCTAATGTCTGCTGCTCTTCTTCTGCTCCAATCGGTTCTTCTGATCATGTGCTTGTCAAAGTGGACATCTCTCTGGCCATTCTCAGAGAGCCTCCTCAGCAACGACGAGTCTGGCATTTTACTCAGGCCGACTGGGACGGTCTTCAAGCAGCCATCAATCGTCTGGATTGGTCTCCCATCTCCACTGCCTCTGACATCAATTCTTCCTGGGAATTCTTCCAAAGCAAACTGCTCTCTCTCATGCACAGATTTATCCCATCTCGTCTTCAGTTGCCTTACCCTTCCTCCCGTCCATGGTACACTGAATCTTGTGGTGAGGCAGTTGCCCTGAAACAACTTGCCTTTGCCTCTTGGAAGGCTAATCCAACTGAAGGCAATCTCAGTTCCTTCCACCAAGCTCGGAACAAGTGTGTGTCTACCCTCAGGAGTGCCAGGAAGCACTATCTCTCCACACTCAAGAATGAACTCTCAAACCTGTCTCCTTCCTCCAAATCCTGGTGGCATCTGGTCAAATCCGTTTCTGGTGTTTGTTCCCCCTCCATCCCCTCCCTTACCTCAAATGGCTACACAGTTGACATCGCACGTGACAAAGCCGAATGCCTGAACTCTGCGTTTGCCTCAAAATCTTTAATCCCAAACCCATCTCTCTCTGTTCCCACCTTTCCCAGTCGAACCCAACTGCTCCTGGACTCTGTGTCCTTCTCTCCTGACAAGGTGGAGGAGTTTATGTCTAACCTCGACTCTGATTCTGCAACTGGACCAGACGGCATCAGCCCACGGGTCCTAAAATCCTGCTCTGCCGCTCTATCTCACCCTCTCTCTGTTCTTTTTACCCTCTCTTTTGCTCAAGGTCATCTGCCAGCATCCTGGAAATCAGCAAACCCGCTTTACACTAAAAAGGTGCAAAAACAGATCCTTGCAACTACAGACCAATCAGCCTGCTCCCAATTATCAGCAAAGTCATGGCATCCATCATTGCTTCGGATATGAAATCTTTCCTCTTCTCCAATGGCTTGATCTCTGATCATCAATTTGGTTTCAGACCAGGTCACTCTACTCTGGACATGCTGCTTCTGCTGTCTCAACAATGGATGGAGGTCCTCAATGCCAAACAGGAAATCAGAGCTGTCTCCCTTGACATATCACGTGCCTCCTCTCCTCTCCTCCGATGGTATCCATGGAAATCTCCACGCATGGCTGGCGGACTTCCTCTCTGGTCGTAGTCAACGTGTGGCCCTGAATGGGTTTCTCTCATCTCCTCTTCCTGTTCAGGCTGGAGTTCCCCAAGGCAGTGTTCTGGGCCCTGTGCTTTTTCTGGTCTTTATCAATGATCTCTCCTCCTTCCTTCGCTGTATTGCTTGTTTCTTTTATTTTATTTTCTCCCCCTCACCTCACCTCCCTAGACAAAGAATTCTATATTGATTCTTTCTCTCCTCCCGGACACGTTGCTTGTTCGCTCTCCTCCTCGTCTCGACTTGTGCCCCGCCCGCTGTATCTCGTTTTTCTTCCGCCTCTGCTCCTTCTTTCTCAAATCAACGTTCTCGCTTGGAGACTTTTCCCAGATTGTTTTTCATGGTTTTCATGGTTGATTGGATATTGTTGGAATATGTTTAAACCGCAGCCGTGATGCTGAAGCGGCCCCCCCCCCCCCCCCCCCCCCCGAATTTCCATGTTTTAAACGTTTCCCAGTGTGTACCCTGGTCAGAATAGGTACACCGTATCCCTGCGTGTCGTAAGAGACGACTAAGAGGGTTGGCGTCAGGAAGGGCATCCGGCCATAAAAACATTGCCTCAAAAAGAGAACCATGACAATTACAACTACATATGGGCAGGGTGCAGCCCGAAGTGGAGATCGGTTTCTGAGGTCTGGGACATGGAATGTAGGGACAATGACAGGGAGATCAGGAGAAGTGGTGGAAGTATTGGTCAGAAGAGGAGTGGACATATGTTGTGTGCAAGAGACGAGATGGAAGGGAAGTGGTGTGAGAATGGTGAAGGGTAGGCAGGGACAGAAATACAAGTTTGTGTGGCAAGGGTGCCTGGAGGGCGTGAATGGTGTTGGTGTCCTGTTTTCTGAGGCGTTTGTAGACAGTGTGGTGAGTGTGACTAGAGTGAGTGATAGGTTGATGATGGTGAAAATGATGATTGGAAAGCTCTTGGTGAACGTCATCTCGGGATATGCTCCGCAGGTTGGTCGAAGCAATGAAGAGAAGGACAAGTTCTGGTGTGCGATAGAGAAGCTGATGGAAAACGTGAAAGATGAGGAAGTTGTTGTGGTGGGAGGAGACCTGAATGGACATGTGGGAAGGAGTATGGATGGTTTTGAGGGAGTTCATGGGGGTTGCGGATATGGTGTGAGAAATGGAGAAGGTGAAAGGATTTTGGAGTTGTCTGATGGAGCTGATTTGTTGATTTGTAATACTCAGTTCCAGAAAGAGGATAATAAGATTGTTACATACACGTCAGGTGGGTCGACGACAACCGTTGACTACCTGATGGTGCGTAGGCGAGATAGGGGGCACCTCCGGGACACAAAGGTGATCCTGGGGGAGGAGGCTGTTTCACAGCACCACTTGGTTGTCTGCGACATAAGGGTGAAAGGTGCGAGGAGAGCGCGGCGGGTGAAGTACCAACCAAGAATGAAGGTGTGGAGGTTGAAAGAGGTGACAGTAAGGGAGGCATTAAAAGAGAGGCTGAGTAGGGTAGAGGATGATGTGGTTGAGCTTGAAAGTGGTTGGATGTCAATGAAAGCTAGTCTGTTGGGAGCTGTTGGTGAGGTATGTGGATGGACAAAAGGACCACCGAGGCACTCGGAAACATGGTGGTGGGATGATGAAGTTGGAAAGAGGCTTGACGAGAAGAGGAAGAAGTTCAAGGAGTGGCAGAAGGCGAAGGGTACGGGAGCAGAAACAGCAGAGCATGAAAGTTATAAGGCAGCCAGGAAGGCTGCAAAGAAAGACGTAGCAAAGGCGCAGGAGGCATGTAGGAAAATGTTCGGAGAACGCTTGGATTCGGAAGAGGGTCAGAAAGCAGTATTCAGGAATGCAAAGCACATAGCGAAAGAGAGGTGTGATGTGATGGGGGTGAGTTGCTTGAAGGATGAAGTGGGACAAATCATTGTCGACCCAGATGGAATTAAATGAAGATGGAAAAGATATATGGAAATGCTGTTGAATACAGAGAATGAATGGGATGGCAACATAGAGAGTAACCCAGTTTTAGGACCGGCAGAGAAGATAACTGAAAAGGAAGTTGAGGAAGCGATAAAAGCAATGAAGAGTGGAAAAGCGGGAGGGCCGACGGGAGTTGTGGGAGATATGTTGAAGGCAGCAGGAAGTTGGGTTGTGAAGAGAATGACAGAGATCTGTAATCTGGTGGTGAAAGAAGGCCACATTCCAGTGGATTGGGAACTGAGTACCCTCGTCCCTCTATACAAGGGGAAAGGTGACCCTCTGGAGTGTGGCTCGTACCGAGCGATAAGGTTATTGGAGCATGGAATGAAGGTATTGGAAAGGGTGTTGGAGAGGAGGATAAGGAAGAAAGTGAAGATTGACGAAATGCAGTTTGGATTTATGCCAGGAAGAGGAACAACAGATGCGCTTTTCATTGTGAGGCAGTTGCAGGAGACGTACATGGAGAAGAGGAAGAAGTTGTTTTTTGGGTTTGTTGATCTGGAGAAAGCATTCGATAGGGTTCCACGCAAATTATTGACATGGGCATTGAGGAAGTTAGGAGTGGAGGAATGGTTGATCAGAGTAGTGATGGCAATGTACAAAAGAGCGCGCACAGCTGTAAGGACGAAGGACGGGAACAGTGGTGAGTTTGAGGTGAAGGTGGGAGTGCATCAGGGGTCGGTACTAAGTCCACTACTATTTGTAGCTGTGATGGAGGTGCTGGCTCAGAACGTAAAGGAGGGTTTACCGTGGGAGTTGTTGTATGCAGATGATCTGGTGTTGATTGCGGAAAGTATGGATGGACTGAAGGAAAAGATGAACAAGTGGAAGGAATGTATGGAGACAAAAGGTCTGAAGGTGAATATCGGAAAGACGAAGGTGATGGCAAGTGGTAAAGCATGTGGTGAGGTGGAAAGAACTGGGAAGTGGCCGTGTGCTGTGTGCAGGAAGGGTGTCGGAGTGAACTCCATTCAATGTACAATGTGCGCTGAGTGGGTTCATCAAAAATGTAGTGGTCTGAGAGGGTCATTTACCAGTGTGGCAGCTACATTCAAATGTAAGGTGTGCACAGAGGGAGCTGCAGATGGAGGAAATGTTGAGTTGGATCTTGGAGACGGCGTGAAGCTGGAAGGTGTGAAAACATTTTGCTACCTCGGAGACATGCTGAATGGAGAAGGTGGATCAGACTCGGCAACAGGTTGCTCAAGTGAGATGTGCATGGAAGAAGTTTCGGGAACTGAGTGGCGTGCTGATGAGGAGGAGAGTTTCGCTGAAGCTGAAGGGAAAGGTGTATGCTGCATGTGTGAGAAGTGTTATGATTTATGAGAGCGAGACATGGGTAATGAACGTAGAGCAGCAACGAAGGCTGGAAAGGGTGGAAATGCGAATGGTTCGATGGATGTGCGGAGTTTCGTTGAGAGAGAGGAAGACAAATGATGAATTGTGAAAGATGATGGGAATATTGCCTGTGATTGATGCTGTGAAGAGTAACAGGTGGAGATGGTTTGGTCATGTGTTGAGGAAGGATGAAAGTGACTGGTTGAGAAGAGTGATGGAAATTAATGTAGAAGGAAGTAGAGGACAGGGAAGACCGAGAAAGACTTGGCTAAAGATGGTGGAAGAAGAAATGCGGGCAAGGGGGCTAACAAGGAGAGATGCAGAAAATAGGGCAAAATGGAGAAGATTGTCATGGGGACCGCAAGGCTAACCCCCGCTCTAGCAGGGAAAATGGCCTTAAAATGCATGTTGTATCAATGATCTCTCCGACTCTCTGGAAAATCCTCTCTATCTCTTTGCTGATGACTCCACTCTCTGCCGCTCCATTCCTCTTCCCTCAGATCGGCAGTCTGCAGCCTCCTCACTCTCTGAAGACCTGGACAAAATCACAGACTGGTCAAACAAGTGGAACATGTCTTTTAATCCTGACAAATCTCACACTCTTACTATGTCTCTCCGAAAAGATCGACTGGACAACCCTCCCATCTACTTTCTCAACAATCCTCTCCAAGAAGTTCTGTCGCTCAAGCTTTTGGGTCTAACTATCTGCCATGATCTTTCTTGGGAAAAACACATTTCCAAGCTGGCCTCCAAAGCCAGTCGCCGACTGGGCATCCTCCATCGTGCGAACTCCTTCCTAGGCACACCTGAGCTCCTCACCACATACAAGGCTTTCATCCGCAGCTCAATGGAATACTGTTCTCCCCTACGGGCCGGTGCTCCTGCCTCACACCTAGCTCGGCTTCACGCTGTTGAAAACAAAGCTTTCAGAATCATTGGAATCTCCCGCGATGAAGCTATCTCTGAGGGCCTTTCACTCACTCACCGCAGGCAGGTAGGTGATCTTTCTGTCTTCTACCGACTCCTCTCCGGCCTTGCTCCCCCAGCTCTCTCTGTGCTGTGTCCCCCAAATATTCCTACAGGTCGCACAAGATCTGCCAGCAACCCTCTGATGGTTAAACTGCCGAAATCTCGGTTCTCTGCTCACCTTCACACTTTCATTCCTCTATTCTCCCGCCTCTGGAACAAACTCCCACACTCCCTTCAATCCCACTCCTCCCTCCAGGTCTTTAAAACAGCTGTTCACCACAATCTCTTATCTTCCCCTATCCAAAACCTTGATCTTTTCTACCCCCGCTAATTCACCCCAGATCCACCTTGTTTGAAATTCCAGGCAGTGTCCATATGTTTTATACCTCTCACACCCCCCACCCCCTTCCCATGCCTCCCCCCCAAAGCCCTTTCCCTCCCACAGATTTTTTTTTTTTTTTTTTGTATACAAGATCGAGGCTCGTGAAAGAGCTAACATTAATCACACAAAAAGACAAACCGACACACAAAACACAAAAAACAAGGGGAGCGGCAGACAAGATGGGGAGAGAGGGGGCAGGATACAAAAGAGAGGGGGAAGAGGGGGAAGGACACAAACACAACATTTGAGAGCAGGGACATCGGGAGGACTTGGGGGGGAGGTGGGAGAGGAATAAAACATATGAACACTGCAAGGACTCTGGGGTGAATTACCGGGGGTAGAAAAGATCAAGGTTTTCGATGGGGGAAGATAAGAGATGGTGGTGAACAGCTGTTTTAAAGACCTGGAGGGAGGAGTGGGATTGAAGGGAGTGGGGGAGTTTGTTCCAGAGGCGGGAGAAAAGGGGAATGAAAGAGTGAAGGTGAGCAGAGAGCCTAGACTTTGGCAGTTTAACCATAAGAGGGTTGCAGGCAGATCTTGTGCGACCTGAAGGAATATTGGGGGGACAGAGCACAGAGAGAGCTGGGGGCGCAAGGCCGGAGAGGAGTCGGTAGAAGACAGAAAGACCACCAACCTGCCTGCGGTGAGTGAGTGAAAGGCCCTCGGTGTTGACTACATCGCAGGAGATTCCAATGATTCTGAAAGCTTTGGCCTCAACAGCGTGAAGCCGAGCAAGGTGTGAGGCAGGAGCACCAGCCCAGAGGGGGGAACAGTATTCCATTGAGCTGCGGATGAAAGCCTTGTGTGTGGTGAGGAGCTCAGGTGTGCCAAGGAAGGACTTCGCACGACGGAGGATGCCCAGTCGGCGACTGGCTTTGGAGGCCAGCTTGGAAATGTGGTTTTCCCAAGAAAGATCATGGCAGATAGTGAGACCCAAAAGCTTGAGCGACAGAACTTCTTGGAGAGGATTGTTGAGAAAGTAGATGGGAGGGTTGTCCAGTCGGTCCTTTCGGAGAGACATTGTAAGAGTGTGAGCTTTGTCAGGATTGAAAGACATGTTCCACTTGTTTGACCAGTCTGTGATTTTGTCCAGGTCTGCAGAGAGTGAGGAGGCTGCAGACTGCTGATCTGAGGGATGAGGAATGGAGCGACAGAGAGTAGAGTCGTCAGCAAAGAGATAGAGAGGATTTTCAAGAGAGTCAGAGAGATCATTGATGAAGACCAGAAAAAGCACAGGGCCCAGAACACTACCTTGGGGAACTCCAGCCTGAACAGGAAGAGGAGATGAGAGAAACCCATTCAGGGCCACACGTTGACTACGACCAGAGAGGAAGTCCGCCAGCCATGCATGGAGATTTCCATGGATACCAAAGGAGGAGAGTTTGGAGAGCAGAGCAGGGTGCCAGACCGTATCGAAGGCACGTGAAATGTCAAGGGAGACAGCTCTAATTTCCTGTTTGGCGTTGAGGACCTCCATCCATTGTTGAGAAAGCAGAAGCAGCATGTCCAGAGTAGAGTGACCAGGTCTGAAACCAAATTGATGATCAGAGATCAAGCCATTGGAGAAGAGGAAAGATTTAATATCTGAAGCAATGATGGATTCCATGACTTTGCTGATAATTGGGAGAAGGCTGATTGGTCTGTAGTTGCTGGGATCTGTTTTTGCACCTTTTTTGTGCAAAGCGGTGATGTTGGCAGATTTCCAAGCAGATGGCAGATGACCTTGAGCAAAGGAGAGGGTGAAGAGAACAGAAAGAGGGAGTGAAAGAGCAGAAGAACATGATTTTAGGACCCGTGGGCTGATGCCGTCAGGACCAGTTGCAGAATCAGAGTCGAGGGTTGACAGAAACTTTTCCACCTTGTCAGGAGGAAAGGACACAGAGTCCAGGAGCAGCTGGGTACGACTGGGTACGGTGGGTACAGAGAGGGATGGGTTTGGGACACAAGATTTAGAGGCAAACACAGAGTTGAGGCATTCAGCTTTTTCACGTGCGGAGTCAGCCGTTAAGCCGTTTGAGGTGAGGGAGGGGATGGAGGGGGAACAAACACCAGAAACAGATTTGACCAGACGCCACCAGGATTTGGAAGAGGGAGACAGATAAGAGAGTTCGGTCTTGAGAATGGTGAGATATTGTTTCCTGGCTCTCCTGAGGGTGGACACACACTTGTTTCGGGCTTTGTGAAAGGAAATGAGATTTCCTTCCGTTGGATTTGCTTTCCAGGAGACGAAAGCAAGTTGTTTCAGGGCAACAGCCTCACCACAAGATTCCGTGTACCATGGACGGGAGGAAGGGTATGACAACTGAAGACGAGATGGTATAAATCTGTGCATGAGAGAGAGCAATTTACTTTGAAAGAATTCCCAGGATGAGTTGATGTCAGAGGCGGTAGAGATGGGAGACCAGTCCAGATGATTGATGGCTGCTTGAAGACCGTGCCAGTTGGCCTGCCAGACTCGCCGACGCTGAGGAGGCTCTCTGAGAATGGTCAGAGAGATGTCCACTTTGACAAGCACATGATCAGATGAGCCGATTGGAGCAGAAGAAGAGCAGCAGACATTTTCAGGGAAGTTTGTCATAACCAAATCCAGAAGAGAAGATGCTCCGTTGACTGAGATCCGGGTCGGGAAATTGACAGATTGTGTCAGTCCCAGTGAGTCGCAGAAGTCCTTTGCTGAAGAGCCATGGCTGGTGAGAGAGGTACCCACACCCAGCCAACTGGCATGGTGACAATTGAAATCACCACATATGAGGAAGAGAGAGTTGGGATGGGTAGATAGAAGTTGGTCCATATTATCAGACAGTGAGATGTAGATGGAGTCATCGCTGTTTGGTGGACGGTACAACACACATATGAACAAAAGGTGGGAGCGAAGGGGAAGCCGTAGCCAAAGGTATTCCTGGGGGTGAGGTGGAGAGAGGGCAGTGGAGGGCGAGTGAGGAAGAGAGTTTTTTATAAAGATAGCAACCCCACCTCCAGGACGAGGCTCAGGTCTATCATACCGGAGGAGGGAGTAACCTGGGAGAGATACCAAGGCATCAGAGACATCATGAAGGAGGAAAGTTTCTGTTAAGCAGATCACATCTGGTTTGTCAGAAGCAACCTGTATGGAGAGGTCAGTCAGGTTTGAGCGAAGGCCCCGGATGTTTGAGGTCCATACCGTTAATGAAGAGGAAGGGGGAGCATCGGGTCCAGAACAGGGGGGGGAGGGGTAGGGTAAGATGTGGAAGAGGAGGAAGAGGTAGGGAGAGCTGTTGAAGGTGTGTCAGAGATTTCAGAATAGCTTGGAGAAAGGGAAGAATGGGGCGGACAAAAGGTTTGATGGAGATTGGGTGAGGCACAGTGAGGTGTTATTTGAGGAGGGGGAAGAGCGAGGCAGAAGGTTTGGGGAGATGAAGGTGAAAGTTGGAAGGGGGAAGAAGCAGGGAGGATGCTTTGAGGAGGAGGGGTGAGAGGGGAGTCTAGGAGGGGAGGAGCGAGGGAGAGTCTCGGAGGGGAGGGGTGTGGGGGGAGTTTAGGAGGGAGGGGAGGGAAGGGGCAAGGGGGGAGATTTGAAAGGGATGGGTGATGGGGAGGATTTGGAGGGGAGGGGTGAGATTGGATTTTGAAAAGTGTACGATTCATGGGAAACGAACATTTTTTGCAAAATGAGTTTGAGACCTTCGAGTCAAAAATACGTTTGAGGACACTGGAGGAGGGGTGGAGTTCTGGATAGTTTAGGGAATGTAGAAAGGAGGAACTGTAAGAGATGGTATTATATATATTTTTTGGAATGAATAGATATGGTGAGCAAGACAAAAGCATCCTTTTGTAGGAAAAGAAGAAAAGGGTGTTATAATATATGAGAGAAAATAGTTGTTCAGGGGAGAGATTATACATTTCTAACCGCGTGATCGCGAACGAAGAACGAACGAACAAAAAGAACAACAAATAAACGAATAAGACCTGGGAAGGAAATATTTTTTTGGGGTTTTTTTTTTTTTTTGTGAGTACAGATATTAAACAAGGAGGTACGGGGTGACATCTCTCGATGTCTCCATGTCTCCATGTCTCCATGTCTCCATGTCTCTCGGTCCCTGCTCTCAAATGTTGCGTTTGTGTCCTTCCCCCTCTCTCCCCATCTTGTCTAGCGCTCCCGATGATATATGTTTTATGTGTCGGTTTGTCTTTCTGTGTGATTAATGTTCGCTCTTTCACGAGCCTCGATCTTGTATACAAAAAACAAACAAAAAAAAGTCCAACGCTTGATTTGATCAGTATGAATTTTTTTTTCTCAGCAACTGTTGGGCTAATGGACATAGAATTTTCTCCATAGGAGCACCTCCTCCTGTAGAATATTTTAATAATAATCATGACATCATAGGTCATGTAGTATAGGCGCCATCTTGGAAAAACCGAAAAACGTTGTACCTCTACATCTCCAAAACTGCTGTATGGGAAAAATTTAAACGTGGCTCATTGTAAAGAACTCCATATGAGGAATAGGTGTTGTTAACGGTGACGTCATTGGTGCCATAATTATGACGTTATAATTTGACAGGGACAACACTTAGTCTGATCAGTTTGAAATTTATAGAGCATGATCGATGCAACAATTATATTGTTGTGGTTTTGTAAATAAAGGTAACCCCCCTATAGTTAGTTTCACCACAACATGTAGCCTCGCTTCGTTAGTTATTTCTTATTAAATGTAAAGTATAGTCTCCTTCCCAGTGTTAGTATGCATTGAGGCAGGTAGAGTAAGGGTAGGCCTCATTGAAGCCTGGAATGCCATGTCATGGGCCTAGGACAAGTCAAGCAGGCCTTGAGGGAGGAGCTGGAGGGCGTGGCTGGTAAGCAGCGAACAGCCAATGGGAGCTAAAGGGAATGGCCGATAATGGTGGCCAATGAGAGCTAAAAGGGAGTGACTAATAAGGGGCTGTCATGACACGTGACCCCCGGCGGCCAGTGGAGGCCCGTGGAACATTCTAGTGGGGCTCGGGGGCTATAAAACCCGGCCCGGACCCCCGAACTCTCTCTCTCTGGCCCTGGACTCTGACGATCTCTGCCCTGACAACCTCTGCCTGGACTCCCTGCACGTGTGCTTTGCCTCACTGACTTTGGGACACGCTCCTTGGATTCCCGTTACGTGCACGACAGTGATCGACCTTCCCTGCCGCGAACATCCTTGAGGGGATCCGCCAAACGAGCCGTCCAGGCAAACTGCACCAAGCGGCCGCGCTTTGTGCGCGTCCCCCTCTTCCTCCCCTTCCCCGAACGAGTCTGAGGGCCCTTGTCTGGGTACGTGAGTAAGGCTCTTAAGGTTCTCCACTGTGTCCCTGTTTCTATAACCATTGTACATTTGTGAATAAATCCTGTGGTTTGTTTCCAACTTGGCCGTCTTCATCCCTTCACCATTGGCCTAGCATTGCACGAGTTAAAACCGCTCGGTCGGGTTCATAGTGAATAACGGCACGAGTTACGCGACGCACAACCACTCGGGCGCTAAATACCAGCGTGACTTGTGCGAGTTTCAGCCCCCGTTCTCACGGCTGCGTGTGTCGAAGGTACTCGGGTCGTGACCGTTAACCCTTCCACGCGTTAGCTGCGGGCTCGGCGGCTGGAATTGCCCAGCAATCCATCCTCCACGAGTATAGCGTGGGGGCGGCCTCGTGGACTCGAAGTTCGAGGGGGAGCAGGGCTTAACCCCCCCTCGGTACGTCGACGGGCTCGAGATCCGCAACAATATTAAAGAATATAAATGTATGATGTCATCGCTCACGTGGTCTGGCAGCCATATTGGATCAAAGAAAGAAAAAACGTCTAAAAACAGAAGAGGTGGCTCGCACCAAGTTGACTGCACAGGGTAAGTATTCTATGCATACCAACTAGTTCGTTATTAATTTCGTTTTCTCCGCAAACGCTTGAGCGATTAACACGAAACATTCAACAAAGGAATGCCTACCCATGGAGATTTTTTTTCACAAAAGGAAATGATAAATGGATGTAAAATGCCGGTGGCGTTAAAAAAGAAAGTCCGTTTTCTGTCAGCATGCGTTGCAGGGTGTTTCACGTATCAGGAATAATCGACCTTGCTTTGCTCGGCCTCAGCCAAATTGTACATTTTGCGATTTTTTTTTATTTTAAATTTTTGTGTAAGAAAAAAAATCTTTACACTTATCTAAAACTTGCAATGGAGCTTGCACTCAAATCACACAGAGGACAAGTATATTAGTAAACATCAATGTACATGAATTACAAGGATATTGCTGAACAATGGATAAACACAAGGTATATGGGATTTTAACCTCGTTTTTTTTTTGTTTTTTTTTGTATACTGAATCGAGGCTCGTGAAAGAGCTGACATTTACTTCACAAGCAAATCAACCAGACAAACAAAACACACAAAAAGAGGGAGCGGAAGACAAGAGATGGGGAAGCACACAAACACTTGAGAGCACACAACATTTAAGAGCAGGGAGATGTGTGGGAGGGAGAGGGCTTGGGGGGAGGAGGCATGGGAAGAAGGGGGGGGGGGGGGGGTGGGAGAAGTATAAAACACAAGGACACCAAGGACTTCCAGGACAGAAGTTGGTATTTCAAAAAAGTGGAATTGGGGTGAAATTAGCGGGGATAGAAAAGATCAAGGTTTTGGATGGGGGAAGATAAGAGATGGTGGTGAACAGCTGTTTTAAAGACCTGGAGGGTAGAGTGGGATTGAAGAGAGTGAGGGAGTTTGTTCCAGAGGTGGGAGAAAAGAGGAATGAAGGAGTGAAGGTGAGCAGAGAGTCTTGATTTTGGCAGGTTAGCCATAAGAGGGTTGCAGGCAGATCTTGTGCGACCTGTAGGAATATTTGCGGGACAGAGCCCAGAGAGAGTTGGGGGGGCAAGGCCAGAGAGGAGTCGGTAGAAGACGGAAAGACCACCAACCTGCCTGCGGTGAGTGAGTGAGAGGCTCTTGGAGTTAGCTTCATCGTGGGAGATTCCTATATCTTTTGGACTATATCGCAAGCCAGAGGTTCAGGTAGGAACACTAACAGGTGAACCCGAATGTTAAATCGAACTTCAGTAATGCCAGTACAAATAAAGATGTAAAAGTTTGAGCAATAATTCTTGCAATCAAAATGAAAAAGGCAGAATTGACACGGTGCAAGGAAGTGACAAGTGGAAGTGACACAAGTGGAAGTGACACAAGTGGAAGTGACACAAGTGGAAGTGACACAAGTGGAAGTGACACAAGTGGAAGTGACACAAGTGGAAGTGACACAAGTTTAAGTGACACAAGTTTAAGTGACACAAGTTTAAGTGACACAAGTGGAAGTGACACAAGTGGAAGTGACACAAGTGGAAGTGACACAAGTGGAAGTGACACAAGTGGAAGTGACACAAGTGGAAGTGACACAAGTGGAAGTGACACAAGTGGAAGTGACACAAGTGGAAGTGACACAAGTGGAAGTAACACAAGTGGAAGTGACACAAGTGGAAGTGACACAAGTGGAAATGACACAAGTGGAAGTGACACAAGTGGAAGTGACACAAGTGGCAGTGACACAAGTGGAAGTGACACAAGTGGAAGTGACACAAGTGGAAGTGACACAAGTGGAAGTGACACAAGTGGAAGTGACACAAGTGGAAGTGACACAAGTGGAAGTGACATGGTGCAATGATCCAACTTGGAGTGCGCAAGCATTGCAGGGCAAATGACACTACTTAACGAGATTGCTCCGTAGATGTGTTGCGGTGATAGTTGAAATGAAAGAGCTAAACAAACAAAACAATACAAGGTCACCTCCATTTCCAAAAGACGAGCAGAGGCAACAATTTGTTGGCATTTTTTTGTATAAAAAGTCCAGGCTGGTGGAACAACTACAACACAAAGTTAATCAGGACACAACAACAAAAGGAACAGCAGAAAGAGGGAGGGCAACATCGACAGTAGGGTTGAGGGACCCAAGCAGGGACAAATAAGGGATGCGGGGAGGAATGAGGGGTAGGGGAGCACACACGGGGTGGACAAGGTGGATACAGAAGATTTTTGGAGCGAGGAGGGGAAATAGGATAATGTTGAGGAGGCCAAAAGGCCAATACTTGGGAGAAAAGACGTGGAATGAGGAACACAACATCAAACCAGACAGAATTTGCATGCCAGCAATCTGAGGAGTCGACATTGAGCACCATGAAAATGAATTCAACATTACAGCATAACAAGGTACAATTTAACAGGGAAAATTGGACGAAAACACAAAGAGCAACACAGGGACATTTTGGCACACACCTTACATTTGCTTTGGAACACAGCAATAGAGCAGACTAGATCCAAAAAACTCATTATATTCGAAGACTAGTTGTGGCCAAAACCAAACCTGTCCCAGCAAATATCCAAGCACAAAATACCGACCAAATTAACCCAGTGAAATGAATTCCATGAAAATGACACCATGAAAAAAAACAGCACCATGAAAATGAATTCAACATTACAGCATAACAAGGTACAATTTAACAGGGAAAATTGGACGAAAACACAAAGAGCAACACAGGGACATTTTGGCACACACCTTACATTTGCTTTGGAACACAGCAATAGAGCAGACTAGATCCAAAAAACTCATTATATTCGAAGACTAGTTGTGGCCAAAACCAAACCTGTCCCAGCAAATATCCAAGCACAAAATACCGACCAAATTAACCCAGTGTACCGAGTGTGTGACCCAGTGACCCAGTGTACCGAGTGTTCCAATTCCTGACGCCAAAGGTGCGATATACATGCTGCAGGCCTCAGCCCTTTCCTTACCCACATAGAAAGTTTCTGGTGTCTCCTTGGTGAGCATGTTAAAAATTTCCTCTGGAGTGGGTGGGCGGAACGGCGTGCGGTGATCTTTATATCGACAGCTCAACTCTGCTCGGATGTCATATAATGTTACGCCCTTGTTTCCATAGCCCTACACAATCAGGAGGAAGCAATAAGAAAATCCTATGGGGGAGGTGGTTGGTTAAGCACGTATTTGAGTCCTTTGCAACAATCAGTTATCAACCCCCCACACAAATATCCACTCCACCTGTCTTTCCAGTTCCTCAGCGAAGGCATCCAAGTCTAGATCCTTGAGACGGTCAGGGTTGTCAAGTATCTCAACCAGCGCCTCTGCAGGGTTTGCACCTTCCGCAGCCTCATCGTATTCCAGTGCATCGACAGCCATCTTCCGAGCCCACTCATAAGTCTCCGGATGTATCCGTGAACCATCCAGAACCTCAATGTAGGCCTCAGTACTGAAAGGAGACATTTCGATGTAATTAACCTTTCACATTTTCAACAACGAGCATTTCTCAGACCTTCCTGACTTGCACTCATCCTCAAAACGAATGCCCTTTTATCCAAACCATGCACTACTCTCCATCTTCCCAAGCCCACTTGCCTGTCACCCAGAGCCGCCGTGTCGATACGGATAAATCCTGCGCAGTTTATGAACACAGTTGGTCCCATGTGACACGTGGTGACCAGCTGCGTACGATTCTCCAGCCGCTGGTTATTCTGCTTCAGAATCTGCTCAACGGTCAAAAAAAAATGGGGGGTGGGGAGGAGGGGTGTAATAAATAAATAAAAGAGGAAGTCTTTGAACAAAGCAAACTAGGAGGAAAAGTAAACATCAATCACTTTGGGGAGAAAAACAAATAACAAAATACTGCAAAAAGGACTTTGTACACTGAAAGCAAAATAATTATTCAGGATTGTCATAATAATTTGAACACACAAGAAGAGACAACAGTGAAATGCCAATGCACAATATTAAGCAATACTTCAATGTATGTTGTTTAAGTGATGTGGGTCTGTGTCAAATCTTCAGGAGACGATTTAGCCATACAGTCAGAGATGGGCTGTGAGGTTTTCATCTGCATGCTAATTGTACATTCAGGATTGAATCATGCACATCCAACATACATAATGAATAGACAAATAAGCTGAAGCAAATTGCTGCATACATGTCACTCCAGTGACTAAATGGACGAGTTACTGATCAAACAACAGAAAATACAAATAGGAGACTAACAGACGAGTGCATTACAATTAATGGGGTTGCACAAAAGGAAGATAAAATTACCTTGATGATGTGCGCAACTTTGCGTGGACCAAGGCCACAGATGTGCTGCAGCAGAGGTTGGATGTGCATGTGCACGAGGCAGCGGTTCAGGTCAACCCCGACCTCATTTACACGACTCACAAATTCCGAGTTCAGAGCCCACAGCAGGTCTTCCTTTACGATATGTTCCTGGTCGGAAATTGTACAACTTGCTGAACGCCTGCACGCACCTTCCGACTCAAATAAATATTCAAAAGTTTTCAAAAGCTTACATTTGCATAAACCCTGTTTTACTGTTAGCATGCCCAAACTGTTCAACGGAGCATGTCACCGGAGCTTGCACCATTACATAGTGTAGTAAAAGGCATATTTTTTTATAAACAGCTCATTAGGTTCATGGAAGAGTTGATCTATCTATTTTGATCGATTTTGAGTTGATCTATTTTGTCTGTTGATCTATTTCCTACAACAGTAGGAAATGATCCTATAGCCATCATTTCCTACAACAGTAGGAAATAGATGAACAGACAAAATGGGAGCAAAGGAAAAAAAAATGCGACAATGACCATGACATGTAACACAAGGAGAGGAAATGCAAGGAATGGGGGGAAAACAGAGTTTCAGTCGGTGTAGTACAGATCAGTACTGAAAATGGGAGAGATCATGAGCAGGTGTAGTAGAGTTCAGCAGTAAAAATGGGAGAGATCATGAGCAGGTGAAGTATAGCTCCGCAGTGAAAATGGGAGAGATCATCAGCAGGTGTTGTAGAGCTTAGCGGTGGAAATGGGAGAGATCATGAGCAGGCGAACCCGACGAGCGAATGTCCCGTAGATTAGTGCTTTTTGGTAAAGCACATCATCTCTACGTTTACAGAAAACAAAATGAAGCCTTCAAAGAAAAGAACACCTTCCCTACAGTCAAACATGGAGGAGGTTCAGTGATGTTTTGGGGTTGCTGTGCTGCCTCTGGCACTGGGTGCCTTGAATGTGTGCATGGCATCATGAAATCAGGAGATTACCAAGGCATTTTGGAGTGCAATGTTCAACCCAGTGTCAGAAAGCTGGGTCCCCGTCGAAGGTCATGGGTCTTGCAGCAGGATAATGACACCAAACACACTTCAAGAAGCACCCAGGAATGGTTCAAGACAAAACGCTGGACTGTTCTGAAGTGACCACCAATGAATCCAGATCTAAATCCCATTGAGCACCTGTGGTGAAATCTGAAAACAGCAGTTGGGAGAAGGCACCCTTCAAATCTGGGAGAACTGGAGCAGTTTGCACAAGAACAGTGGCCAACCTGCCAGTAGAGAGGTGCAGGAAGCTCATTCATGGCTACACGAAGCAATTGACTGCAGTTATTTTGTCCAAACACTGTACTACCAAATAGTAAGTCTTGGGTGTCAATAATTTTGTCAATGCCATTTCTTTTTATTTTCTGATTTAAAAGGATATATTAAATTCTGAATCAAAAACAACGGTTCTGTAATATTAACAGTGAAATAAATATTTTTGGCCACGACTGCATATGTGCATTTTTCTCTCTTCAGTTATTCTCATTTATAATTATTTATTACCTCCGCCACCAAAGGTGGATGGAGGTTGTTTTCACCCCTGTCTGTTTGTCCGTTTGTTTGTTTATGAAAAAGATATTTCAAAAAGTTATGGACGGATTCAGATGAAATTTGGCAGAGATGTAGCATATGTGACGAGGACAAAATTATTAGATTTTGGTGAAGATCTGGATTCGGATCCGGCTAGTAGAATTTTTAAAGTAATTCTTCACCTTTGGGAGATAGGGCCAAAAACAATACATAGCAGAATATCTTTAAATGTTGTGGACAGATTTGGGCGAAAATTGGTGTCGAGGTTGTGTGTGTGACAAAGACTATTGGATTCGATTTTGGTGAAGATCTGAATATGGATTCGGATACGATTTTAAATTATTTTAATTTATTTTATATTATAATTTAATTATGTATAATTGTATAAAATTATATGAATTATATCAAATTGATATGAAATGAAATTATATTAATTTATTTTATATTAATTCTATATTTATTATTTGATATAACTTATTAAACCCGTTTCAACATCAGTGTGTTGGTCTGTTACACGGTTCGTTAATTTGGCATTACAACTACAGGGCAAGTAAAAATTGCGGCCATTTGGAAATAAATTTTCCTTATTGGGTGTGATGTGAGGAAGAGCATCCGGCCACAAAAAAAAAAACATGCCATGGCAAATATGTCTTTTGGCGAAACGCTCATTAGGTGAATCATGGCTTTCACATGCAAGCATGGAAACGGCTGTAAAACGATGATGATGATGATAGGTATGGGTGTGTTTTAGGCACCTACAAAAAAATAGAAAAAACCCACTGATTTCTTCTTAATGCCAACAGGAATAGAACATCACCAGGTAATGCCGGGTACTCCTGCTAGTCCTGAATAAATGGGGAACCTATCACAACAACAGATTCTTGTTAAGAGTTTTCTTTATGCCGAAAACCGAAGCCAAGATCTGTTTGGCTCTCTCGGCGGATAGCGTACAGTCTCTTTCGACAGTCCTACACCAAATTGGAGGTCATGTGGGTGGTAAATTTGACCAGCTAACCACACAGCAGTCCAGTTACAATATTGTGATGGTTGTGAGCCTGGGGAAGACATTTGTAAACCCCTTTAATATATATATATAAAAATAACCACCTTTAGAGGCCATTTTTCCCCGCAAAGCGGGGGTTGGCCTTTTTCGGGAACCGTGGTTGTTGTTGTTTTTTGGTCCCCTTTTTGAAGCAATGTTTTACGGCCGGATGCCCTTCCTGACGCCAACCCTTTTTGCCGCCTTTAACGACAAACAGGGAATTACCAGTGAACTGGTACTCAATTAGCCGACCTCGGAAGGATGACAGGCTGAGTCAACCCCCCTGGCGTTAATTCAGCGATCGACCGGGATTCGAACCCAGGATCCTAGGATCCTAAGCCGGCACCCTGGCCGCTAGCCCAACACCACCCCTTTGGGGGAGAATAAAGCGCATTCACATAGGTTTAAAGCGAGTAATGCCTTAGCATTCCGTTTCGTGATTAAGAAGACATCGTTTTCATGGGGATAGATACAGTATGTATCATAAATGTGATTTAGAATAAGTTTATGTCTTTTCTTTTCTGCACATTCTTATCTTCAACCATTTCCTGCAAAATGCACACAAACTCGCATCAAATCGTCCCCACGTCCTTCCTTTAGCGGAAAAATGAGCGCAAGCTCAACGGAGGCTTCAGAAGAAAGCAGTCCATCAAGTCTGACAAGTGGGTACTAATCTCCAAGCCCCTCGTATTTCCCAGAAAGTAATCCCTGCAAGGGCCAGTTCCACCAATTGGGTGCCATTGTTCACTTGAAAGACGAGACCCCACCTATCATCACTAATGGGGGCCCTGACCGCCCAGGCAAGTCCTGCGCCAATGAGGGACAACAAAGGCGAAGAGTAAAGCCGAATTAATAAAGGAAGGAATGCACAGAGCTTATAGTCAGAATTTGTGGTACAGGACGGAGTGCTATTCCTCTCGCCGCACATCTCCACATGCATATAAACCTTTCTTTAAAACTACTTCACTTTTCCTACTTTCCTTTTTTTCATTTCTTGACATTCTTCCCATATTTCCTGGCTCTTTCCAATGCTTTCTTCCATACTTTCGATAACCCAGATATTGCCACGTTTCCACGGAGCCACCTCCTCAGGGCACGAGATTCCCGACAGCCACATGGTCCATCGTAGTTGGCTGGAGAACATCCAACGACCCCCTCATAACTGGGGAGATGACGGAGCACAGGAAGGAGTCCAGGATGGAGTACACAGGAGGCGAACCTGAACCGCCGAACAGTGGGCGATCACAGCTTTAACCGGGGTTGCAAACGGGTGTGTCGGGGTGTATAAAAGACCCCACACGACTTCTTTTTCACCACCATTGCTCACCAATCTCCCCACACTCTCTCTTTCATTCCTTCGGGTGTCTAGACCCATTTAACATAAAGGTGCTAAGTAATTTTTGTATATACGAGGGCAGGTATATCGTGTAGGGGATAAGAGGGAATGTACAGTTATAATAATAATAATAATAATAATGCATTTATTTTATATAGCGCTTTTCAGGAAGCCCAAAGACGCTTTGACAGAGTGCAAAACATAACGCATAGCAAAACATAAAGACAATTGCAAAAAAAGAAGAATCAATAGGGAAATATTCAAAGCACAAAGGAGGGAGAAGGAGAGGAGATAGTCAGGGGTTAGATGCTGTGGGTTAAATGTTGAATGCAGTGTTGAACAGGTGGGTCTTGAGTGATGTTTTGAATGTGGTGAGTGAGGAGGAGTCTCTGATGGTGTGAGGTAGCGAGTTCCAGAGGGTGGGAGCAGCGATGGAGAAGGCCCTGTCCCCCCAGGATCTAAATTTGGTCCGGATGGGGGGGGTCAGGAGGTTGGTACCAGCAGAGCGGAGGTTGCGGGTGGGAGTGTGTCTGGAGAGGAGGTCAGCCAGGTAGGATGGGGCCAGGTTATGGAGGGCTTTGTAGGTCAAGAGGAGGATTTTGTACTGGATTCTCTGGGAGATGGGGAGCCAGTGAAGCTTGTAAAGGACGGGGGTGATGTGGTCACGGGTCCGGGAATGGGTGAGTAGACGGGCAGCGGAGTTCTGAATGTATTGGAGTTTATTGGTGATTGTTGAGGGTGAACCATAAAGGAGGCTATTGCAGTAGTCCAGACGGGAAGTGATGAAGGCGTGGATGAGGGTTTCTGCAGCCACAGAGGAGAGGGATGGACGGAGACGGGCGATGTTTTTCAGGTGGAAGAAGGCTGTCTTTGTGATCTGTTTAGTGTATTTGTCGAAGGAGAGGGTTTGGTCAAAGATGATGCCAAGATTCCGGATGTGAGGGGAGGTGGACACTGGGAAACCGTCGATGTTGAGGGCAAAGTTATGGGTGGACTTGGTGAGCGTTTTTGGGCCAATGATGATTATTTCAGATTTATCACAGTTAAGTTTGAGGAAGTTGATTTGAAGCCAGGATTTTATTTCAGTGATGCAGTTTGTCAGGATAGAGTGGGTGGCGGTGGAGATGGACTTGGTGGAGATGAAAAGCTGGATGTCATCGGCGAAGCAGTGGAATTGGAGACCATGACGGCGGATTAAGTGACCGAGGGGGGACAGGTAAAGGATAAAGAGGAGGGGGCCAAGAACTGAACCTTGGGGGACACCTTGGGGGAGGGGAGCAGTGGGGGATTTGCAGTTATTGATGGAGATGAACTGACGTCTGTCAGAGAGGTATGATTTAATCCAAGAGAGGGCAGTGCCGGTAATGTTAAAGGTGGTTTCAAGTCGGGTGAGGAGGATGGTGTGATCGATGGTGTCAAAGGCAGCGCTGAGGTCGAGGAGGATGAGAATGTTGAGGTTGCCAGCATCAGAGGAGAGGAGAAGGTCGTTGGTGATTTTGAGGAGAGCAGTTTCAGTACTGTGGTTGGACCGGAATCCGGATTGGAATGTTTCATACAGGTTATTGGCAGAGAGGTGATGCTTGAGTTGAGTGGCTACAGCGCGTTCCAAAACCTTTGACAGAAAGGGTAGGTTGGAGATGGGTCTGAAGTTATTTAGGGTGTCAGGGTTTAGTCCAGGTTTTTTCAGAATGGGGGTAACAGCAGCAATTTTGAGGGATGGTGGGACGATGCCTGTAGACAGGGAGGAGTTTATTGTTGCAATGATAAGTGGAGAAAGAGCAGGAAGGGAGGCCTTGACAAAGCTGGAGGGGATGGGGTCAAGAGTGCAGGTGGCAGTTTTCATTCCGATGAGGAGTTCAGAGAGGTCAGTAGGGGAGACTGGGGAGAATTGAGACAGGGGATGGCAGGATAAGGGGGGGCAGGTGGTTTGAGGGGGAGCGGGTGCGGCGGTGGTCAAGCTGTTGTAGATGTTTTCAATTTTGCGTTGGAAGAATGAAAGAAAGGAGATGCAGTTGTCTATTGTGAATGACTGGGTGGTGGTGTTCAGGGGGCTGAGGAGTTTGTTTATTGTAGAGAAGAGTGCTTTTGGGTTTCCGGAGCCAGAGTGGATAATTTGAGAGTAGTAGGCGGAGCGGGCGCGGGAGAGGGCATCTTTATAGTGTTGTATGTGGTCCTTGTAGGCCTGGGAGTGAACTGTGAGACCTGTTTTATTGCGGAGTCTTTCAAGTTGGCGAGCACGAGTTTTCATTAGGCGGAGCTCAGGGGTAAACCAGGGAGCAGAATGGGTGAAAGAAACTGTTTTGGTTTTTATAGGCGCAATTTGGTCAAGGCAGGAAGAGAGAGTGTGGTTGTAGTAGTCAGTGAGGTCAGAAGGGGTGTGGAGGTCAACGAAGGGAGAAGTGGACATTTTTTCAGAGAGGGTCGATGAGAATGAGGCAGGTGAAAAAGCGTTTAGCTTACGGAAGTTGATAGTGCGATAATGCCTTGGTGCTGGGGTGGGGATGTTGATGGTCAAAGTGATGGCTAGGTGGTCAGAGAGAGTGAGGTCGGAGCCAGAGAGATGGTGCAAAATTAGTCCAGTAGAGCAGACAAGGTCCAAAATGTGACCACGGTTATGGGTAGGAAAGTTGACATGTTGAGTGAGGTTAAAGCAGGTGAGTAAATCAGTGAAGTCAGTGGTTAGCGTGGAGTCAGTGGAGTCCATGTGGATATTGAAATCACCAAGGAGGAGGATTGAGGGGGAGAGGGAACATAGCTGGGTCAGAAAGTAGGAGAAGTCAGACAGGAATGATGGGTGTGGTTTGGGAGGGCGGTAGACAACAGCCATGACTGACTGTGTGTGACCAGAGAGTTTAAAAGCCAGGTGTTCAAATGATGGAGCAGATGAGATGGAGATGAGGTTGGTCTTGATGTCTTGTCGGTGAATAACGGCAATTCCACCACCTCGGCCCTCCGAGCGTGGTTTATTGATGTAAGAATATCCATTGGGTGTGGTGAGGTTGAGCGTGTAGTAGTCCAGTGGTTGTTGCCAGGTCTCAGTGAGACAGAGAAAGTCCAGTTTATTTTCCAGGATGTAGTCGTTCAGGATGAGGCATTTGTTGTTGAGGGACCGGGTATTGAACAGGGTGAGCTTGATGTTGTTTTGTACGGCGGGTATGAATCCAGGTGATTTGGCCAGGGTTCGCAGACAGTTCCTTCATATAGTATTCACACCTCTTTACTTTTTTCACATTTTGTTGTGTTACAGCCTGAAATGAAAGTCGATTCATTTGAGATTTTTAAACACTGATCTACACACGATACCCCATAATGTCAAAGTGGAATTTTATTTTTGAATTTTTGACAAAATAATTAAACATGAAATACAGAAATATCTCATTTGCATAAGTATTCAACCCCGAGTCAATACTTCATAGAAGCGCCTTTGGCAGCGATTACAGCTTCGAGTCTTCTTGGGTATGTCTGTATCAGCTTTGCATATCTGGATTTTGGGGGTTTCTCCAATTTTTCCTTGCAGATTTGCTCAAGCTCTGTCAAGTTGGATGGGGAGCGTCGGTGAACAGCAATCTTAAAGTCTTTCCACAGATTCTTAATAGGATTCAAGTCTGGACTTTGGCTGAGCCACTCAAGGACTTTCACATTCTTGTTCTGAAGCAATTTCCAGTGTTGCTTCAGCTGTCTGCTTGGGGTCATTGTCCTGTTGGAATGTAAATCTTTGCTGCAGTCTAAGGTCTTTTGCACTCTGAAGCAGGGTCTCCTCAAGGATTTGCCTGCATTTGGCTCCATTCATTGTTCCCTATATCCTTAAAAGCCTCCCTGTCCCTACCGCTGAAAAGCATCTCCATGGCATTATTCTGCCCCCACCATACTTCATGGTAGGGATGGTGTTAGATGGGTGAGGAGCTGGGCTTGGTTTCCACCAGACATAGCGCTTTTCATTCAGACCAAACAGTTCAATTTTCGTCTCATCAGACGACATAATCTTTTGCCTCATGCTCTTTTCACGTGCCTTTTTGCAAACTCCAGCAGTGCTGTCATGTGCGTTTTTCTCAGAAGTAGCTTCCGTCTGGCCACTCTCCCGCAAAGCCTATATTTGTGAAGTGACTGTTGTCCTTCCGGCATGTTCTGCCCTCTCAGCCAAGGAACTCTGTAGTTCTGTCAGAGTGGTTATTGGGTTATTGGTCACTTCCCTGACAAAGGTCCTTCTTCCCCGGTTACTCGGTTTGGTCAGATAGCTAGCTCGAGGAAGTGTCTGGGTAGTTACATACTGAGTAACCGGGGAAGAAGGACCTTTGTCAGTGAAGTTTCCTAACGATTGAGCTCACTGTGCACTTGGGCACTTTCAACACTCTAGAAAATATTTTATACCATTCCCCAGGTCTATGCTTCCTCACAATTCTATCTCGGAGTTCTACGGACAGTTCCTTGGACTCCATGGTAGTTTCTGCATGTACTGTCAACTGTGGGACCTCATATAGAAAGGTTTGTTTCTTTCTAAATCATATTCAGTCAATTGAATTGGCCACTGGTGGACTCCAATCAGGCTGTAGATATCTCAAAGATGATCAAAGGAAATTTGATGCACCTGAGTTCAATTTGGAGTGTCATAGCAAAGGGGTTGAATACTTATTGACTAAAGACATTTCAGCTTTTCATTTTAAATTATATTGCAGAAATTCCCAAAAATAATTTTCATAATTTTTTTTTTTCCAAAAGAGTCAAGGGGTACCAAAGAAAAGTCAAGAAAAGAAAGGAAAGGAAAAGGGTAAAAAGTAAAGAAAAAGTCAAGGGGTGTGAATACTTTCTGAAGGCACTATATATATGTGCCTGTGCATTTATTAATATTGTCACTTCTACGCTGTAGTTTAGACCTCAGGTGGACAGATGACCAAATCGAGCTTTAACTCCGAGGCGTATACCCAATTGATGGCGGTACCTTTTGCACGCGCGGGGGTGGTGGTGGAGGGTAGCGAGGTCCTTATCTGTACGGACGGACACGACTGGGGTTTATTCAGCGAACCCACGAACGAATAAACGTACAAGACGGGCAAATTAACAAGGCAACAAATGAAATGCAACAAATAATGGTTTAATGAAAATAATGCAAAGGAACAACAAGAGATAAGGTAAAATCTAATTCCTAAATGAGGGACCCTCCACTCGGACCCTTATACAGACAGGGATGATGAAATAAAAATAACATGTAGTGTGGTGCGTTGGCTGATACTCCGCCTGGTGTCCTTGAGTGTCTCGGAACCACCGCACAAGATGGCGCGGTCGCACTCAAAGCACCCACGGACCCGCGGAGCGACGGCCAAACTCCCTCCTCCTCCGATCGGCCCATGCTCCAAAAGCTCCGATGTTTCTCTCGTGCGCACATGGCACGAAGCGCAGGTGTCACGAAGCCAGCACGAAAGAGAGGGAAAATATGCGGCCGCTTCCACCAACGCCAGAACAGAGAGAGATAGGGAAGTGCGACCGCTTGCAATCAAACCCAGGACAGAGAGAAAGTGTGACTTCTTGCAATGAAACCCAGCACAAGAGAGAATGCAAAATGCGTCCTTCATGTGAGGAACAGAGAGAACAGGAAGTGCGACCGCTCGTACCGAGAGCCCGGGCCAAGAGAGAGAGAGAAAATGGCGAGACTTTTCCTTTTTACTTCTCGGTCTTGAACGTTCTCTCTGACGTCACACTCACTCCAATCACCGATCGCCACCCGCTCACCCCATCGTCTTCGGGGCGTGGCCTCACGGCCACTCTTTGCGCCCATCGAGACGATTCAGCTAGGTGGTGTAATCGCGTCTGGGTATCGTCGGTGCTTGTGTTATTGGCAATTACGTGCCGATCGCATGGCTGGCCGAGTGTGCTTTATAAGAATGAAGGGAAAAATCACAAGGGCAATTTAAACACTGGGAATTTATCCATAGGCCCTAGCAAATTAGCATAGATCCACCCCTCGCATGGAGACACATAACGCTTACACGGACATCCGGCCCTGACTTAGATACATGAGGTTTCTTCTTTGTGACATTCGGAGCACACTACTCTATACAATCCTACCTCGACTACGGTATTTCATTACCTACACGATACCCGATACGATCATTACCTACATTACTACATTACCTTCATACACATAACCATATCGCTTGCCTTGCCTTTTGTGAATTATTTCACCAATTCCCATTTTGAATTTCCCAACCACCATTTCTCTTGCCATTGTCCCGCTTTTATAATAAATTAATGAAAGAGTTGATATCGAGTCTCGACTTATCCTGCTCCGGCTTGATCTGAGAAAGTGCCCCTGGGGCAATTGACCCAAGTGAATAGTCAGTCTGATAGACGATAGGGTGTGGCGCATAAGGCTGGTTTGCTCGGTCAACAAGCGTTACGCCTAGGTCCCCTGTCGGTGAAGTGATGCGAGTTGACAAAGTGGGAGACGCAAGGCGGCCATCTTGGATTTTGACGTGGCGACCCAATTTTCAATAGCGTTCTTCCTTATGCCTAGATACACCCACACACCAGATTCGAAGTTGGTACTTCGCTTATTTTTCAAGATATTCCGCTCACAAGGTTCAGACATACATGGCGGTGGCCATCTTGGATTTTGACGTGGCGACCCAATTTTCAATAGGGTTCTTCCTTATGCCTAGATACACCCACACACCAGATTATAAGTTGGTACTTCGCTTATTTTTCAAGATATTTCGCTCACAAGGTTCAAACATATATATATATGGTGGCGGCCATCTTGGATTTTGACGTGGCGACCCAATTTTCAATAGCGGTCTTCCTTATGCCGAGATACACCCACACACCAAATTAGAAGTTGGTACTTCGCTTATTTTTCAAGATATTCATCTCACAAGTTTCAGACATACATGGCGGCGGCCATCTTGGATTTTGACGTGGCGACCCAATTTTCAACAGCGTTCTTCCTTGTGTCTAGATACACCCACACACCAGATTAGAAGTTGGTACTTCGCTTATTTTTCAAGATATTCAGCTAACAAGGTTCAGACATACATGGCATCAGACATACATGGTGGCGGCCATCTTGAATTTTGACGTGGGTTGCATCCACACACCAAATTCGAATGCGGTCCTTCGCTTACGCACGCACGCACACACGCCCGCACGCACGCACGGACGGACGGACGGACACATGGACGGAGGGGAAAACCATAGTCCCCCTTTCGCTCCGCGGTGCGACGGGGGACAATTAATAGCAGTTATGTAGTCGCAGGCATCGTTTCCCATCTGCTTCATTCATCTCAAAGAAACGGTAAACCGACCCTGGGCACAAAGATCAGCCAGAGTTGAGTGTTGTAGATGGCGTCTGTGGTCTTTTGATAGACATGCCGGCCTTTTGGAGTTATCCGACCCGTGTCCATGACAATATATAATGCTGAATATCAGAAATGAGAAACGTAAGCTGCAGTTATGACTAAAATCCAACAACCCAATAGCAATAGCTCGTTATATTTACATAGGAGTCACAATCAAATATTTCGAGTCATTTTTGCAACAATACCGATGCTCTTTCCTCATTACCAACCAAGATGATCGTGAGTACGAGCTACAAACATCGAGCTCTTTCACAAGTTTGATAATTAATAATAATCAATCCTTCAGGGTTATTATTCAGTATAGTGAACATTTTTTCATTTGAAATTTTCTGCTGTCATCAGCTTGAGAACCCTCTGGTGAAGACATTCAGGATAGTGAACATATAACCATGATGGAGGATACTTAATAGATGGTGAAAAGTGTAGTCATGTCACAAAATGGTACCTGTAGTGGATGCAGTTTGAGGCACAACACATCCTCCCCCTGGCAAACTTGAGCAAACTCTCCAAGAGGGTCCTGCAGGCGCCGTGCCAATGAAACAGCTTGTCGCAGCACAGGCGGGTACTCTCGGAACTCGGTCTAGTGAGGGGAGTGGAACAGCATTCTCAAAGATGAAAACAATGGATTTGTATACGTTTCACTCAAGGACAAAAGGGCATGAGTTAGAGAGTGCCTTGTTTCTCAGTACACGAAGCTCAAAATTAAGAAAGCTCAGGGGCGGGTGAAGCAGGAATACAGTACCTCTGCAGCTCGGCCATTCATGTACAGGATACTGAGATCTGTGGGGATTAATTCTACAGCAACTGGACTCCCAGCCTGCTCTTGCTCAGCATCAGAAACCACGCGTCGCACATCCTCAACAACCATCAGAGCATCTCTGCTCATCCACAAAAAGACAAACAAGCTATTAAGGCAATGCACACTTATGACTACCCACACAAACTCTGGGACATTTACAGATCACAACAAGCAAAACTATATAAACAGCAGATAATCATCAGGACAAATTCTAATAAAACTATAACGGCACTCAGAAGAGCGCATACCTCCGCCAGGTGAACAGTTTACGTTTTGTATCGCAGAGTAGACCAGAAAATCACAATACAAAATAATATTTAATCAAAATCATCCTTCCACAACTTTTTGTGATATCCTGCTATATTTATAAGTATATTATATATATTTATAAATTATATCTGCTACAAATATATTATATATGCTAATTATATATGCCACGACATAAATGCTACATATTTTATATACAGTGCATTCAGAAAGTATTCAGACCCCTTCACTTTTTTCACATTTTGTTATGTTGCAGCCTTATGCTGAAATCGGAGGCCTCTCCTCAGTGAAAAACACATGAAAGCCCACAGAATCTTGTTTCTCTCAGTCTGAGAGTCCTTTAGGTGCTTTTTTGCAAACTCCAAGCGGGCTTTCAAACCTTTCATGTGTCTTTCACTGAGGAGAGGCTTCCGTCTGGCCACTCTGCCATAAAGCCCAGATCGGTGGAGTGTTGCAGGGATGGTTGTCCTTCTGGAAGTTTCTCCGATCTCCACACAGGATCTCTGGAGCTCAGCCAGAGTGACCATCGGGTTCTTGGTCACCTCTCTTACCAAGGCCCTGCTCCCCCGATTGCTCAGTTTGGCTGGGCGGCCAGCTCTAGGAAGAGTCCTGGTTGTTCCAAACTTCTTCCATTTAAGAATTATGGAGGCCACTGTGCTCTTGGGAACCTTCAATGCTCAGAATTTTTTTTGTAGGCTTCCTCAGAACTGTGCCTCGACAAAATCCTGTCTCTGAGCTCTGCAGGCAGTTCCTTCGACCTCATGGCTTAGTTTTTGCTCTGATATGCATTGTCAGCTGTGAGACCTTATATAGACAGGTGTGTGCCTTTCCAAATCATGTCCAATCAATTGAATTTACCACAGGTGGACTCCAATCAAGGTGTAGAAACATCTCAAAGATGATCAAGAGAAATGGGAGGCACCTGAGCTAAGTTTCAAGTGTCATAGCAAAGGGTCTGAATACTTATCTAAATGTGATATTTCAGTTTTAATAAATTTGCAAAACTTTCTAAAATCCTGTTTTCTCTTTGTCATTATGGGGTATTGAGTGTAGATTGATGAGGGAAAAAATGAATTTAAACGATTTTAGCATAAGGCTGCAACATAACAAAATGTGAAAAACAGTGAAGGGGTCCGAATACTTTCTGAATGCACTGCATATATGCTACATATATATATATATATATACTACATATATATATATATATGCTACATATATATATATATATATATATGCTACATATATATATATATATATGCTACATATATATATATATGCTACATATATATATATATATATATGCTACATATATATATATATATATGCTACATATATATATATATATATGCTACATATATATATATATATGCTACATATATATATATATATGCTACATATATATATATATATATGCTACATATATATATATATATATATATGCTACATATATATATATATATATGCTACATATATATATATATATATGCTACATATATATATATATATATATATATGTATATGCTACATATATATATATATGCTACATATATATATATATATATGCTATATATATATACACAAAGAATTAAGTTAAGCACCCCCCCCGTTTTTTTACAACCTCGCACATTACAAGTTTGTTGTCGTCAAAACAGTGTAATATACCCATGATATTGCTATATTTTCTGGAGAAGTGATATTATGGTCACATAAAAACATAACAATCATGCCGTTTTCAATATTTTATTCTGAATAATTTAAGGTGAAATTTTTTGGGAATTTTAGGCATATTTTCACCTCAATTTAAGTATGGAGCTATAGGTCCATCACGGACAGTGTGGATGACGTTTATGTTTTCTAACGTACAGTCATTGTTCTGAGAAGACCTCTAGCGATCTTTGCGTCAATAACGTGTGTAGGACCCACGTGATCGGATCACTGACTCAACCCTACGTCTCATAGATCCTGTAAGCCGTCGTATGCGTTGCTGTGGCAGGTTGTTCCATTCCCGATGTAATGCACGTTCCAATTCATCCAGATTGGCTATTGGAGGGACCATCTTCGCAATTTGTCGTCCCAACATGTCCCAAACGTGCTCGAGGGGGTTCAGGTCAGGACTGTACGCAGGCCAGGGGATGGTTGTCACAGCACCTTGCTCCAGCAAGGCTCGGACGCGTCTCGCACGGTGAGGCCTGGCGTTGTCATCCATGAAGATGGGATTGACGCAAAGATCGCTTGAGGTCTTCTCAGAACAATGACTGTACGTTAGAAAACATAAACGTCATCCACACTGTCCGTGATGGACCTATAGCTCCATACTTAAATTGAGGTGAAAATATGCCTAAAATTCCCAAAAAATTTCACCTTAAATTATTCAGAATAAAATATTGAAAACGGCATGATTATTATGTTTTTATGTTATATATATATATATATATATATATATATATATATATATATATATTATATATATATATATATATATATATATATATATATATATATATATATATTATATATATATATATATATATATATATATATATATATATATATTATATATATATATATATATATATATATATATATATATATATATATATATATATATATATATATATATATATATATATATATGCTATATATATATATATATATATATATATGCTATATATATGCTATATATATATATATATATATATATATATATATATATATATATATATATATATATATTATATATATATGCTACATATATATATATATATATATATATGCTACATATATATATATATATGCTACATATATATATATATATGTATATATATATCTATATATATATATATGTATATATATATATATATATATATATATATGTATATATATATATATATATATATATATATATATATATATATATATATATATATATATATATATATATATATATATATATATATATATACAGTGGTACCTCGGCTTACGAGTTTAATCCGTTCCGTGACGGAGCTCGTAAGCCAAATCGCTCGTAAGTCAAAGCAAATTTTCCCATTCAAATGCATTGAAATGCTATTAATCCGTTCCAGCCTCAAAAAAAAAACACCAATTTTTTTTGTTAGGTGCTTTTAAATAACAAAAATGTACTTTATAAATAACAAATAATGTATAAACAAGCACGACCTCGTATATACTGTACATAATACAAGAGAATGTAAAGAAATAAACTGGTTTTATTAAGCAGAGGAGAAGAGCATGCCAGGTGAGGTGTGCGTGTTGTCGACTTGGCGAGGCAGTACGATCGTACTCCTTCTACGATATGTACGATTTTGAAGCAGAAGGAGTCCATAAAGGCTATAACGCCAGCCAAGGGCGTTACGATTATTTCAAAGCTCCGGACCTCTATCCATGAAGATATGGAGAAGTTGTTGTTTGTGTGGTTGAAGGAGAAGCAGCTCGCAGGAGATACCGTGACCGAGAGCATCATGTGTTTGAAAAGATTGAAACTCGGATATCGAGCACGGACCACGAGGTGTTTTTTCTTTTTTCTTAATCTCGGTTTCAGTGAACTTTTGCTCTGTGCTCACGTGTACTGTACCTGTACCTGTAATGGTACGTCAGAGGATGGCACCTGTTGTCATCATATTAAGTGCAAGATGTTCTGCATCGTAAGTTGGTACACCGTGGTCTTTCGGCGGTGTTTAAGCCGGCCGTCTTGGCTTCTGTCACCATTGGCATTGAGTCTTTCGATGTAGGTAGGTCGTTGTGTGCCGGTGCCTTGGCCGAATTCCTTCATTGCTGCATTGTTAGCTCACCTGGTTTTTTATACCACATCTTTGGTTATCGGACCAGCGAATGACGTCATCTCCAAAGTATGGCTTATTCTCACTTGTCTTGGACGATCTTCTACTTCTAGCCTTCCACCGTGCATTTGGTGTCCACTGTACTTACTGTACAGTGCCTGGTAAAATTGATGTAATGGGTTTTTGACCGTCAACGCCATGAACCGTCATGAACCGTCATGAACCGTCAACGCCATGAACCGCTAACACTCAAAAGCCCATTTATCGCGCCTTATAAAGCAAAACGCAAACCGAAAGCCATGCCTCTCAAGCGAGGCGTGCTTCCGTGGTCACGTGATCCACAGGTGTAGCTCATTATACCCGCACGCGCGACACGCTTTGGCGGTCACGTGACCAGCCACTCTGGAGGCGGGGATCCCCGCCGATGACGTCACCGGCTGGAGCAAGGAGATTCCTCGCTCATGTATTTCGACGATTGCGTGTTTTATATCCAAGCAGAGATGCTTTCACGGCAAGATAACCACGTGACCGGAACCGGAAGCCACAACCGGAAAATTCAAAAAAATTAATTTTTTGAGCTCGTACATCGGATCTCGGCTCGTATCCCAAAGCAACAAACCGCCCGAGCGACGGCTCGTATCCCGAAAAACTCGTACGTTGGGGCACTCGTAAGCCGAGGTACCACTGTATATATATATATATATATATATATATATATATATATATATATATATATATATATATA
The DNA here is from genome assembly GCF_964187855.1 of Myxine glutinosa. Classification (NCBI taxonomy): domain Eukaryota; kingdom Metazoa; phylum Chordata; class Myxini; order Myxiniformes; family Myxinidae; genus Myxine; species Myxine glutinosa. The sequence goes on along the minus strand of NC_136264.1, from coordinate 132,851,982 downwards.
TATATATATATATATTGTTACGGACACGACTTAGATGTTGCTTGACCGAGCGGAATGGCCGCCGTGTTCGCACAGTTTACCCGATTACACTCGAACGTTGGCCGAATCGCGCTACGCTAAATCAATGAAGGAAAGGACACAACGGCTGGGATAAATGCAACGACACAAGGGGTACAGTTCTCAAGACCTCCGGAGGAGGATATAATTGGTGATGCAGAAACGGGTAGATTACACGGTAAGAGGTAAAGCACAGAAAAGATGGGCACTTAGACACAGTCTTATCTATCCCCGACAGACCACAGACAAACGGGACAAGACTGACTTACACGGGGATTGATGGCAGGGAAGGACAGGCAGTCGATAGCACAAGGTGCACCTTGGCTCAGGGGCAGAATCAAACGCGGTCCGGTCCAGAGATGCGGGGAGGTATTCAGCGCTTGGAGGTGGCGTCTTCTCTCTCCGTGCTGAGGGCGCATCTGACGTCACCTCCCTCTTTCTGCGCATGCTCAGCGGGGAGTGACACACCCTCGGCTCGTTGTCTCCGCCCCAGATGGAATCGGTCCGCCGCTTCCATTGGGTGCGGGGGGTTACCGGGCTCCGCCCTTGACGAGGAGCTGACAGCGAGCCCCTGCGTGGTAACCCCGTCGGAGCACATGTTCAATGGCGGCTAACCAAGCCGGAGTGAGGACGCACACTCCCCGCGCCGCCGCCGCTGTTGTTGTTGTTGTTGTTGTTGTACCATGAGGAAGAGCTGCGGGGAGGTATTGGGAGGTCCTAAACTTTCTAACGGTGCCATACAATCACATTCTGGTGCAACGAAGAGTCAGAATTAATGGAAACGAGTCCTTAACTGACATAGACTAAGAATAACTAGCAAGATGTCCTATAGTTGTCTACGTGAGATGCGGTGGACCTGGATGCGACATTTAATGGGGGAAATAGGGGGAAGGTCGGGTCTACAGAGTGTTGTTTACAGAAAATGGGACTAGGGAATGGGGGATTGGGGATAGTTGGGAAGTATTGGGGAAATAGGGGAATATTTACAAGCGGATATGGATGGATCCAAATCCCATATCCGCAACATTGCACCCTTCTCTACCTCGGGGCGTCCCGAACCGATAAATTTTTACCTACGTTAGTGTGGCACTCAGATGTAGTTCCCTCTACTATTAACTCAACCCTGAGTGCGACAGTTTTACAGATGTTCACAATTGAGTAAATATGTCCCCCTGCGACGTTGCACCCTTCTCCTCACAGAAACACACCCACAGGATAACCGAATCGCGGAAAGAATCCTCAAACTAAACATACAGCCGGTAGGGAGCATTATTTACACAAGACTGATATTTACACTACGATCCAGGACCTGTTCTTTGAGGAACACATGCAGATGTTATGCATAGAGAGAGAGAGAGCACGCATGCCAGCATCGATACACCAACCCAAGAGTGCCCTGTGGCCCTACGGCCTTTAATAATGTGCAGAGCACCCCATCCAAGCACCAAAAGCACCACCCCATACATACAGTCAGCACCATCCGGTGCACCAATAAAGTGTTCATAGTCACCGGTGGTGTCGCAGCCGGCCGATGTTCTGCCGCTGGTCTTGCCTCCTCTTGGCCTTCTGGCTTCTTTAAAAATAAAGAAAGGCGCCAACCGCGTCCATTTCTGAATGGTGGCCGTCAGGGGGGCCAACTATAGTGGTTCACCTCTATGGCATAGGTGCCACGTTGACCCAGAGGTCCATCCACGGGTGGTGCTTGCCCGCAAAAGAACTGCGGTCCATGGTGGGCGGCCACAAAAATTGCGGTCCATATGGTGTATCGATCCAGGCAGCAAGCAGCGAAAGTACAGGCCCACAACTGCAGAGCCAGCACCTCTCTCTCCTCTCTCTCTGCCCCAAAGCCAGATCCTCGGAGGTGGGCGACAAAAGAAGAAGACAAGTGAGTAAGGTGGTAAGGGCGCAAAAGTGCACGCAATACAAGGTAATGCACACTGGGGGCACATGGGAACCAGGTGAGACAGGTACGTTCCTACCGTACGCCCCCCCCCGCCCCCCCCACCAGGTAACCTACATTGCCCCTCCCTTACCCCTTACTGTATCCACAAAACACAACACTACCCATAAACATCTACTTTACAAATCAACAAACGTCCCTACTGTCTTCCCCGTTCCTCCCATAAACCAAATTCGTCTTCTCTCCCTCCTAACCAATCAAATTTGCGATTTCCAACTCTCATCAAAATTTGCCATCTCCAACTCAACATCAAAATTTGCCATCACCAATTCATCATCAGTCCCTCCTAGGGAGGGAGAGATGGAATCACCCCAATGTCTCATCCACGTCGTGATGCGTCTCACAAATCCTCACAGCAATTCTCATTTCCTGCAACACAGAACAAAGAAAACACAGGTGTGGAGTCATCATCATCACCACAGGTAAGTGGCTGCGTATGGTGCGACAGGTTCATCAATCCTAACTATTTCCTAAATGACTTTAACAACTTTACATTACCCGGGGTCTTTCCCTGCCAATCCATTGGCCAACTTACACTATGGGTTCTAAAAACCAATTCCCATTGACCAAACTGTGGTGCTTCTCAATTTGGGGTCTCACTCCCCCGATTCAACACTCGGTGCTCTCGCACAATTTCTGGGCTGTGACGTGTAGCTCTCCCAGCAGGTCTACCCACCTGCACAACTCCACCACTGTAGTTGCCACCCGAGCTTACCTGCTCCTCACCCTAACCTAACTAACTGGGGAAGGCCCTCTCGCACTCTCACCCCCTCAGTGCCCTCTCTGGCACGGGCTGCCCGATCCACACCCGGGATCCTCAGGCACCCACTGACACTAACGGCTCCCAGAGCCCACCTGCGGCCTCACCTGGCCGACATCCTCACAGTGGTGGAGTGCCCAAACCAACTACACACACTAACAGGCTACACGCCCAGCCATTTCCACAACACTAATGCACCCATCCACAATACCATTCTGCAACCGCACCACAAATGCCAATATCCAACCACAATTTACCTATACCCTCTACCTAACACTTACACTACCCGCCCCGGGTACTCGTGAAAGGGGTCCACTCTTCCCCCATCCACACCTTCGCACCATGCACACCACTCCGTACCACTTACTCCATGTATTCCACACACCTGTACTTGCACACCTGTGCTCTCACACCTGGTGCCACCTGCACCCTTCTCTCCCCAAGCGCATTCGCGTTGATCCACAACACTCACTACTCATACACTGCTCCACACACCTGTCCAGTTCTCACACAGCATCATCTCATCTAACTACTCCCCTCTGAAACTTGCGCTTCCCAGTCGTCCCTTTAAACTATTGCGCTCCCTCGTCATTATCAAACACTAAGCTACTACGTCCCCACTACAGGTATCGGTCACTATCTAAACCTTAACGTTACCTAATGTCATCTTCGCTAGATCCCTAACAATATAACCTAACCCACCCGGGCTAGTTTTCACTGCCATACACCCCATAATATATTGCGCATTTGCCCCACCTTGTGAGGGATGACAGAGTTGCCATCCCACCACATTGGGCATCTCCCACTACCAATTTTGCACACCAAATTTCAACAAATCAAAAATTTGCCAATCACTACTCATCATCTGCCAATCATTACTGCCAATCCTTTGCCAATCATCAAATTTTTTTTTCTTCTAATTTTGGGTCCAAAACACTAACCTCATCACACAGTCTACTCACTAATGCCTCTCGGTGCGCCAATTTCTGTCCAAAGCCCGGCTTCGTAAAGCCGAGCAATGAATGCGGGTGGTTTGGTGCCAGCGGCTGGATACGTCCCGCATTCGGTGCAGGGAAGGAGGTTTACCCGGGCCGAGATCCCACGCACCATCACGGCACGGAGCCATCCCATGGCCCGATCTCGACCTGCCGGAATGCCTCAACAAAAAGTGGTCGCCATGACGACCCTTCCTATCGGGCTGCCCGCTCCGCCTAGTGGAGCCCGGACGCGGCCGTTCCAAGCGAGGCACAGCGTGGATCGCGTACGGCGGTTCTTTCGAAACCGCCGTGGTTCGGATCCCCGCTGGTCCTCACGGCACGCGAAGCTGCCCGACGCGCACCGAGGGCCCGATTCGGCTATAAGTCGTGCTAACCTCTAACCCGGTTACCGTCGATGCTTCACCTGCATGCTTACATGCATACGCTACTCCTTTCTTGCTCATACATGCAGCCGTTTCCATGCTCCTCGTCGTACCTTTTCTTACACACCTCGGTACACTCATTCCGCTCACCGACTTGGTCACACACCTGACCACCGAACACCTTGGCACACATTCGTCGCTCGCACACCTCACCAACACACCTCTTCGCGCCCCCTCCTCGGTCACCTCCTCTGTGACAATCACAGGTGTGCTCTCACTCGCACACCCAACCACGTGCCTCACTACCAATTCCAGCGTGCATTCCCACACACGCTCTACCATTCCAGGTGTGCTTCCTTTCTCACCTGTCACAACCAACTCACGCTCCGTGTCACTCTTACTACTCTCACCTCCACTCTTGACAGCGCACTCACCCTTACTCTTGACAGCGCACTCTTTCCTCATGCACCCGCCCGTTACACACCTTTCTCGCACACCCTCTCCCGTTACATCCTCTGTAACACTCACCACAGGCGTGCATTCTCCCTTTACACCCTCCGTAACACTCCTCACTACGCGCTTCCATGTGCTCCCTCGCACACGCGCTACGACCGACTCACTCTCGCCAGCACCCTCACTCCTTGGCACGCACTTTTTCCTCTCACACCCCAGAGTCGGACTTTCTCGCACACCTCCTTTTTCGCACACCAGACCTGTCGCACACTTCACCAACGGCCTCTCACGAACACCCGGGTCCATCTCGACCCCCAAGCTTCTTAAATCACCTGGCGCATCATACGCACGACCATATTGGTCACCACTTACACCGGGTCCTCTTTCTCTTCGCTTCTCCTCCATCACCTGCGAATCCCTCATCCGGTTAATGAGCACATCATCACGATCCGAATACAGACTTTGGACCAATTCTTTTACTTCCTCCTTTATCTCTTTCTTCTCCCCTCTCCGTCGCTTCTTAATTTCGCTCACCCCTTCTTCCACTTCTTCTAATTTCTGCTTTACCTCTTTTATTTCCCGGTACGTCTCCTCAAGCTTGTCCTCTAAGGCTACCTTGACCGTTTCCATGTGCGTCCTCACCTGCCGGTCCTTCGTCTCCATTACCTCTGTCACCTCGTCCAACCTCGTTGTCAGACATTCCCTCTTCGGCGCTATCAAGTCGTCTTTTAGTTCTTTCTGTGTCGCTTTTAACCCTCCTAGTACCGCAGTGTTCCTTTGTACCTGCTCCACTAACTCAGTCTGTCCCACCGTCAGCTGTTCCACCTCCTGCGTCAGGTCCTCTATGCCACCTTGCAATTTTACAGTCCCCTTTCTCACCTCCTTCTCCATGCGCTCCTTACAGTGCCTCACCTCCTCGCGCACTCCTCCGACCTCCTCACTCACACCTCTTCTGATCTCTTCTCCCATCACTTGCATCTCCTGCCCAGATGCCACCCTCATCTGCTCCATTTCCTCCCTGTGAGCATCCAATTTAGTTTCTACCCCCATTCTGACCCCCTCTATCTGCTGCCCCATTTTTTTAACTTCCCTTTCCGCTTGGTCCCTCATGTCCCTCAATTTGCCTTCCATACTGTTTTCTAACCCCTCTAACCCCTTTTTCATTCCCTCTATCTGATTCTCCTGGGCAGCCATTCTGTTTTCTACCCCCATTAACCCATGTTTCACCCCTTCTATCCCATTGTCTAACCCCTCTAATTTCTTGTCTAATCCCTCACCGGTACCCCTCGCTTCGTCCCTCATTACCCCCATTTGGCCCTCCAATCGCTCACCCAATCGCTCACTATCAGCCCTCATTTGCTCACTATCAGCCCTCATTTGCTCACTCTGAGCATCCATCCGATTCCCCAATTGCTGACTATTAGCCCTCATATCGTCCTTCTGCAGGTTGAGGGACGCCTGCATTTGCGCCATAAATTGCTCCATGAGGGCCTGCATTTGGGCCATCCCTCCCACTTGTGCAGCGGGTGCGGCCGCCGCAGCCATGTGCGAGGCGCCATTTTGCGAACCTGCCGCCCTCACTGCTTCGCTCTCCTCTTGTCCCTCAATTTGGTCCTGGATCGACCCTGCCTCACTCTCCTCTACCGGAACCCAGCCGTCTTGATCCGCCATAGCGCGACTTTCAAAATTCGGGTTTTTATTTTTGTAAAACAAAATCAAATTTCGCCGTTAATAATTTCGAGCGCGTGAAGCGCGCTTCGGGTCCAATCCCACTTCCCGACACCAATTGTTACAGCCAATAGTACAATTGGTGTCCAAAATTTGGGCCTAACAAATTTAGTCCCAGGTCCGAATCCAACTCCTGACAACCAATTGTTACGGACACGACTTAGATGTTGCTTGACCGAGCGGAATGGCCGCCGTGTTCGCACAGTTTACCCGATTACACTCGAACGTTGGCCGAATCGCGCTACGCTAAATCAATGAATGAAAGGACACAACGGCTGGGATAAATGCAACGACACAAGGGGTACAGTTCTCAAGACCTCCGGAGGAGGATATAATTGGTGATGCAGAAACGGGTAGATTACACGGTAAGAGGTAAAGCACAGAAAAGATGGGCACTTAGACACAGTCTTATCTATCCCCGACAGACCACAGACAAACGGGACAAGACTGACTTACACGGGGATTGATGGCAGGGAAGGACAGGCAGTCGATAGCACAAGGTGCACCTTGGCTCAGGGGCAGAATCAAACGCGGTCCGGTCCAGAGATGCGGGGAGGTATTCAGCGCTTGGAGGTGGCGTCTTCTCTCTCCGTGCTGAGGGCGCATCTGACGTCACCTCCCTCTTTCTGCGCATGCTCAGCGGGGAGTGACACGCCCTCGGCTCGTTGCCTCCGCCCCAGATGGAATTGGTCCGCCGCTTCCATTGGGTGGGGGGGTTACCGGGCTCCGCCCTTGACGAGGAGCTGACAGCGAGCCCCTGCGTGGTAACCCCGTCGGAGCACATGTTCAATGGCGGCTAACCAAGCCGGAGTGAGGACGCACACTCCCCGCGCCGCTGCCGCTGTTGTTGTTGTTGTTGTTGTTGTACCATGAGGAAGAGCTGCGGGGAGGTATTGGGAGGTCCTAAACTTTCTAACGGTGCCATACAATCACATTCTGGTGCAACGAAGAGTCAGAATTAATGGAAACGAGTCCTTAACTGACATAGACTAAGAATAACTAGCAAGATGTCCTATAGTTGTCTACGTGAGATGCGGTGGACCTGGATGCGACATTTAATGGGGGAAATAGGGGGAAGGTCGGGTCTACAGAGTGTTGTTTACAGAAAATGGGACTAGGGAATGGGGGATTGGGGATAGTTGGGAAGTATTGGGGAAATAGGGGAATATTTACAAGCGGATATGGATGGATCCAAATCCCATATCCGCAACAATATATATATATATATATATATATATATATATATATATATATATATATATATATATATATATATATATATATATATATATATATATATATATATATATATATATATACACAGTGAAACCTTGACTTACGAGTGCACCAACTTACGAGTTTTCCGAGATACGAGCCGTCGCTCGGTCGATTTTTTGCTTTGTGATGCGAGCCGAGATCTGAGTTACGAGCGAGCGAGCTTGGATATAAAACACGTAATCGTCGAAAAACATGAGCGAGGTGTGCGTGTTGTCGACTTGGCGAGGCAGTACGATCGTAGTACTTCTACGATATGTACGATTTTGAAGCAGAAGGAGTCGATAAAGGCTATAACGCCAGCCAAGGGCGTTAAGATTATTTCAAAGCTCTGGACCTCTGTCCATGAAGAGATGGAGAAGTTGTTGTTTGTGTGGTTGACGGAGAAGCAGCTCGCAGGAGATACCGTGACCAAGAGCATCATCTGTGAGAAGGCAAGAGACATTTACGGGGATTTGGTGCAGCAGACGGCGGGAACATCAACGGACGAGGCATCGGAAGAGTCATTCAAAGCCAGTCGGGGATGGTTTGATAATTTTAAGAAGAGGACCGGCATTCACTCCGTCGTCAGGCGTGGTGAGGCAGCAAGCTCGGATGTGAAGGCAGCTGAAGATTTTAATATAACCTTTGCCGAACTGATAGAAGCCGAAGGATACATCCCCCAGCAAATCTTCAACTGTGACGAGACAGGGCTCTTCTGGAAAAAGATGCCGAGGAGGACGTATATAACGGTAAATACACTTAATAAAACCAGTTTATTTCTTTACATTCTCTTTTATTATGTACAGTATATACGAGGTCGTGCTTGTTTATACATTATTTGTTATTTATAAAGTACATTTTTCTTATATAAAAACACGTAACAAAAAAAATTGGTGTGGTTTTTGGGGGGCTGGAACGGATTCATAGCATTTCAATTCATTTTAATGGGGAAATTTAATTTGAGAAACGAGCAAATTGAGTTACGAGCTCGGTCACAGAACGAATTAAACTCGTAAGTCAAGGTTTCACTGTGTATATTGTTACGGATACGGAGGACGGCTCTCCCGTTAGCAAGGGGTGATTAGCCCCTTGTCCTGTTAAGCTGGCCGTCTCCCCGTTCCTGGTACTTGTAACGCTATCCCACGGGATGGAACGGATCAGGGTTATGGGCCCAGGGTTTATCCCGAATACCTTTATCCGTCCCTCCGCAGACTAGGGAGACAAGTACCGCTCGAACCCCGGTTTGGATGGTCTAGTTAGTTGCCGAGCGGTTTTTAGCAACCCGACGTTCGAGCCATTAGCATTACCAAAGACTAACCCGATTCTCAAACGTTGGCCGAGTCGCGCCACGTGCACTCAATATGGAAACCTCTAAAGCGACCGAAAGAGCATGAAGAAGTAAAAACAAAGTAGGGAATAACAAGATTTATTACTATTTACACACACTAAGCAGAAAGGAAAAGAAAGATGATTTATAAGGCAATTGAAGGAGCAGGAGACATAGTGCAATGATTAGCTTATATATGGCAGTCTTAATTAATACCCCAAGACAACATGAAAGACGGACAAACGGGCACACTTACACGGGGGAATTGATGGCAGGAATCACTGGAGGGAGGAGAAGGTCCAAGCCGATGGCAGGGCAGGAAAGGTCCGGGCAATTCCACACCGTCGAGGTCCACGTTCCGTGCTCGAAGCGAACAGCAGCTGGCAGCTCCGCGTCTCCACAGCCGGCAATAGGGCCTAGAGGGTCTCGGCATATTGCTCAGTATCAGCACCCCCTCACGTCTCGTTCTCTCTTGGCTGCTTTAGCTGGATCGCGCATCTGCCGCACCTCTCTCTCACTCTTCCTCGGACCTCAATCTTCTCCAAAAAGCTCATCTGCTCATCTCCTCATTTGCTCATCTCCTTGGGGAGCGTCCCGCGGCGGGTTATATAGGCCCCGCCCTTCACCCTTTTGCGAACCTCCCCCAAGCGTTCTCTCTTCGCCCTCTCAAGCCAAACCCCTCGTTCTGGGTTGGATGAGCGGGGCCGCCTTACTCCTCCCCTCTATGACGAGGTGGAGACCCGCCTTTCTTCTTCGTCGTTACCTCGTGCGTAATGGAGTCAAATGCAGCAAAGTGGACGGCAGATGAAAATGCAGCAAAGTGCCTAAAGAGTCAATTGCAGCAAAGTGGCAAACCTGGCACTTGGAAGCTGCCATGGGGCGTCGGAGGGCCTACTCTTATTTAATTCGGTGCAATGAAGAGTCAAACTAGTGGGAAACACATCCTTAACCTACAGAGAATAAGGGACTAACTATTTAAAAGGATATATGGTGTCCTGTGTGTAGGTTTATGAAATTAACTAAGAGGACGAGCTTCGACCTTTCTTTACATTACGAGGGTCAGTTACACACAACAAAACCATACTTCTCACATTCGTTACACTTTCTCAAATTCGTTACACTTCTCAAATTCGTTACAATATATATCTATATATATCTATATATATATATCTATATCTATCTATCTATCTATCTATCTATATATACTAGGGCATGCCCGTACTATATCTATATCTAAAATTATATCCCCCCCCTCTATTTACATGAAATGGTTTGGTCCAAAGCGAACGGCTTGCGAGTACGGTGACAATCCCCCCCCTCTATTTACATGAAATGGTTTGGTCCAAAGCGAACGGCTTGCGAGTACGGTGACAATCCCCCCCCCTCTATTTACATGAAATGGTTTGGTCCAAAGCGAACGGCTTGCGGAGTTTGGTAAAGAAATCGCCATAGCGTGCACAAACGCGCAGGAAAGCGAAAGAATCGCAAATTAGTTTTAATTAGTTTTAAAACATAGTTTAACGCCAACATAGTTTGCCAACGTGAAATAAATGAATACGCTCTCAAATGTGCCGTCCGAGGCAGAGTCTGTTCGGCACGTTCGGCACACGTGATAGCTCGCTGCTCTCTGATTGGTTGAATCGTTTTTTGGACATAGCTCGGTAACTACTTGTCCGATTAATATGAAACCTTGAAAAGGCACATCCTCGGGTCCCCAGCAATATACCTGGCAAGTTTAAAGTATATCGGACCCGTGGTTGTCGAGAAACAGCGGTCACAGACATACAGACATACAAACATACAAACATACACACAGAGATTACTGGAATTATATATACTAGGGCATGCCCGTACTATATCTATATCTAAAATTATATCCCCCCCCCTCTATTTACATGAAATGGTTTGGTCCAAAGCGAACGGCTTGCGAGTGGTGACAATCCCCCCCCTCTATTTACATGCAATGGTTTGGTCCAAAGCGAACGGCTTCCGGAGTTTGGTAAAGAAATCGCCATCGCGTGCACAAACGCGCAGGAAAGCGAATGAATCGCAAATTCGTTTTTATTAGTTGTAAAACATAGTTTAACGCCAACATAGTTTGCAAACGTGAAATAAATGAATACGCTCTCAAATGTGCCATCCGAGGCAGAGTGTGCCCGCCACGTTCGGCACACGCGATCGTTCGCTGCTCTCTGATTGGTTGAATCGTTTTTTGGACATAGCTCGGTAAGTAATTGTCCGATTAATATGAAACCTTGAAAAGGCACATCCTCGGGTCCCCAGCAATATACCTGGCAAGTTAAAAGTATATCGGACCCGTGGTTGTCGAGAAACAGCGGTCACAGACAGACAAACGTACAAACGTACAAACGTACAGAGATTACTGGAATTATAGATATATATATATATATATATATATATATATATATATATATATATATATATATATATATATACATACAGTGAAACCTTGACTTACGAGTGCACCAACTTACGAGTTTTCCGAGATACGAGCCGTCGCTCGGGCGGTTTTTTGCTTTGTGATGCGAGCCGAGATCTGAGTTACGAGCTTACGCCACCCGCCACTAGGTGGCCCAACGAGCGTTCCGGTCACGTGGTTATCTTGCCGTGCAAGCATCTCTGCCGTATATCGCTGCTGCTTTGTTTTCGCATTTTGTTTATTTTGGAAAATTTCTTAGTTTTAACCATGGGTCCTAAGAAATTGAGTACCAAGGGCAGTGCTGAGAAGAAGAAGAGGATGATGTGCTTGGATATAAAACACGTAATCGTCGAAAAACATGAGCGAGGTGTGCGTGTTGTCGACTTGGCGAGGCAGTACGATCGTAGTACTTCTACGATATGTACGATTTTGAAGCAGAAGGAGTCGATAAAGGCTATAACGCCAGCCAAGGGCGTTACGATTATTTCAAAGCTCCGGACCTCTGTCCATGAAGAGATGGAGAAGTTGTTGTTTGTGTGGTTGACCGAGAAGCAGCTCGCAGGAGATACCGTGACCGAGAGCATCATCTGTGAGAAGGCACGAGACATTTACGGGGATTTGGTGCAGCAGACGGCGGGAACATCAACGGACGAGGCATCGGAAGAGTCATTCAAAGCCAGTCGGGGATGGTTTGATAATTTTAAGAAGAGGACCGGCATTCACTCCGTCGTCAGGCATGGTGAGGCAGCAAGCTCGGATGTGAAGGCAGCTGAAGATTTTATTATAACTTTTGCCGAACTGATAGAAGCCGAACGATACATCCCCCAGCAAATCTTCAACTGTGACGAGACAGGGCTCTTCTGGAAAAAGATGCCGAGGAGGACGTATATAACGGCAGAGGAGAAGGGCATGCCAGGCCACAACTTGTTCAGAGTGCCGGCGATAGCTCGCCTTCTCTTTGTGGAAGACACGGTGAGATCCTTCACATCCAACAACTAATGGGACGCAAACGGGGCGCCCAGTTTAGCGGTACACACATTGATGAATCACCCTGCCTGTGAAACACCGACATGACAGGTTATAGCTGGGTCGGGATTCAAACCCAGGCTGGACAGTTTAGAGTCAAGTGTGCGTACCTCCAGTCCAGGCCATCCTGCCAACCTGTATGCTGCATACAGGTGAAATATAAAGCGCGAGATATTTTTATATATACAGTACTGTATATTTCAAAAAAAATTGGTGTGGTTTTTGGCGGGCTGGAACGGATTAATAGCATTTCAATTCATTTTAATGGGGAAATTTAATTTGAGAAACGAGCAAATTGAGTTACGAGCTCGGTCACAGAACGAATTAAACTCGTAAGTCAAGGTTTCACTGTATATATATTGTTGCGGATATGAGGACTGTATTTTTTTTTATTGTGTGCTTTATTATTATTATCGTTTATTCTGCGCCTCCTGCCTCCGGAGTTGTGTAAAGATAAAAAGGGCGTCTCGGTAGTTATTCCATGAAACACCACATTGCAGGACCCGATAAAACCCTTGTTCAGTAGCTTATATCTTATTATGTGTTTTAGAGTAAGGCCTTGTCTTCCATTAAAATGACACTCCATTGTACCGAGTAAAAGAGATAGATTCCCTTCATTCCCATTCCCAAAAACCTCCATTTCCCCTTTCGTAATGGCCAAGCCTCAATTTGCAATTACATCCCCTCCAAAGCCGCCATTGACCACGAGGCAGGGTTGGGGAAGAAAGGCGGGTCTCCACCTCGTCATAGAGGGGAGGAGTAAGTCGGCCCCGCTCATCCAACCCAGAACGAGGGGTTTGGCTTGAGAGGGCGGAGAGAGAATGCTTGGGGGAGGTTCGAAAAGGGTGAAGGGCGGGGCCTATATAACCCGCCGTGGGGACGCTCCCCAAGGAGACAGCAGATGAGTCCAAGAAATGAGCTGAAAGGCTGAGCTGAGCTGCGTGGTGAGGTGGACAGGAAAGAGCTGGGTCATCAGAGCAGGGCTGAGTCGTGAGGGCCAAAAGCAGAAGATCATCCAGGGAAGCACAAAGCCTGCTATTCGTCGCCTTGCTCGCCAGCAGCAGCGTCTACAGCAGCAACAAGACTCGACAGCCGTTTGGGGCCTGGACGGCAGTTTGGAGCAGGGCCGCGAAGGGACGGTGGCTGCCGAACGCGCCGATTCGTGCTGCCGAACAAATTGGACTTTCCTCTCCTTCCAGCCAATTCCTATTATCATTCCCCGTGTGAGTCGTCTTTGTTTGTTCTGTCCTGGGTATTAATTAAGCCTGTTAGATAAGCTAGTATTTTCCCTGTGTCTCTAAAAGCTTCTGTATATTATTTTATTATCTTTCCTTCTCCTTGGTTACTTTGAGCCTGTAAATAGTAATAAATAGTAATCGTATTTCAAACCTTTCTTTGCCTTCGTCTTCCTTTTCTTCACATCCGTCGTCTTAGTCTTTTCACTCATTGAATAGCGGTGGCGCGATACGGCCAACGTTTGGGTAAATCGGGTTTAGTCGGGGAACAACTGTTCGGCCGCGGTTACCTCCGCTCGGTAAAAATAACATCTAATCCGCGGACCGTAACAAATTGGTAGTCAGGAGTTGGGATTTGAACCTGGGACTAAATTTATTTAGCCCAAATTTTGGAACACCAATTGTACTATTGGCCGTAAAAATTGGTGTCAGGGAGTGAGATACGGACCCGAAGCGCGCTTAACGCGCTCAAAATTACGAGCTGCTCGAAATTTGTGTTGTAAAGCAAAACCCGAATTTTGAAATCGCGCCATGGCTGGTCAAGGCGACGGGATGCCGGTGGGAGAGATACAGATAGACGGGGTAGAATCGACCCAGGACCTCGGGGAAATGTATGTGGAGAAAATGGTGGAGGAGAGTAAAGAAGGTGTGGTTGAGGGGGTATCAGGCGCACAAAATGGCGCTCTCGCGCACGAGGTTGGGGCGGCTGCGGCCGCACCCTTTGTACTACCAACGGTGGCCCAAATGCAAGCCTTCATGGCCCAATTCATGGTGGAAATGCAGAAAGAAAACGACAGTATGGAACAAATGGAAGACAGGAGGGCTGATAGTGAAAAAATGGAAAACAGAATGATGGAGGCCCTTATGGGACAAATGGGGAACCGGATGGATGCTCAGAGTGAGCAATTGGGGGTAATGAGGGACGAAGCGAGGGCTCAGAGTGAGCAATTGGGGGTAATGAGGGACGAAGCGAGGGGTACCGGGGAGGGGTTAGACAATAATTTTAAGGGATTAGACAAGACATTTGGGAAGTTAGATGACAAATTTGAGGGGTTAGACAACGGGATAAAAGAGGTAAAGAATGGGTTAACGGGGGTGGAAAATAGAATGGCTGCCCAGGAGAATCAGATAGAGGGGGTGAAAAATGGGTTAATGGGGTTAGAAAATAGGATGGAAGGCAAATTGCGGGAGATAGGGGAGCAATCCGCCCGAGAAATTAAACAAATGGGAGAGCAGATAGAGGAGGTGAAAATCGGGGTAGAAACCAAATTGGATGCTCAGAGGGATGAATTGGGACAGATGAGGGTGGCATCTACAAAAGAGAGGGAGGAGATGAAAGAGGAGATACGACGAGGTGTAAGTGAGGAGGCCTCGGGGGTACGCGAGGAGGTAAAGCGAGGTGAAAAGCGTATAGAGAAAGAGGTGAGAAATGGGACGGCAAAGTTACAAGGGGGAATAGAAGATCTGACGGAGGAGGTAGAACAGCTGACGGTGGGACAGACGGAGTTAGTGGAGCAGGTTCAAAGGAACACTGCGGTACTAGGAGGGTTAAAAGCGACACAAAGAGACATCAAGGACGACTTAATAGCGACACAGAGGCAATGTCAGATGGTACGTGAGGGACTGACAACGAGGTTGGATGAGGTGACAGAAGTAATGGAGACGAAGGACCGAGAGGAGAGGACGCACATAGAGACGGTCAAGATAGCCTTAGAGGACGAAATTGAGGAGACGCACCGGGAAATAAAAGAGGTGAAGCAAAAATTAGAGGAAGTGGAAGAAGAGGTGAGTGAAATTAAGAAGGGACGGACAGAAACTAAGAGGGAGATAAAGGAGGAGGTGATGGAATATGTACAAGGTCGGTGCTCAACTCATAATGGTGTGCTCACTAACCAAATAAAGAGTTTGCAGGTGGCGAAGGAGGTGAGGAGACGAGGTGCCAAGGTGAGTGGCGATATACGAGGAAATGTACATGATGTGAGGGAAGCTTCAGTCGGATTGGGGGTTGATTTGGATCCGGGTGTTCGTGAAAGGCCGTTGGTGAAGTGTGCGACAGGTACGGTGTGCGAAGGAGGAGGTGTGCCAGAATGTCCGACTCTGGGGTGTGTGAGGAAAAAGTGCGCGCCGAGGAGTGAGTGTGCTGTCGAGAGTGAGTCGGTCGTAGCGCGTGTGCGAGGGAGCACATGGAAGCGCGTAGTGAGGAGTGTAACAGAGGATGTAACGAGAGAATGTACGCCGGTGGTGAGTGTTACGGAGGAAGTAACGGGAGAGTGTGCGCAAGAGAGTGTGTGAGAAAGGTGTGTAACGGACAGGTGCATGGGGAAAGAGTGCGCTGTCAAGAGTGAGGGAGAATGCACGCCTGTGGTGAGTGTTACGGAGGAAGTAACGAGAGAGTGTGCGCAAGAGGATGCGCGAGAAAGGTGTGTAACGGACAGGTGCAAGGGGAAAGAGTGCGCTGTCAAGAGTGAGGGAGAATGCACACCTGTGGTGAGTGTTACAGAGGATGTAACGGGAGAGTGTGCGCAAGAGGGTGCGCGAGAAAGGTGTGTAACGGACAGGTGCGTGAGGAAAGAGTGCGCTGTCGAGAGTAAGGGTGAGTGCGCTGTCAAGAGTGGTGGTGAAAGTAGTGAGAGTGACACGGAGCGTGAGTTGGCTGTGACAGGTGAGAGAGGATGTACACCTGGAATGGAAGGAAGCACACCTGGAATGGAAGAGCGTGTGTGGGAATGCACGCTGGAATTGGTAGTGAGACACGTGGTTGGGGGGTGTGCCAGTGAGAACACACCTATGATCGTCACAGAGGAGGTGACAGAGAAGGGGGCGCGAAGAGGTGTGTTGGTGAGGTGTGCGAACAACGAGTGTGTGCAAAGGTGTTCGGTGGTCAGGTGTGTGACCAAGTCTGTGAGCGGAATGAGTGTACCTGGGTGTGTAAGAGAAGGTGCAATGACGAGGAGCATGGGAACAGCTGGATGTATGAGCAAGGAACGGGCTGCGGGGTGTAAGCATGCAGGTGAGACATCGACGGTAACCGGGTTAGCGGTTAGAACGACATTTAGCCGAATCGGGCCCTCAGTGCGCGTCGGGCAGCTTCACGTGCCGCGAGGACCAGCGGGGATCCGAACCACGGCGGGTCCGAAAGGACCGCCGTACGTGATCCACGCTGAGCCTCGCTTGGAACGGATGCGTCCGTGCTCCGCTAGGCGGAACGGGCAGCCCGATAGGAAGGGTCGTCATGGCGACCCCTTTTTGTTGAGGCGTTCCGGCAGGTCGAGATCGGGACATGGGATGGCTCCGTGCCAAGGTGGTGCGTGGGATCTCGGCCCGGGTAAGCCCCCGTCCCTGCACCAAATGCGGGACGTATCCAGCCGCTGGCACAAGACAACCCGCATTCATTGCTCGGCTTTACGAAGCCGAGCTCTGGAAGTGAATTGGCGCACCGAGAGGCACTAGTAAGTAGACTGTGATGACGAGGATAGTGTTTTGGCCCCGAAATTAGAAAAACAAAATTTGATGATTGGCAAAGGATTGGCAGAGTGATGATTGGTAATGGTACAGTGATTGGCAGATGATTGGCAAATTTTTGATTGGCTGAAATTTGGTGAGCAAAATTGGTAGTGGAACGTCCCCGATGTGGTGGGATGGCAACTCTGTCATCCCTCACAGAGGGGGGCAAAGGAGCACGAGATTTATGGGGTTGATGGCAGTGAAAACTAGCCCGGGTGGGTTAGGATATATCGTGTGTAGGGATCTAGAGAGATGACCTTAGGTAACGTTAAGGTTAGTTAGTGACTGATACCTGTAGTGGGGACGCAGATAGATTAGAGTGGATGATAATGACGAGGGAGCGCAATAGATTAAAGGGACGACTGGGAAGCGCAAGTTCCAGAGGGGAGTAGTTAGATGAGATGATGCCGTGTGTTTGAGGATTGGAAGTGTATTGTGAAAAGTGTGTAAGGAACATGTGTGATTGCACAGGTGTGCAACTGAACAGGTGGATGGAGCAGTGTTTGAGTGATGGTGATGGTGAGGTGTGTTGTGTTGACCAAATGGTCCAGGAAGGAAGGAGGGTGCAGGTGGCACCAGGTGTGAGTGCACAGGTGTGCACCAACAGGTGTATGGAATAAATGGTTGTGTGGAAGACATGGAGTGTGGAATATATGGAGTCTTGGAATGGATGGTCGTGGAGTGAGTATGGTGGAAAATATGGAGTGGAGTGGGTGGTGCGAAGGTGTGAATGGGGGAAGAGTGGACCCCCATCACAGATACCCGGGGCGGGTAGTGTACGTGTTAGGTAGAGGGTACAGGTAAATTGTGGTTGGATATTGGCATCTGTGGTGCGGGTGGAAGAATGGTGTTTGGATGGGTGCATTAGTGTTGTGGAAATGGCTGGGCGTGTAGCCTGTTAGTGTGTGTAGTTGGTTTGGGCACTCCACCACTGTGAGGATGTCGGCCAGGTGAGGCCGCAGGTGGGCTCTGGGAGCCGGTAGAGTTGTTGTGGATGGGGCCCGAGGATCCGGAGGACGGACCCGGGTAGCCCAGTGCCAGAGGGCACCAAGGGGTGACAGTGCCAGGAGGGGCCTTCCCCAATTAGATAGGTTAGGGTGAGGAGCTGGGTAAGCTCGGGTGGCAACTACAGTGGTGGAGGTGTGCAGGTGGGTAGACCTGCTGGGAGAGCTACACGTCACAGCCCAAAAATTGTGCAAGGGCACCGGGAGTTGAATCGGGGGAGTGAGACCCCAAATTGAGCAGCACCACAGTTTGGTCAATGGGAATTGGTTTTTAGAACCCATAGTGTAAGTTGGCCAATGGATTGGCAGGGAGAGACCCCGGGTAGAGTAAAGTGTGTTAAAGTCATTTAGAAAGTAGTCAGGATGAAAATCTCCTCGCACCATCTGCATCCACTCACCTGAGATGACGTACCTCCACACCATGCCATGTTTAATTATTTTTATGTGCAAATGTTTTGGATTGTGAGACGCATCATGACGTGGGTGACATTGTGCTTTGTGTTCCATCTCCTCCTCCTTATGAGGATTGATGACGAATTGGGTGATGGCAAATTTTGGTTAGAGGGATTGTGGTGACGAATTTGATAAGGGAAATATGGGGAGACGTGACAGTAGCGACGAATTTGTAAATGTGTAGATTTTTGTACATATGGGGTAAGGGCAAGGGTAGTGTAGGTGACAGGGGGGGTGACGTACGGTAGGGACGAGCTTTCTCACTTCGCCCTCCGTACGCATTTCGCCTTGCATTGCCTTGTTTGATGTGTACCCTTGTGACCTTACCCCTCGCTCATTTGTCTTCCCCCATTTGTCTCCCACATGACCTGTGCGCCATTGGGCGCCGAGGGGAGCGTGCGTGAGTCCGCCATTGTGCGCCTGGAACTCCCAGAACCAGCTGTCTGCATCGATGCACCACATGATGGACCACATATCTGTGGCCGAGCACCACTTATGGACCCCATGGGTTGGGGCATGGCCCCTCTGCTGGAACCGGCCATGAGGGCCCGAAATCTTGCTGGCGGACCTTGGCCACAGGGCACCGATGCCCCACAGGTGAACCACACGTAGTCGGCCCTGTGGGCCATAAATAAAGAAAATAAAAACGGACACGTTAGGTGCATTTTATTGCAAATAGGCCGCCAGCAAAAGAAAAAGACAACAACTGGAAGAAATAATAATAACCAGCAGAGGGAGCCGAAGAGCAAGAGACCACCTGCAGGGTTAGGGGTTGTTGGTTTATTTTTATTGATGAACTGTGGTGACTGCACCGATTGGTGCTTGAGGGTGTATTGGTGCCTTTTGGGTGCTTTAATGGTGCGTCGATGCAGAGCAGACTGTCTCCCCCCCAGAAAGAACAATCACAGGTCCTGGGTTAGTCTGTAAATAAAAGTAGTGTCAATTGTAAATAATGCTCCCCACCGTCAATGTGTAGTTTGAAGACCATTCCGCAATTCGGTTAACTGTGGGCGTGAATCTGTTAGGCAGGGTGCAATGGAGCAGCGGGACACATTTATTTATGTTTTAAAACTGTCGCACTCAGGGTCAGGTTAAAAGTAGAGGGAACTACACCTACGTGTCACACTAAATAAAAGTTGTAGGCCCGGGCCGTGCCTAAGAGGAGGAGGGTGCAGTGTTGCGGATATGAGGACTGTATTTTTTTTTATTGTGTGCTTTATTATTATTATTGTTTATTCTGCGCCTCCTGCCTCCGGAGTTGTGTAAAGATAAAAAGGGCGTCTCGGTAGTTATTCCATGAAACACCACATTGCAGGACCCGATAAAACCCTTGTTCAGTAGCTTATATCTTATTATGTGTTTTAGAGTAAGGCCTTGTCTTCCATTAAAATGACACTCCATTGCACCGAGTAAAAGAGATAGATTCCCTTAATTCCCATTCCCAAAAACCTCCATTTCCCCTTTCGTAATGGCCAAGCCTCAATTTGGCAATTACATCCCCTCCAAAGCCGCCATTGACCACGAGGCAGGGTTGGGGAAGAAAGGCGGGTCTCCACCTCGTCATAGAGGGGAGGAGTAAGTCGGCCCCGCTCATCCAACCCAGAACGAGGGGTTTGGCTTGAGAGGGCGGAGAGAGAATGCTTGGGGGAGGTTCGAAAAGGGTGAAGGGCGTAACCTATATAACCCGCCGTGGGGACGCTCCCCAAGGAGACAAGCAGATGAGTCCAAGAAATGAGCTGAAAGGCTGAGTTGAGCTGCGTGGTGAGGTGGACAGGAAAGAGCTGGGTCATCAGAGCAGGGCTGAGTCGTGAGGGCCAAAAGCAGAAGATCATCCAGGGAAGCACAAAGCCTGCTATTCGTCACCTTGCTCGCCAGCAGCAGCGTCTACAGCAGCAACAAGACTCGACAGCCGTTTGGGGCCTGGACGGCAGTTTGGAGCAGGGCCGCGAAGGGACGGCGGCTGCCGAACGCGCCGATTCGTGCTGCCGAACAAATTGGACTTTCCTCTCCTTCCAGCCAATTCCTATCATCATTCCCCGTGTGTGTCGTCTTTGTTTGTTCTGTCCTGGGTATTAATTAAGCCTGTTAGATAAGCTAGTATTTTCCCTGTGTCTCTAAAAGCTTCTGTATATTATTTTATTATCTTTCCTTCTCCTTGGTTACTTTGAGCCTGTAAATAGTAATAAATAGTAATCGTATTTCAAACCTTTCTTTGCCTTCGTCTTCCTTTTCTTCACATCCGTCGTCTTAGTCTTTTCCCTCATTGAATAGCGGTGGCGCGATACGGCCAACGTTTGGGTAAATCGGGTTTAGTCGGGGAACAACTGTTCGGCCGCGGTTACCTCCGCTCGGTAAAAATAACATCTAATCCGCGGACCGTAACAATATATACGAGGTGTGTTCAAAAAGTATCCGACCTTTGTTCATAAAAAATACTCGTATCCAGATACAACAAACTTATACTAATCTCCTTCAAAGTAGTCCCCTTGGGCTGCCACACACTTCTCCCAACGGTTCTGCCACTGTCGGAAGCAGCGCTGGAACGCCTCTTTTGGGATGGCGCGCAGCTGGTCCGTCGCATTCCGCATGATGTCTTCTCTGGACTGAAATCTGGTCCCTTTCAGGGGCATTTTCAGCTTGGAGAAAAGCCAGAAGTCACACGGAGCCATGTCGGGAGAGTAGGGAGCCTGACGAAGCACAGGTGTGTTGTGTTTGGCCAAGAAACTCTATCAAATGTGAAGAATGGGCGGGTGCGTTATCGTGATGGAGCTGCCAATTGCCCGCTGCCCACAGGTCCGG
This sequence comes from Myxine glutinosa, assembly GCF_964187855.1. NCBI lineage: Eukaryota > Metazoa > Chordata > Myxini > Myxiniformes > Myxinidae > Myxine > Myxine glutinosa. The sequence goes on along the minus strand of NC_136264.1, from coordinate 132,830,619 downwards.
CCGTTTGCGTCGCACAGCGTCACGAAGGCGACGCAGAACCTCTTGGTAATACTCCTTGGTGATGGTTGTGCCGTGTGGTGCGTACTCGTGATGAACCACGCCACTGGAGTCGAAGAAGACGGTCAGCATGACCTTGACATTGCTGCGGTCCTGCCTTGCTTTTTTTGGCCTCGGGGATGTTGGATGCTTCCATTGTGATGACTGCAACTTGGTTTCTGGGTCGTACCCATAAACCCAGGACTCATCGCCAGTGATCACTGTGTTGAGGAAGCTGCGCTGTTCACAGTCTCCAGCATGTCCTGTGCGATCTCCAAACGGAGTTGCTTCTGCTCAATCGTTAGCAGCTTTGGTACGAACTTCGCTGAGATTCTCCTGAAGCCCAAATCCTCCTTCATAATGGAATGAACGGATCCAATGCTGACGCCCACCTCGTCTGCAAGTTCTCTGATCGTGATTCGACGATCCTGCATCACCAGGGTCCTCAATTGGTCAATGACGATCTCATTTCGGGATGTTGAGGGCCTACCCGAACGTGCTTCACTCTCCACTGATGTGCGGCCATCTTTGAAGCGGTTGTACCACTCCTTTATCTGTGTGGTGCTCATTGCTTCGTCCCCGAAGGCCTGTTGAATCTTGCGGATCGTTTCCACTTGGGAATCGCCAAGCTTTACACAAAATTTGATGCAGTAGCGTTGTTCAGGTTTTTCCGTCATTCTGTCAAAAACGAAAATCCGACGGCGCTCACCTACACTTCCTCACTCATCGGCGGTCTGCCGTCGAATGACAGCTTCTGCAGGTGGGAAAAAATTCAAGCATGCGCATTAGGATCGCCTACATACGTGCACCAATCAACGCCTCCCTAGCTTCATTTGTTTACGCACGACAAATTAAGGTCGCATACTTTTTGAACACACCTCGTGTGTGTGTGTGTGTGTGTGTGTGTGTGTGTGTGTGTATATATATATAAATATATATATATATAGTTGCGGTTTTGTGTTTTTATAATAAAGGTTAATTTCCCCTCATAGTTAGTACACTACAACATGTAGCCTCGTTTAAGCTCAGTTATTTCTTTGTAAATGTAAGCGTAGACCTTTCCTGTGTTTAGTTTTGCGTTGAGTAGGATAATGAGAATTAGGTCCCCTTACGATGCCTCGATGCTTTTGGTTTTGGCGCGAAATGCCACGAGGCAGGCCTGAACAAGTCGACCAAGGCCGAAGGAAGGCGGAGGAGGAGCCAACGGTAAGCGCGAGCCGCCAATCAGGGCTTGAGGAGAGTGACTTACCACTGCGGCAAAAGGCGGGGTTTGGAACATTCGATTCAGGCTAGGGCGGGGCGATATAACCCTGTGCCCAGAGCCCCCGCCTCCGTTCAGTTATGAGTTGAGCACTGAGTGATGAGCTGAAGTTACGAGAGGAGACGCGCGTATACGAACTTGCCCTGCTCCCCGCGCTCTGCACAGTATTAAACGCGTTGTAAAGACGACCCGCGCCGTGCCACAGATGCGCGTATTTCCTTCTGCCTGCCTTTGCCGATATACGCGCCGCGAGGATTTTTCCGCCTGCCTGCCTTCGCCGGGATACGTGCTGTGACCGCCAGAGGGCCACGCCGGGTGAGCTGTTCCTGAGGCGTCCGAAGCAGGCGCGTGAACATTCTTCCTCCATCTCCCTGTGTGTGTAAGTGGGCCCATTGTCTGGGGAAATAAGTAAGACTGATTAAGACTGCCCTGTGTTTCTTCTTCTACCAAATTATTGTAAATAGTGTAATACATCTGTTCTTCCTTCTGATTCGACCGTCTTGTGTTTTCCATCATTGGCTTAGCATGGGACGAATTAGATCGCTCTAATCGGATTCAATAGCAAGGTAACAGCACGGGTCACGTGGTACGCCATCCGCTCGGGTGTACTCAATTATGCGTGGTTCGTGTGAGACTCGATCCCCGCTTCCGCTGTGGCGTGGGTACTCAAGGTCCCGAGACCCTTTTCCACGTCTGCCCGGAAGTGGCGACTCAGTCTCACGGTTTCGAAGACCCAAGGAGAAAAAGGGGCTTAATCTCCCCTTTGTAAGGGAACGGGCTTAGGAAAACCGCAACAATTTGGTGTCAGGAGTGAGATTGGACCTGCAGTACGTTTCACGTGCTGCAAAATTACGAGCAAACGAAATTTAGTAGTAAAATCCAAATTGTATTCGTACTATGGCTGGCCAAGGCGGTCGAATGCCGGTGGGGGTAGATGAAGAAGACGAATTGATGACCCAGGACCTGCAGAGACAGTTAGTAGTGGAGGAAGCTGAAGAGGGGGCGGTAGCTGGCGAAGAAAATGGCGGCACCTCGCACGTGGCGGCGAGGGCCGAGCCCGCAGCGCCAATGGATATGGGCCTTTATAGCGAGGTGTGCGACTGTTACGGAGTGCGTGGAGAAAAAGTGTGCGCCTGGGTGTGCGATAATGGGGTGTGCCAAAAGTGTGTGTGCGCCGGGGTGTGCGAGCATGGAATGGGTAAGCGGGTTGCGAAGAGGCGGCCCAGGCATCGACACCGACTGGGGTAGTCTTTAGAGGGACGGGTAACACACGCGAGCCCCCAGGAGGTAGTGTACTGTGGGGGCCCGAACGGTTCGGCCCCGCGTTAACCCCGCAGGGAGCGGCGCACAGGGTCCGACCGTCGGGCGGCCATAAGGTTCCGCTTGCGCCGTATGATGGCAAGAGCGATTTGAGGGTGTACCTGGCGCAATTCAACCACGTATGTAGGGGTAACGGTTGGAACCCGGACGAAGGTGGGGTACACCTTGTGGCAGCCCTGCGCGGCATGGCGGCGGAGGTTCTGACGGCCTTACCACCGGGTGCTCTCACCCTGCCAGAACTCCGTGCAGCCTTAATTAATCGTTTCGGCGTGGAACAGCAGAGCGAGCTTGTTAAAGCTCAGCTAGCGGTGCGAAAAAGAAAGCCCCAGGAGACCATCGGGGAGCTAGTTTATGACATTCGCCGCGCAGTGGGGATAGCACATGCGGACATGGCCGCGACCTCCCAAGAGAGCTTGTCGCTGGACCATTTCATCCAGGCCTTTCCGGACACCGAGCTTCGGCAACAGCTCGCCATGTGGCGCCCGCAGACCCTGAGCCAGGCGGCCGACGCTGCGGCCCGTTGGGAGGCAGCGAGGCCCCTGGCCCGGGGGAGCAAGCGCCACACAGTGGCGGTGAGACAGGTAGGGCCTGTGGCTAGTGGCGGGCCACTGAGAGGGTCCGCCCCTGAAAGGGGCCCGGACCTGGAGGACATGGTCCGAAGGCTGGTGGACCAGCGCCTAGCGGGATCTGGACCGTGGATGCGGCTCCAGCGGTGGCACACGGTAGGCCCCTGACAAATGCCCCAATTTGGGATTACAGGGGGGGCAATTTGGAATTCCGGAGGCATGCACCTTACCAGGTGAGGTGCTGTAATTGTAACCGGGTGGGTCACCGTGCGCGAGAGTGCAGAACCCCGCGCCGGGACGGACCCCGGCAGCCGGGACTATCAACTCCGCCCCGAACGGGTCGGACTAGCCGACCCCAGACCCCCGCCAGGGCCCGGGAAACTAATAGGTGCCGAACATGCAGGGCCGTGTTCGGCAGTAGGGGATGGAGAAGGGCCCTCATTGACGCGACAGGTCATCTATTGTGGCCAAATTGGTACTGGTAGTTTGACAATTCGGTGCAAAATTGCCGGCATGGGGGTAGACGCCGTAGTGGACACAGGAGCTAGCGCCATGATCATCAGCCCTGTGGTCCTTGATTCGAGCGCAGACGGCTGGGATAAAATCCAGCGTCTGGAAAATCATAGTTTGCAGCTGGCTACCGGGGTAACGGCCCCCATCATAGGGCGTGGTTTTGTAACCCTCAAGTCGGGGTCGGTAAAGAGGGAGATAGAAGTTTGGGTGGCGGAGGTGTGCGACCCATGCCTAATCGGGCTGGACCTGTTGACTGCCAGCGGTTGTAAAATCGATCTGTGCCGGGGTACCATGCAAGTGGGAGTAGATGAGCTGCCATTGGACGGGGTGAGCACGGCCGAAAGGACGGAGCTGGAAGCTTCTGAGGCCGTGACTGTAGTGAAATTATACCAAGGTGAACCCAGGGGTGCTCGCTACGGAAGGGGCCGTCTATAAGACCCGGGACAACCGGGGCGTGCGGACACTTCAGCGGAACTCACTGTGACATTATCCAGTAGTTTGAATGGTATGTACGCCCCCAAATGCTGCGCTGACGATGCGCTGCGCTAACCATTGTTATATTGAAACTTCCATTGCTGCTCTTGAAATACTCTGATTTAATGCTTGTTGCATGCATGTATTTTTACAGGATGTACTGCAGATCTAAATGATATTAAAACCTACCCAGAGGTCAAGTCGTGTCTGAGCTTGATTTTCACGACATTTAATATCATTTGGATCGCCGAATGGCTGACCACAAGATGATCGTGGTACCGATTCTCGGAGCCGACCCTCAAGCTGAGGGATCTGCATCGGAGTTTGCTCATTGGCTCAACACGCTGCAGAATTACTTTGCGGCTCACGAGACAGAGCCAACCGCTGCGATAAAGCTGTCCGTGTTACAGTCCAAGGTCCATCACACTGTTTTCAAGAACATTTCTCGATTTGGGACGTACGCTACGGCCCTAGCCGAGCTGAAGCGCCTCTACGTAAAAACACGGAGCGCTGTGCACGGCCGGCATCAACTCTCTCAGCGGAGACAGCAACCGTCTGAATCGATCGATCGCTTCGCGCAGGAGCTGCGCTACTTATTGGCAGACTGCGTGCAGGACGTCCGGACCCACGAGCAAGTGCAGGACGATTTGCTCCGAGATTCATTCATCTCCGGAATTAGTTCTGGAGTCTTGCGGCTCCGTCTCTTGGAGGTCGCGGAGCTGACATTTACAGAAGCACTACGGCTGGCACGCGTATACACCGATGCCCGAGAACAATTGACCGCATATGATCACCCATGAGTCGTGGCGGGGACCTCGCAACTCGCGCGACCTGAGAGGGCTACCGCCGAGGATACGGAGGAGGACCCGACCCCCACGACGGCCGAGTCTCTGGGTGCTCCGGAAGCGGACTCCGCTTCCTGCCTCACTGCTGCCGCCGCTGCCAGGCCACAGCCTGCCCGGTATGCAAAATGTTATTTTTGTGGAAATCGGCAGCATCCTCGCTCTGAATGCCCGGCCCGAGAGGCGACATGTCACCTCTGCTCCACCAAAGGCCATTTTGCAAAGGTCTGCAGAAAGGCCGCTCGGGGCACGCATTCCCGAGCGACCTTGAATGGGCTCATCGCGGAGCCAACGGATCGAGCGCCGGACGGGGTGCCTTGCTCAGCTTTGAAGAGCCGCTCTCCTCCTCGCGGGCCTCTGGCTTCTCGCCCGACCTTGGTGAGATACGTCGGGCCGCCGAAACAAATGGCGCGAACGCGACCGGTCACAGAGCGTCCGACCTTGACTGGCTTTCGAACGCCTACTTCAAACAAGCGACATGCTCCTACTTTGGAAATGCCTCTCGAGGTGCGGCAAACGCAGCACGTGACACGAGCCCCATCTGATGGCAGCTTTTGCGAATTACATGCTCCCACTTTGGCATGTGAATCTGCAGATGGCAGAAATCTTTCTCACGTGGCTCGAGCGCCATCTAACGGCAGCTTTTGTGAATTACATGCACCCACTTTGGCATGTGAATCTGCAGATGGCAGAAATCTTTCTCCCGTGGCTCGAGCGCCATCTGGCGGCTGCTCTCACGACCACCCCACACCCACTCTGGCAAATGAAACTACCGATGAGCCAACTGACTTCAATGCTCCTGCTGAGGCCCGAAGGATTGCAGCCGGCGTGGGATCCACCCGCGAGGCGCGATCTTCTCGCCAGGCCGGAACTATACCTGCCGGGTCTGCCGGCCTAGCGCAGGCCTTCATTCCGCTCACGGTCGCGGGCGTTTTTGCGCAAGCTTTGATTGATACGGGATCCACGGATAGTTTTATTGATCAGCGACTCGTGCATCAACATGGGTGGCCGGTTCTCGGGACAACCCGCCGGATCTTCATGGCCTCTCAGGGACTTCGGTTGAGCACAAAAGGGGCGTGTCGATTGAAACTTGTGATAAACGGACGCACGTTCCCGGATGTGTATCTCATGGTATTACCGGCCTTATGCGCTGACGTTCTGTTAGGACTAGATTTCCTTAAGCGGCATGGACGTTTGGAAATAGACTTCGGAGGGCCGGACACGCTCGCTGTGTGCGCCCTCGCTCAAATGGACATGGAGCCACTCTCACTGTTCCCCAACCTGACCACTGATTGTACCCCTGTAGCCGTCAAATCGCGGCGCTACTCTCGCGCGGACGCGCAATTCATTGCGGAAGAAACGGCCCTGCTCTTGAAGGACGGTATCATAGAACACAGTAGGTCACCGTGGCGGGCCCAAGTCTTAGTGGTGCGGAGTGAGGCCCACCGCAGGCGAATGGTAATCGACTATTCGCAGACGATTAATCGTTTTACACAGCTGGATGCCTACCCCTTACCGGGGATGGACGCCCTGGTACGCCAGGTGGCCCTGTATTCCGTTTATAGCACTCTCGATCTGCGTAGTGCGTATCATCAAGTCCCCATCTCTAGGGCTGATCGCGTCTTTACAGCCTTTGAATCGGGTCAGCGGTTGTACCAGTTCACGAGACTTCCCTTTGGGGTAACGAACGGCGTCGCTTGTTTTCAGAGAGCTATGGATGACCTCGTTGCGAAGGAGAATTTGACCGATGTCTTTGTCTATCTGGACAATCTTACGGTTTGTGGGTATGACCAGGAGCATCACGACGCTAATCTGAAACGCTTCCTCGAGGTCGCGCGGAAATATCGCTTAACCATGAATGCGGCGAAGTGTCAATACTCTCTACGCACGGTAGACCTTTTGGGGTACACCGTGACCCATGGCTCCGTCTCTCCGGATAAGGAGCGTCTGCGCCCTTTGCTCGATATGGCTCCACCTAGCGATCGGGCTTCGCTGAAACGCGCTCTAGGGCTGTTCGCCCACTACTCAAAGTGGGTGCAAAATTTCTCCGCTAAGCTCCGCCCCCTCGTGGCCTGCGACACTTTCCCCATGGGCCCGGCCGCCCTGGCGGCCTTCGAGGGCCTTAAAGTCGACATTGCTGGAGCCGCTGTCGCGACGATTGACGAGAGTGCCTCTTTCGTTTTGGAGAGTGATGCCTCGGATCATGCGATAGCGGCGACTCTCTCCCAAGGAGGCCGCCCTGTGGCTTTCTTCTCGCGGACTCTCACCTCCGCCGAGCGGAGGCATTCGTCTGTCGAAAAGGAAGCGTACGCGATCGTCGAATCAATTCGGCGATGGCGTCCGTATCTGCTTGGGCGGAGTTTCCAAATCATCACGGACCAACAGAGTGTTGCGTTTATGTACGACACCTTACATGCTCAGCGCATTAAGAATGAGAAAATCACCCGTTGGCGTATCGAACTCGCCGACTTCTGCTACACCATCAAATACCGCCCGGGGAAGGATAACCTGGTCGCTGACGCCTTATCGAGGCCGGCCACTTGCGCAGGGGTTGTAACTTTGGAGGGGCTGCGCACTTTGCACAGCACTATGTGTCATCCCGGGGTAACGCGCTTTGCGCATTTTGTGCGCGCGGGCAATCTGCCGTACTCGATGGAGGACATCTGCCGCATCTGCCGTGATTGCACGATCTGTGCGGAACTCAAACCGCGTTTTTATAGCCCCCCTCTGGGGACACTCGTTAGGGCTACTAGACCGTGGGAGCGCTTGGCAATGGACTTCAAAGGGCCGCTGCCGGTGTCGAGCAACTCTCGCTATCTGCTCACTATCGTCGATGAGTATTCCCGATTCCCCTTTGCTTACACGTGCGGGGATATGTCGGCTGCCACGGTTATTCGGTGCCTGCAGAATTTGTTTTCTATGTTCGGGTATCCGGCCTACGTGCATACCGATCGGGGTGCGGTGTTCCTGTCCCAGGAGGTGAGGGGCTACTTGCTCCAGCATAATGTCGCTTCGAGCTACACCACCCCGTACCGGCCCCAAGCAAATGGACAGATCGAACGCTTTAATGGGATTATATGGCGGGCCGTCGTGCTAAGCCTTCGGACCCTCGGCCGAGGCCTCGATAAATGGGCGTGGTCGCTGCCTGCCGCTCTAAACTCGATCCGGGCTCTCCTATGTACTGCCACCAACCAGACTCCTCACGAACGACTGTTCCACCACCCTAGAAGCTCCGGCAGTATCCAATCTTTACCCAGCTGGCTCGCTGAACCGGGGCCCGCCTATCTCAAACGAGCGGTTCGCACTAGCAAGTACGACCCCCTTGTTGACAAGGTGCAGGTCCTCCAGGCTAATCCCGAGCATGCCCGCGTGTTAACGGCGGATGGCCGCGAGTCTACTGTCTCCGTACGCCATCTCGCCCCATGTGGGGACGACGACAGGGATATCGACGAACCCGTCTACGAGTCTATGGACTCTATCGAAGCTTCCCCTATGGAACTACCACTGTTACTCCCGTCGTCCCCCGCTCCCGTGCCCGAAGGCGCAGGGGCGCCCCCTCCGACTCCAACCTCCGGCGGCTATTCCGACGCGGGGGACTCCGGGCTAGGGGACGCCGTGCCCGGTAGATTCCGAACACGAACTGGCAGGGAGGTTCGCCGCCCCGACCGCTACGGGTGGACCGACTGACGTGGATTGACGTGACCCTTTGGTTTATTGCTGATGCTTGCTTGCAAACTGCCGAGCGGTAGTATAGTTCTAACGGCGGGGAGAATGTAGTGAAATTATACCAAGGTGAACCCAGGGGTGCTCGCTACGGAAGGGGCCGTCTATAAGACCCGGGACAACCGGGGCGTGCGGACACTTCAGCGGAACTCACTGTGACATTATCCAGTAGTTTGAATGGTATGTACGCCCCCAAATGCTGCGCTGACGATGCGCTGCGCTAACCATTGTTATATTGAAACTTCCATTGCTGCTCTTGAAATACTCTGATTTAATGCTTGTTGCATGCATGTATTTTTACAGGATGTACTGCAGATCTAAATGATATTAAAACCTACCCAGAGGTCAAGTCGTGTCTGAGCTTGATTTTCACGACAGTGACCATTCCCCCTAGGGCCGAGGCAATAGTGCCAGCCCGATGGCTAGCTCGCCCAACCTGGCAGGAGTCCTGCGGCCTAGTCGAACGGGTGGCAGCGCAGTCCGTCCCGGGTTTAGTCGTGGGCCGCACCCTCGTAAAAATGGACGAACCGGTGGTGGCCGTCCGAGTAATTAATGTATGTACAGAACCACGCACTATAGGACGGGGCACGAAGATAGCCGGCTGCACCCCAGTTAATGAAGTCGCGGCAGTGAGGGACGAGAACATCCAGCCGAGCCGGTCCCGGAGGGAGTCTCTAGGAATTAGTAGGAATTGGCCCGATCCCATTTGTGAGATGGTAAACAGGAGTAGTGTAGAGTTGGAGGAGACCCAGCGGGAGGCCTTACACAAATTAATTGAAACCCATTTGGACATCTTCTCCTTGTCCTCCGAGGATATTGGACGTACGGGCCTGGTGAAACATCAGATCCACACCGGTGAGGCCCGCCTATTCGTCAGCCCGCCCGACGGCTCCCTTGGAGCAAAAGAGAGGAAGCTGATGAACAGGTAGAAAAGATGCTCAATGCAGGTATCATCGAGTCCTCGGGAAGTCCTTGGATGTCACCAGTTGTGTTGGTGAAAAAAGAAAGATGGAACCACGCGGTTCTGCGTGGACTATCGCCAACTAAACAACGTGACACTCAAAGACTCGTATCCCCTGCCAAGAACTGACGATACCCTCGATGCCGTTGCGGGCTCAAATTGGTTCTCAACCTTGGACCTTAAGAGTGGGTATTGGCAGGTGGAGATGGATAGGGCAGGGAAGGAAAAAACGGCATTTTCCACAGGTAAGGGGCTGTATCAGTTCACTGTGATGCCGTTTGGTTTGTGTAACGCCCCCGCCACCTTTGAACGATTGATGGAGCATGTGCTGGGCGGCATGCCATGGCAGTCATGCCTGGTGTGCCTGGATAACGTCCTGGTGCATGCTAAAACATTTCCCCAAGCCATAGCTAATTTGGACCAGGTGTTTGGGTGCCTCAGACAGGCAGCGTTGAAGTTGAGCCCGAGTAAGTGCACTTTGTTTGCTAAGGAAGTGGCCTATCTAGGTCACGTCATCGGTCGCGAGGGGGTGAAAACAGACCCAGGCAAAATTGCAGCAGTAGAGGAGTGGTCCGCACCTCGCAACATGAAAGAGGTGTGGGGGTTTTTGGGACTCTGCTCCTACTACAGGCGTTTTGTGGCAAAATTTGCGGAGATAGCCCGGTCCCTTCACCGGCTTACGGAGAAGGGGACGAGGTTTAATTGGACAAGGGAGTGCAATGAGGCCTTCCTAACATTGATGGGGTGTTTGACATCCGCACCCATTCTAGCGTACCCCACCAGTGACAGGACATTTACCCTTGACACGGATGCAAGCCAGGAGGGATTGGGCGCGGTTTTGTCCCAGACACAGGGGGGCGTGGAGAGAGTGATCGCGTATTATAGTCGGGCCATGAGTAGGCCCGAGCGAAATTATTGCGTCACTCGTAAGGAGTTATTGGCTATGCTGGCTGCCATGAGCCATTTGCACTCATACTTGTACGGGTGGAAATCTTTGGTTCGAATTGACCATTCCTCCCTGCAATGGCTCCTCCGGTTCAAGGAGCCGGAGGGCCAAATTGCAAGGTGGTTGGAAAAGTTGCAGCAGTACGATTTCAGTGTGACCCATAGGGCCGGAAGGGCCCATGGGAATGCCGACGCACTCTCTCGACGTCCTTGTTTGGAAGAAAATTGTAAATTTTGTGCGAGCCACAAGGACAGGGAACCATTGGCAGACTCCACCCCTACCCTCGTAGTCCGTGCAACCCGGGTGAGAGGGCCAATCTTGCCACTAACCGCCGATGAGGAATTTTGGAACTTTGGCTTGGAGCACGGCCCAGCGGGAAGATCCCGTAATGGGACCGGTGCACGAATGGGTTCGATTAGGGAGAAGACCTAGTGGGGAAGAGGTCACCCCCCTCGGGGCACCAACAAAGGCATATTGGGCTCAATGGCAAACTCTGGAATTGAAAAATAACATCTTATACCACAAGTGGGTAGAGATTCCCTCTGAGAAAACTTCCTGGCTGGTGATAGTCCCAGAGCAATTTAAGAACACCATTTTGCAGCAGGTGCATGGTACCCGCTCCGGCGGCCATTTGGGCAGAACAAAGACAACATCTCGGGTCCGCCGGAGGTTCTATTGGGTGAATATGGGGCGCGATATACAGGACTGGTGTCGGAAATGCGACGCCTGTACTGCTAAAAAGGGACCAGCATGGAGGATGAGGGCCCCCCTTCAATTACACCAGGTGGGGGCCCCCCTTGAGCGGGTGGCTATGGACATATTAGGACCACTAACCCGCACCCGCCAAGGTAATAAGTACATCCTAGTAGTTATGGACTATTTCACCAAGTGACCGAAGGCCTATGCCGTCCCTAACCAAGAAGCCGGGGTGGTAGCACAGGCCTTCGTGGAAGGATTTGTATGTCGGCATGGGATTCCGGAGGAGCTGCACACCGACCAGGGTAAAAATTTTGAGAGTCAATTATTAAAAGATGTGTGTAGGCTCCTGTCAATTAGGAAAACAAGGACAACGCCCTTAAGACCTCAATCTGACGGGATGGTGGAAAGGTTCAATCAAACCCTGGTACAACAATTGGCACTATTTATCACCACCCGTCAGGACGACTGGGACGAACATCTCCCGTATTTGTTAATGGCCTACCGAACTAGCCAGCACGGGGCCACCGCATGTAGTCCAGCGCTGCTTATGTACGGGCGGGAGTTGCGGGCTCCCGCCGACCTGCTATGCAGTCCCGTGCCAGAAACCCCTAATAGATCGCCGGGGGAGGGCTACGCACGTCACTTAGAGGAAGGCATGGAGAGGGTCCATGCCTTCGCACGCTGCCAGCTTTAGCTGGCGGGTGCCAAAATGAAGCGCAGGTTCGACCACCGGAGCCAGGGGAGTCAGTATTCTCCGGGGATGAATATTTGGTTCTTCAATCCCCGGGGGCGGAAGGGCAGGTGCCCCAAACTCACCTCACCTTGGCAAGGCCCGGGGGTCGTCCTGGCGTAAATTTGTGACGTGGTCATTAAGATCAAGATGGGACCACGAGCTCTCCCTCGGATCATCCATGCCGACCGAGTGAGACCCTACACGGGTGAACAGGCGCCCTCATGGATCGCCTTGGCCTTAGAGGCCGACGCAGGACCCAGTACCTCGAGTGACAGGGGCTCATCGTTCAGAGGACTGGGGGGAGTAGTGTTGGGGGAATGGTACCCCACATGGGGGAATGGTAGTGTTACCATTCCTCACACAGGGCCCATGAGCATTAGTTTAGAGGGGTGGCAGTGATAGGCACATGGAGGTGCCAGCAATGGCCACCTCCATGGGGCACCAAAGCTAGCCGAGGGGGGGCTAGGATAATGTTAGGGAATTAGCAGACTGTAGGGACAAGATTTAAGTAGTGATACCTGTACTATAGAGGGGACGTAGGTAGCTTAGGTGGATGATAATGACAAGGGAGTGCATAGTGTAAAGGGACGACGGGTAAGCACGAGTTTTAGGGGAAGTAGTTAGATAGATGATGCTGTATGTTTGAGGAATTGTGTAGTAGTGTTTGAGGAATTGTGTGTGGAAAATAAATGGAATTGTGTTTGAGGTGTGCGAGGAAAGAGGTGTGTGAGCACAAAAGGTATGCGAGACAAAAGGTGTGCGAGATAAATGGTGTACGAATAAGTAGTGTGGAATGCTTGGTGTGGGAATAAAAGGTGTGGAATGCAGGGTGCGAAGGAGTGAATGGGGGGAGGTGGAACCCATTCGCGAAAGCCCGGGGTGGGTAGTGTAAAGCCAGGTAGAGGGTATAGGCAATATTTGTATGGATATTGACACCTGTGGTGCGGGTAGTGGAAACGAAGTGTTTTGTTGGGTGCATGAGTATGTGGAATGGCTGGGCGTGTGGCTTAATTGGTGCATATGGTTATTGGGGCACTCCGCCACTGGTAGTTTGTCGGCCAGGTGAGGCCGCAGGTAGGCTCTGGGAGCCGGCTAGTCATAGTGTTGAGTGGGGCCCGAGGATCCAAGGGAAGGACCCGGGTTGCCCAATGCCAAGGTGGGCATCAGGGGGTAAAGTGCCAGGAGGGGCCTTCCCCAGTTAGGTAGTCGCAGGAGCAGGTAAGCTTGGGTGGCGACTTCGGTGGCGGAGGTGTGCATGTAGGTAGACCTCCTGGTAGGGCCACATGACCCAGCCCCAAAATTGTGCAAGGGCACAGAGTGAAAATTTGCGGGAGTGAGACCCAAATTTCAAAGGGCACCGCAGAGTGGGCAATGGGAATTCGGGTTCTTAGAACCACATAGTTTAAAGAGGCCGATTGGCAGGGTACGACCCCGGGTAGGTTAAAAGTAAATCTCAGTTGTGTAGTTAGGATGAGAAATCCCTTCGCACCATCCACAGCCAGTCACCGAGGAGGACGAAGCTCCACACCAGGGCTCTGAAAGCCGTTTGGATAGTAAAGACGCATCACGATGTAAGGTGACATTGTGTTTGTTCCATCCCTTCCTTCTTGGGAGGGATTGGGAGACGAATTTGGTATAGAGGGGGATATGGGAGACAAGATGTAGAGACGGATTGTGAATACAAGGGGGGCTAGGGTAGTGAAGCCGACGGTGGGGGGGTACGGACGGTTAGGGACGAGCCTGCTCTGCTCGCTCTTCCGCATCCCTCGCACTGCATTACCTTGTTTTCTATGTGCCACTGTGTGCTTTCCGCTTTGCTTGTTGTGCCTTGTCTCTCCCCCCCACCCCAGGACCATTTTGGAGGTGGAACTGTGCAGCACCATCGACCTGTGCAGCATCCCTTCTGCACCTTGCTACATCTGTGCAGCCGAAATGCGCAGCACTTTGCTGCCAAACCCTTTGCTGCACCTTGTTACACTCATGGACCACAAGCCTTGTGGCCTTGCACCTCCACTGTGCAGAATTTAGCTGCAAAATCATCTTGCACATTCGGACCATTTGTTGAGTGGCATTAATGCCACGCAGTTGGACGACATGGGGGTGGCCCTGCCTGGCAAGAAAAAAAAAATGAAATAAAAGCATTTTTGTGCATTTCATTATGGTGTGCTAGGCATAAGAAGATGTGTAAGTTTAGATAGCCCTGAAGTCTAAAATGGCCTGTATGCCGGTCCGGGGGCTAGCCGGTTTGATATATGCACACAGAAGAAGCAAGATGCAAGAAGCAAGCAGCAACTGTCATGATTTTGAGTGTGTTTTTGCTGTGTTTTCTCTCCCCTCCAATCTTCTCTTCCAAAAAGAACAGGTCCTGGGTCATAGAATTGTAAATAAAGTTAAGTTTTGTGCTTGTAAATATAAGAATGCTGCCCACCGGCTATGTGTTTAGTTTGAAATTCCGGAAATACTCGGTTAGTTGTGGGCGTGAATCTGATATGAAGCTACTCAACGCAATAGGAGGGACATATCTAGTGTTTTAAAACTGTCACATGCATGGGTCAGAGTAAATGTTAGGGGGAACCACACCTATGTGTCACACGTAAAAGTAAAGTAATTTTGCATGTCATTCTCTAACCGGTCGTTCCATTGGTGGTTCCGACTCGGGGACGAGTCTGACGAGGGAGGGGTGTAGTGTTGCGGTTTTGTGTTTTTATAATAAAGGTTAATTTCCCCTCCTAGTTAGTATACTACAACATGTAGCCTCGTTTAAGCTCAGTTATTTCTTAGTAAATGTAAGCGTAGACCTTTCCTGTGTTTACTTTTGCGTTGAGTAGGATAATGAGAATTAGGTCCCCTTACGATGCCTCGATGCTTTTGGTTTTGGCGCGAAATGCCATGAGGCAGGCCTGAACAAGTTGACCAAGGCCTTTGGAAGGCGGAGGAGGAGCCAACAGTAAGCACGAGCCGCCAATCAGGGCTCGAGGGGAGTGACTTACCACTGCGGCAAAAGGCGGGGTTTGGAACATTTGATTCGGGCTAGGGCGGGGCGATATAACCCTGTGCCCAGAGCCCCCGCCTCAGTTCAGTTATGAGTTGAGCGCTGAGTGATGAGCTGAAGTTACGAGAGGAGACGCGCGTATACGAACTTGCCCTGATTAATACTCCGCGCAGTATTAATCGCGCTGTAAAGACGACCCGAGCCGGGCCACAGACGCGCGTATTTCCTTCTGCCTGCCTTTACCGATATACGCGCCCCGAGGATTTTCCCGCCTGCCTGCCTTCGCCGGGATACGTGCTGTGACCACCAGAGGGCCACGCCGGCGCGCGAACATTCTTCCTCCATCTCCCTGTGTGTATATGTGGGCCCATTGTCTGGGGAATAAGTACGACTGATTACGACTGCCCTGTGTTTCCTCTTCTACCAAATTATTGTAAATAGTGTAATAAATCTGTTCTTCCTTCTGATTCGACCGTCTTGTGTTTTCCATCCTTGGCTTAGCATGGTACGAATTAGATCGCTCTAATCGGGTGCAATAGCAAGGTAACAGCACGGGTCACGTGGTACGCCATCCGCTCGGGTGTACTCAATTATGCGTGGTTCGTGCGAGATTCGACCCGATCCCCGCTTCCGCTGCGGTGTGGGTACTCAAGGTACGTGCGAAATTGTACCGAGACCCTTTTCCACGTCTGCCTGGAAGTGGCGACTCAGTCTCGCGGTTTCGAAGACCCAAGGAGAAAAAGGGGCTTAATCTCCCCTTTGTAAGGGAACGGGCTTCGGAAAACCGCAACAATATATCAGCTACATATATGTTTGAGATATCCTGCTATTGGTCCTATCTCCCAATGGTGAAGAATCAGTTAAAAAATTATACTAGCTGGATCCGGATCCAGATCTTCACCAAAATTGAATCGATTCTTCCTTGTCACACACACAACCTGTCCACCAGGTTTCGTTCAAATCCATCCATAACTTTTTGAGATATCCTGCTATGTATAATTTTTGGCCATATCACTGAATGGTGAAGAATCACTTAGAAATTAAATCTCATATGCGAATCCATATTCAGAACTTCACCAAAATCGAATCTATTTGTCCTTGTCAGACACCCAACCGGTCCACCAAGTGTCGTCCAAATCCGTCCACAACTTTTTGAGATACGCTGCTATGTATCGTTTTTGGCCCTAACACCCAATGGCGAAGAATCACTTAATAATTTCTAGTAACCCGATCCGATTCCGGATCTTCACCAAAATCTAATCATTTTGTCCTTGTCACATACGCTACCTCTCTGCCAAATTTCGTCCGAATCCGTCCACAAATAAACAAACGGACAAACAGACAGGGGTGAAAACATAACCTCCATCCACCTTTGGTGGCGGAGGTAATAATAGCAAAAAAAATGAAAATGGGGGAAAGAAAAAAAGTAAATGGTAAGTTTTTTATTTTTACAATGATTTTGTACAAATTAGACTGAAATACGAGTTATCTTAATAAATTTGGTTTTACTAACCAGATTTCTCACAACCCTCGACTCCGATTCTGCAACTGAACCGGACGGCATTAGCTCACATGTCCCAAAAGCCTGCTCCGCTGACCATGCACATCCTCTCTCCGTTCTTTTCATTCTACCAATTGCCCTGGGTCATCTTCCATCTGCTTGGAAATCAACCAGCATCACTGCATTACATAAAAATAGGACCGCTGGTCCTGTAACTCACCTGGATCAGGAGCAACAGTCACTCAAACCCCCCACAGAGCCCCTCAGACCCTGATATTTTTAATGCCGTGAACAAACTTTGGTACATCATGGGCGATGAAGGTTGTCATCAAGTTTCATAGAAATTGTGTGTGTAATTTCGGAGAGAGAGAGAGAGCAAATACCTATTTTGGGAGGTCAAACACCCTCCTGGGTGCCTGGTAGCCTGGTGTTGGCTTAGCGGTTAGGGTGCCGGCTTGGGATCCTAGGATCCTGGGTTCGAATCCCGGTCGATCGCTGAATTAACGCCGGGGGGTTGACTCAGCCTGTCATCCTTCCGAGGTCGGCAAATTGAGTACCAGCTTGCTGGGATGAATGATCCCGGTGTGTACCCCGGTTTAGAATAGGTACACCGTATCCCTGCGCATCGTAAGAGCTTGCCAAGGGTTGGCGTCAGGAAGGGCATCCGGCCATAAAATCATTGCCTCAAACAGGGAACCATGATTGTCATGGGGCCCGCAAGGCTAACCCCCGCTCTAGCGGGGAAAATGGCCTTAAAACGATCATTCATTCATTCATTCAAACACCCTCCCACCCTCCGTAATCTCACTTAATGAGCGCAGACTTTGATGTGGTCAATACACCTTTGTTAGGCATCAGATATGAAGCTTGTGATCAAGTTTCATCAAAATCGTGTGTTTGGTTCAAGCGATAATGACCGTTTACGGACATCGTCAGAGAAGCCATTGTTATTTATATCTTTGGATTCAACAATATCCTGGAGTAAGGTGTTAGTGTAATGGCCAATAAGGGAGAGCTTTGCACACCTGAACTCCTATCGAACCTGATATAAATTGGCCCAGGTGAATAATCTTCTATAGTAGCCTACAAGTTCTCCAGTCGGCTTGGTCTCCCCCCCATCAATCTCCTCAACTTTGTATCCGGCCTATGCATATCCGTGTATTTTGCTCAACATGTACATGGTCCGCTCGTTGATCGTGTACATGTGTAAATGTTAAAATCTACCAAGTCACGAGAAAAACATTGGTCCAACGCAAGTTAAAGATTTCTCCAAGAGTAATTATGTAATGGTAAACAACAACAACAACAACAACCAGTAAAGGTAGTAATTACGTTCCATTAATTTTGCAGCTTTAACTGAGGAGTTAATCCGTTATGAGAAAGAGTAAAGACATATATATAAATGAATAGATTTGTACTTGTCACACTCACAACCTGTCCACCAAGTTTCGTTCAAATCCGTCCATAACTTTTTGAGATATCCTGCTATACGTAGTGTGTTCAAAAAGTATCCGACCTTTATTTTTCGTGCGTAAAAAAAAAAGAAGCTAGGGAGGCGTTGATTGGTGCACGTATGTAGGCGATCCTAATGCGCACGCGTGACTTTTTTCCCACCTGCAGAAGCTGTCATTCGACGGCAGACCGCCGATGAGTGAGGACATGTAAGCGAGCGCCGTCGGATTTTCGTTTTTGACAAAATGACGGAAAAACTTGAACAACGCTACTGCATCAAATTTTGTGTAAAGCTTGGCGATTCCCAAGTGGAAACGATCCGCAAGATTCAACACCGTTCATTCCATTATGAAGGAGGATTTGGGCTTCAGGAGAATCTCAGCGAAGTTCGTACCAAAGCTGCTAACGATTGAGCAGAAGCAACTCCGTTTGGAGATCGCACAGGACATGCTGGAGACTGTGAACAGCGATCCCAGCTTCCTCAACACAGTGATCACTGGCGATGAGTCCTGGGTTTATGGGTACGACCCAGAAACCAAGTTGCAGTCATCACAATGGAAGCATCCAACATCCCCGAGGCCAAAAAACACAAACTTTGATGCAGTAGCGTTGTTCAAGTTTTTCCGTCATTTTGTCAAAAACGAAAATCCGACGGCGCTCGCTTACAAGTATGGAAAGTATGGATGGACTGAAGGAAAAGATGAACAAGTGGAAGGAATGTATGGAGACAAAAGGTCTGAAGGTGAATATCGGAAAGACAAAGGTGATGGCAAGTGGTAAAGCATGTGGTGAGGTGGAAAGAACTGGGAAGTGGCCGTGTGCTGTGTGCAGGAAGGGTGTCGGAGTGAACTCCATTCAATGTACAATGTGCGCTGAGTGGGTTCATCAAAAATGTAGTGGTCTGAGAGGGTCATTAACCAGTGTGGCAGCTACATTCAAATGTAAGGTGTGCACAGAGGGAGCTGCAGATGGAGGAAATGTTGAGTTGGATCTTGGAGACGGCGTGAAGCTGGAAGGTGTGAAAACATTTTGCTACCTCGGAGACATGCTGAATGGAGAAGGTGGATCAGACTCGGCAACGGTTGCTCGAGTGAGATGTGCATGGAAGAAGTTTCGGGAACTGAGTGGTGTGCTGATGAGGAGGAGAGTGTCGCTGAAGCTGAAGGGAAAGGTGTATGCTGCATGTGTGAGAAGTGTTATGATTTATGGGAGCGAGACATGGGTAATGAACGTAGAGCAGCAACGAAGGCTGGAAAGGGTGGAAATGCGAATGGTTCGATGGATGTGCGGAGTATCGTTGAGAGAGAGGAAGACAAATGATGAATTGCGAAAGATGATGGGAATATTGCCTGTGATTGATGCTGTGAAGAGGAACAGGTTGAGATGGTTTGGTCATGTATTGAGGAAGGATGAAAGTGACTGGTTGAGAAGAGTGATGGAAGTTAATGTAGAAGGAAGTAGAGGACGGGGAAGACCGAGAAAGACTTGGCTAAAGATGGTGGAAGAAGAAATGTGGGCAAGGGGGTTAACAAGGAGAGATGCAGAAAATAGGGCAAAATGGAGAAGATTGTCATGGAAGGCTAATCGTAGCAAGGCTAACCCCCGCTCTAGCAGGGAACATGGCCTTAAAATGCATGTTGTTGTTGTTGTTTGCTCGCTTACATGTCCTCACTCATCGGCGGTCTGCCGTCGAATGACAGCTTCTGCAGGTGGGAAAAAAGTCACGCGTGCGCATTAGGATCGCCTACATACGTGCACCAATCAACGCCTCCCTAGCTTCTTTTTTTTTACGCACGAAAAATAAAGGTCGGATACTTTTTGAACACAGTAGTATGTTGGTTTTCACCCCATCACTCAATGGTGAAGAATCACTTAAAAATTTTAATAATTCTCATATCCGAATCCATATTCCGATATTCACCAAAATCGAATCTATTTGTCCTCGTCACACACCCAACCTCACCACCAGGTTTCATCCAAATCCGTCCACAACTTTTAGAGATATCCTGCTATGTATCGTTTTTGGCCCCATCTCCCAATGGTGAAGAATCACTTTTAAAAAATTCCACTAGCGGGATCCGGATCCGGATCTTCACCAAAATCTAATCATTTGGTCCTTGTCACATCTGCTACATCTCTGCCAAATTTCGTCAGAATCCGTCCACAACTTTTTGAGATATCTTGTTCACAAACAAACAGACAAACAGACAGGGGTGAAAACATAACCTCCACCCACCTTTGGTGGCGCAGGTAAAAATTAAAAATAACGTGTTTTTTTTGTTTTTAAACAGCATGTGTGCTTATTATGCTAGACTGGCATGCAGGACGGCTGTTTATTTCATATTTCCTTCAGTCTCTATTTTAAAATCCTGAATCTCTGATTCAAGTCAAAGTAACTTAAGCAGTGGCTTATAGATGTAGCCACCGCTAACCCCCGCTCTAGCAGGGAAAATGGCCTTAAAACGATCATTCATTCATATATTCCACCAATGTGTATTTGTGTATGAAAAACTATCTATAAACAACATGGAAGTGATAAAAAAAACTCCAGCCTTGCATGTCGTAGACGACACGATACAATAAACAACATGGAAGTGATAAAAAAAACTCCAGCCTTGCATGTCGTAGACGACACGATACTAACGTAGATTTCTAACTTTTCTGAAACTCTACCAATGTTTGTGTCCATCGAGTCAAGTGACACTTGAGCAGCTATGACGAACAGCCAGGTTTTAGATCTTTGTTCACTGTGTCAAAGGTTCACACCTTTCAGAAAATATGGCAACCATTCTTGACATTTGATTTACGCATCACAAATAGAGCAATTTCATATTTGTACTGAGAGAAGTACAAACTGAAAGTAAAATCCTGGAGTACATGGAAATTTACAAGTGTTAACACATCTACATACTGTGCAGAAATCGGGTGTTTTTAACGTTACTTGTTTGTCATGTACGGAGATCTTTCATAAAAATAGCACAATGAAAATTTAAGTTCGAATATAAAAGTGATTAGTGTATTTCCCCCCTCTTTCTCGCATTTACATCCGGCTATCACGTGAACACAACTCACTTACTGTGATTCACATCTGTTTCATTTTGCCCTCGTTTCAGGTGCTTGCAGAAACAATTGAGGTTTTTTTATGCCTCCGCCGACGAAGTCACTGGAGGCATTATTTTTTGGGGGGTTGTTTATCCGGCTGTCCGTCCATGCGTCCATGATAGATTTTTCTTACCACGACAACTCAAGAACTGCTGAAGAGATCGAAGTCTTCCGGACTAACTTCCTCTCTAGTCGTAGTCAACGTGTGGCCCTGAATGGGTTTCTCTCATCTCCTCTTCCCGTTCAGGCTGGAGTTCCCCAAGGAAGTGTCCTGGGCCCTGTGCTTTTTCTGGTCTTCATCAATGATCTCTCTGACGCTCTTGAAAATCCTCTCTATCTCTTTGCTGACGACTCTACTCTCTGTCGCTCCATTCCTCATCCCTCAGATCGGCAGTCTGCAGCCTCCTCACTCTCTGCAGACCTGGACAAAATCACAGACTGGGCAAACAAGTGGAACATGTCTTTCAATCCTGACAAATCTCACACTCTTACGATGTCTCTCCGAAAAGACCGACTGGACAACCCTCCCATCCACTTTCTGAATTGAATAATCCTCTCCAAGAAGTTCTTTTACTCAAGCTTTTGGGTCTCACTATCTGCCATGATCTTTCCTGGGAAAACCACATTTCAAATCTGGCCTCCAATGCCAGTCGCCGACTGGGCATCCTCCGTCGTGCGAAGTCCTTCCTTGGCACACCTGAGCCCCTCACCACATACAAGGCTTTCATCCGCAGCTCAATGGAATACTGCTCTCCCCTCTGGGCTGGTGCTCCTGCCTCACACCTAGCTCGTCTTCACGCTGTTGAAACCAAAGCGTTCAGAATCATTGGAATCTCCTGCGATGAAGCTAACTCCAAGGGCCTTTCACTCACTCACCGCAGGCAGGTTGGTGGTCTTTCCGTCTTCTCCCGACTCCTCTCTGGCCTTGCCCCCCCAGCTCTCTCTGGGCTCTGTCCCCCAAATATTCCTACAGGTCGCACAAGATCTGCCTGCAACCCTCTTATGGTTAAACTGCCAAAATCAAGACTTTCTGCTCACCTTCACTCCTTCATGCCTCTTTTCTCCCACCTCTGGAACAAACTCCCTCACTCTCTTCAATCCCACTCCACCCTCCAGGTCTTTAAAACAGCTGTTCACCACCATCTCTTATCTTCCCCCATCCAAAACCTTGATCTTTTCTACCCCCGCTAATTTCATCCCAAATCCTACACTTTTTTGAAATACCAACTTCTGTCCTGGAAGTCCTTGGTCTCCTTGTGTTTTATACCTCTCCCCCCCCCCCCTTCCCACGCCTCCTCCCCCCAGGCCCTCTCCCTCCCGTGCTTCTCCCTGCTCTCAGGTGTTGTGTTTGTGTGCTTCCCCTCCTCTCCCCATCTTGTCTTCTGCTCCCTCTTTTTGTATGTTTTGTTTGTCTGGTTGATTTGTTTGTGAAATAAATGTTAGCTCTTTCACGAGCCTCGATTCAGTATACAAAAAAAATAAAATAATAATACTAAAGAGCTATATAACGCACACATGCCAAAGAACAAACCTGTTCTCTCCACCGACGACGACAACTTGGGGCTTTTTATTGAGGATGAACTGTTTCAGGGACTCCATGTCTGCCACCTGCAAGTAAATAAAAAAGTAACTCAACAAGGGAAACCTAAAAATGCTACCGATTTGATGGCGAATAGCATGATGGCTCCATTTGTAAGCCCAACGCTAATGATTGGTGAAGATGAATTCATGAACCATCAACCCACTCTGTTCCCTTTTATACCACCACCCCACCCTCAAAATCCTTGCACCACCAATCAACACCTGCTGCCCATCTCCAATCCATAATACCTACAGCTGTGAAAGTTTACCTCCGAAGATGTGAAATGCCAGTGCTGTTTAACCGACCTTTTTTTCCCTGTCATCCTCCCTCCGGGCATTTTTCCTTTTCATGAAGTGTGGAAGGCGCAGAAAGTCCGTGACTTCCCCTTCTCCATTCACCAGGGCGCAGAACACGGGCGTGTTCCTGATACACACACAGCCTATTGTACGTATTATTGTCATCAATTATTTTTGAGAGCATATTCAGTCTTGAGGGTAACATCCCTCTCTTCCTCACTAATTTTCACCCTCACAGTGTCCCTTCTCCTTTAGCTTAGACATTCAAATGGTGCACGGTTGCAGTTGGATTCTTAGAGGTCCCCCAAAATGGTTTCTCACGATTTTGCTCTCATGCTGTTCAATGGGCAAGCTGTACTTTGGGTCATGTTTAATGCAAGATGATAAACTTCTCAAAATAGCAATAAAACGGCCATTATTGTAGCAACAAAATGCACTTCGGGAACATGAACAAGCAAATCTCATATGCAAAAAACGCTTTAATAAAAGTGCAGGGATTTACTTTTGGAAGTTACTTTAAAAGCTCTAACCATGAGAAAACCTGGTATCTGGTGGAAAAACCAAGTTCGAACTTCACCTTGAAGAAAACAAAGTTTTGTTTATAGCTGCAACCAACTTATTATGAATGAGAGGACATGTAGTCAGGTTCACTATGTTAACAAATATAATTTCATTCAAAATTTTGGGAGATTAGCAAACCTGTACATTTTTGGAATCATCAGAGCATGGAGAATCCGAAAATCAATGTTGGCATTTGCACAGACACAGATTTTGGATTTTCAAAATGGCCGCCATAAAATACATATTTTGCGCTATCTCAGCTTCAAGTCAACCTAGAAACTTAATTAAATATGCTAATCCTATGTTTTCTGGGTCAAGGAATCCAATAAAGGCCTCAAAATAGTGCTCAGGATTATAGAAAAGCAACAAACAAAGGTAATTGAAAACCTTTGTCTTTATATTTGTGATATAACTGTATTACATAATGCATGACATTGCAAGTCCTTTGAAGTTATAGGTATGGGTTTATAAAGCAAGAATGCAGCCTTGTTAGTATCAGATTGAACTATAAGTCATATACACAGGATCTACTAGGTCTACACTGTTCAGGAATATGCTTTTACAGATCGTCATCACTGTCCTGAGTGTCATTTTCGCAAAGGTGTCTACGCAAATGCCAACATTAATTTTTGGATTCCTCATCCTCTGAATATTCCAAAAATGCATAGTTTTGCTAATCTCCAAAAATTTTGAACGAAAAAACATAGTGAACCTGACGATACTCAACCTAACTTATGATGAACAACATCCATAAGTAAGCAGCAAGTGGCTGCTGGATGCATCATTTCAGGGAGTAAAGCTGTATCAGATTCAAGGTTCCACCACCCACACCCCTCCCCCAGATCTGACACAGATTTGGACAGGATGCTGGCACACCAGTCTAGGCTTTTCAAAATGCATCACGGAATATATTGCCCTCGAGTAAATGGTAGCAGATGCGACAACCGGATTAATGAGCCTTCTGGTGCAACGACCTGCCTGTGAAGGCAGCACCTGTTTGGATTTTCTGTTGAAAATCAAACCCTCACTAAACGACTCAATGGCAAGTATGCTACCTCAGTGCTATCCCTTCAGTCCACTGAGGCTTCACCATTAGACATATTGGGTATTCTGGTATCGGGTAGAAAAAAAACAAAAACGTACCATTCAGGGGAGTATGCAAGGCCCAATACTCTCAGGCCTCTTGTGCCACTGTCTCCCATAAGGTCATCATCATCTTCCTGCTGTTGGTCTGGCTGGTAAGGAGCCACCTGCAGAAAGCTCCGCAACTTCTGGGCACAACACTGCCACAAAGAAGAAGAAAATGCCAGTCGTCAGAGCAGGCTTCTATGACTTACAGCCACAGCCTCTGGAGCTCTGGGTACGATCACATTTTTTTAAATTTTTTTTTTATGACATACCTATGCCTATGCATACCTATGCATACCTATGCTCTATGACAACATAGCTTTCTTTGCCAATACAAGCTTCATTGAGCAATCTCTTTTCAAACAAGTATTGTTCCTGCATAATTATTTCCTCTCAATTAAAAAAAATATATGAAAAGAATGAACAAACGAATGAATGAACAAACAGCAAAAATAATCTAAACATACAACCTCAAACCCCATTGCCTCACAATTATTCGCATCTCACCCTTATGACGTGCGTCTGTGCCTCAGCAAGAAGTCGATGCCTTATTTCACGACCAAGCTGTGGGTACAGGCAGGCATTGAGAGCAGTTGCTACGGCGAGGCCCCTCTGCCTGTTCCACTCCTGAACCTGATGGCTGAATTCATCTCGGTAGTAGAACTGTTTTATTTCATCATAATAGGTAGGATCGCCTTCAAAGCTACAATGAACACAAAGAAAAAAAAAAAAAACAGACGAAAATCATATGTAGGAATGGAATTTAAAAGCAAAAGCCACAGACGTATGATAATACCAATCCGACAGCACAGAAAACTGAAAGAGAAAGATGAAGAACAACTTTCCATCCTTACCATGGGCCCTTCATATCCACAGAAATATCCATGATGACCAGCCCTTCCTGCTCTGCCAATGTCATCCTCAGGAACTCATCTCCTTTCACCTCCTTCACCGGCTTATTGCTCATGTACTTGAACTGATAGGCGTAGTGCGCTTCATCAATCTCCTGTAAATGTGCACGACATGCCGTGACACAATGAGAGAAACAGCCAATATATGATGATGATGCTGGTGGGATAGGCCAGCTGGTGTGTAACCAAGATGCAACAAGCATCGATACTTCAGCGGTGAATGCAAATAAAGTCAAGCAATGGTTATACGAGCGCAAAATTTTTGTTTACTTTGCATCAAAAAAAAGAGGACGATTTAAGAATTTCAATTCTGACTTTGTCCATATCAAATAAATAAAACACAACTTATTAAATAAGGAAATGCAATAAGCACATTCTTTGAATGGAGGCTTTGAAAAAAAAATTCAGTGTACATTAACATGAATTATGAGGACATTAGTCGATAATACATGAAGACATCGAAGATGAGATTTCAACTTAGGTTACCCATGTCACGAATTAGGGGGTTCAGAAAAGAACACCAACAGGCCAACATGAAACGTATTCTTCAAAAATACACAAATGAAACATCATTAAAAAGGCCCAAGTCACGGGAGTATTTCTTTCTCTTGCCTGTCGATTTCTGAGGACTTTTTTCAAACCCACGTCTGCCGCAGACCACAGCTTCCATACCCATGTATGCCACAGACCATAGCTTCCATACCCATGTATGCCGCAGACCACAGCTTCCATACCCATGTCTGCCACAGACCATAGCTTCCATACCCATGTCTGCCACAGACCATAGCTCCCATACCCATGTCTGCCACAGACCATAGCTTCCATACCCATGTCTGCCACAGACCATAGCTTCCATACCCATGTCTGCCACAGACCATAGCTGCCATACCATGTCTGCCACAGGCCATAGCTTCCATACCCATGTATGCCACAGACCATAGCTTCCATACCCATGTCTGCCACAGAGCATAGCTTCCATACCCATGTCTGCCACAGAGCATAGCTTCCATACCCATGTCTGCCACAGAGCATAGCTTCCATACCCATGTCTGCCACAGACCATAGCTTACATAGCCATGTCTGCCACAGACCATAGCTTACATAACCATGTCTGCCACAGACCATAGCTTCCATAATCATGTCTGCCACAGAGCATAGCTTCCATAATCATGTCTGCCACAGACCATAGCTTACATAACCATGTCTGCCACAGACCATAGCTTGCATAACCATGTCTGCCACAGACCATAGCTTACATAACCATGTCTGCCACAGACCATAGCTTACATAACCACGTCTGCCACAGACAATAGCTTCCATAATCATGTCTGCCACAGAGCATAGCTTCCATAATCATGTCTGCCACAGAGCATAGCTTCCATAATCATGTCTGCCACAGACCATAGCTTACATAACCATGTCTGCCACAGACCATAGCTTACATAACCATGTCTGCCACAGACCATAGCTTACATAATCATGTCTGCCACAGACCATAGCTTCCATAACCATGTCTGCCACAGACCATAGCTTACATAACCATGTCTGCCACAGACCATAGCTTACATAACCATGTCTGCCACAGACCATAGCTTACCTAACCATGTCTAC
This sequence comes from Myxine glutinosa, assembly GCF_964187855.1. Taxonomy (NCBI): domain Eukaryota; kingdom Metazoa; phylum Chordata; class Myxini; order Myxiniformes; family Myxinidae; genus Myxine; species Myxine glutinosa. Next base: position 132,803,409 of record NC_136264.1, on the reverse strand, counting down.
CACAGACCATAGCTTACATAACCATGTCTGCCACAGACCATTGCTTCCATAATCATGTCTGCCACAGAGCATAGCTTCCATAATCATGTCTGCCACAGAGCATAGCTTCCATAATCATGTCTGCCACAGACCATAGCTTACATAACCATGTCTGCCACAGACCATAGCTTACATAACCATGTCTGCCACAGACCATAGCTTCCATACCCATGTCTGCCACAGTCCATAGCTTACATAACCATGTCTGCCACAGACCATAGCTTCCATAATCATGTCTGCCACAGACCATAGCTTACATAATCATATCTGCCACAGACCATAGCTTCCATACCCATGTCTGCCACAGACTATAGCTTCCGTACCCATGTCTGCCACAGAGCATAGCTTCCGTACCCATGTCTGCCACAGACCATAGCTTCTGTACCCAAGTCTGCCACAGACCATAGCTTCCGTACCCATGTCTGCCACAGACCATAGCTTCCGTACCCATGTCTGCCACAGACCATAGCTTCTGTACCGATGTCTGCCACAGACCATATCTTCTGTGCCCATGTCTGCCGCAGACCATAGCTTCTGTACCCATGTCTGCCACAGACCATAGCTTCCATACCCATGTCTGCCACAGACCATAGCTTCCATACCCATGTCTGCCACAGACCATAGCTTCCATACCCATGTCTGCCACAGACCATAGCTTACATAACCATGTCTGCCACAGACTATAGCTTCCATACCCATGTCTGCCACAGAGCATAGCTTCTGTACCCACGTCTGCCACAGACCATAGCTTCTGTACCCAAGTCTGCCACAGACCATAGCTTCCGTACCCATGTCTGCCACATACCATAGCTTCTGTACCCATGTCTGCCACAGACCATAGCTTCCGTACCCATGTCGGCCACAGACCAAAGCTTCTGTACCCATGTCTGCCACAGACCAAAGCTTCTGTACCCATGTCTGCCACAGACCAAAACGTCGGCACCCACATCTGCCACAGACCAAAACGTTTGTACCCACGTCTGCCAAAGATCAAAATGTCCATACCCACGTCTGCCACAGACCAAAATGTCCATACCCACGACTGCCACAGACCAAAATGTCCATACCCACGACTGCCACAGACCAAAATGTCTGTACACACGTTCCAAAATCCCAACTCAATGCTCACTTCCACTCATTTGTTCCGATTTTCTCATATGCGGAACCAACTTCCTTAGTCTCTTCAATCCCATCTTCCCCCTAGGGCTTGAATATGGCTGTTCACCACAGCCTAAGGTCACCCCTCCATCCATACTCAATCTTTTCTACCCTCATTAACCCTTCCCGAGCCCACCCCTTAATTTCCAAGTCATTGTCATTTCTTACTTCTCAATCCTTTCCATGCTTCCATACCCATGTCTGTCCATTGCCATTTCACCCCTCGTCTTCTTCCTGTTCTCTCAAGCTTTGGTGTTGTGTTTGAGCTTGTTCATTCCAATCTACACTAACTCACCCTGCTGTTGATGCATTTCCCCACTGTTATATGTGTCGTGTTCTTTGCTCTAGCTCTTCCACGAGCCTGTCAGAGTCTTCCACAAAAAAACTGTCAGAGTGGTTCCGACTGCTTTAATCAGGAAGCTCATTCTTTGTCAGTAGAAGTCAAATTGAAGAAGAAAATAAAAAGGCATCACGAAGTGTGCCTCAGGCCAAATGTTTTGGTTTTGTCCGTTTGGTATTTCCACTTAACCACAAACCTCATGAGGCTGGGGCTCCAGGTTCAAGACCCATATACTTGTTGATTTTTCTATCTTGAAATGCTTGTTATTCATATAAAAGTAAACTGATATCTCCTGATCTTCTTGTCCTGCATGTGGTACACATGTGCCTACAAGCTTCGCCAGTAGCCTTGGATATTGTGTTAACATACTTCTGGTGAAATTGCCAAAATCAAGACTCTCTGCTCACCTTCACTCTTTCATTCCTCTTTACTCCCACCTCTGGAACAAACTCCCTCACTCTCTTCAATCCCACTCCTCCCTCCAGGTCTTCAAAACAGCTGTTCACCACCATCTCTTATCTTCCCCCATCGAAAACCTTGATCTTTTCTACCCCCGCTAATTCACCCCAAATCCACTTTTTTGAAATACCAACTTCTTTCCTGGAAGTCCTAGCAGTGTCCATGCGTTTTATACCTCTCCCACCACTTCCCCCCGCCTTCCCATGCCTCCTCCGCCCAAGCCCTCTCCCTCCAACAGATCTCTCAATGTCCCTGTTCTCTGCTGTTCTACTTGTGTGCTTCCATCTCTCTCTCCCCATCTTGTCTCCCGCTCCCTCTATTGTATGTTTTATGTGTCCGTTTTTTTTTTTTGTGTGTGTGATTGTTAGCTCTTACACGAGGCTCGATCTTGCATCCAAGAAATAAACAAATAAATAATAAATAATAAATAAATAATAAATAAACATTTTAGAAAAACCTTTGCTATGTACCAAATTAGTTTTATATTTCAAGATTACAGGTACTGTACTTTAGAAAATCTATTTTAAAGCTGTATTTATACTGTGGAAAGCCAGGCCGTCAAATCACTGGGATCTCCCATAACAAATCTCAGTGTCAAGGCATGTTACTTTTGGATTGCACACAGGTTGATGGCCTCTGCGTTCTACCATATAATTTTTGGTCTTGCACCCTCTGCCCATTTTGGCTGTCCTGCCAGGTTTCTGCGGGACGCACACGGTCTGCCAGGAACACTCTTCTTGTTTAACTCTCAAAATCCCACTCACTGTTCACCTCCACTCATTTGTTCCTCTTTCCTCTCGCCTGTGGAGCCAACTTCCTCAGTCTGTTCAGTCACAATCTTCCCTCCAAGGCTTCAAGACAGCTGTTCACCACTACCTCAGATCATCCCTCATCCATACACATGATCTCTTCTACACCAAATGCCCATTCCGAAAAACTCCCTGTTTCTAGGTTAGTGTGATTTCTCCCCTCCTCCCCACATACCCCCCCCCCCCCCACCCCACATACCCCCCTCCACTTCTCCCTCACCTCTTTTCATTTGTTGTTTGATTTGTTTCTTTTAACTTTTTCATCCCGCCTTCCCCTCCGCTTCTTGCTGTGTTTCATTCAGCTTGTTCACCATATGTGTCCTTCTCCTCATCCCCTTGATCTCACTCTCATTTCTACTCTGCTGTTGGCATTTCCCCCTTCACTTTTTTCCCTTCCATAAGCCTTGATCATGTATACAAAAACAAATCTATATATACAAACGCCATTGTCTCTCTGTGGTTGTCTGCCTTTGTTCCTTATGCACAGCCACATATTTTAAGTTACAAACAAAACTTTGTGTTGGGGGGAGGGGGGGGGGAAGGGAGGCTAGCCTAGGCTATGTGGCCACGGCCTCACGTAGGGGTGTTGGGGAGGGGGAGCATAAATTATTAATGTAAATGTGTACAATGTAGCACCACCTGGTGGTGGTGGCAGAGGGTATTACAATTTCCCTTCTTTATCTGGGAAACGCTGAGGTTGAAGCACTGTTCGCATGGGTAAATTAACCAGAGGGAGCCGGGGATATAGTGCGAGCAAAATATTTCAAGCAACAACGGGCGTGTGGCCAGGGTGAGGGAGGTGGGAGAGGAGTTGGGTGAGAGAGGTGGAAGGAGGGGTTTGGGTGAGGGGTGTTGGGAGGGGGTGTTTGGGTGAACGGGTGATGGGAGGAGGGGGTTGGAAAACGTCAATGTCTCTGTCTTGATTAAACCCGTCAGAGAAGCGACAGGTACTTTTGCTGGAATTGGATAACTCCTGTAATATTCATCTTTCTACCAACTTTGGTTTGCTATGAGTGAGTGAAGGTCAACAACAAAATGACTCAATTTTACAAATGAATAGGAACATTACTCACCATTTGACATTGACAAACAGCCAAAAGAAAAAATGTTGTGAATACACATTCACTACAAAAGCAAATAATGGCCAGAAGTGTACCAATAAATCCATGAATAAATAAATGGACAGAATAAAATGAATGAATGAATGGGAGGAAGTAATAATAAAAAGGAAGAGGTCCATAATGGTGGGCAAGACTTGCTTTGCGACCCTTCTTGGTCGGCAGGATGTTGACCTTTGCCCTCTCCTGGTAAGTCTGCCTGACAACCTGGCGCACCAGCGGCTCACGTGCCAACATGAGGGCCACCATGAACCGTGCACCCTCCAGTACCGTTTCTCCGGTGGGGAACTGTCTGAAGGACGAAGAGGTGGGAGCCGTGAAAGTCAGGATCAGTTACAAACGCTTGTGCGTAATCTGAGTTCTTACAGTCTCTCATACTCAACCATTATCCTCTTCTCGCCACTCACCCACAGATGTAATCACGCGCCAACTCGAGAGGTTCAGCGGGAAATTGCTCAGTTTCGTGTCGCTGGTAGCTGTCTCTCAAATTTTCTCCAAATTGCTCTGGAGTTAATCCAAACTTCTTTGCAAGGCCATCTGTGCATGAAAAGCCACAAAATCCTCTTCAGTTCATGAAGAGTTTAGAGATGATACAAAGCACAATTAAGGAGACAACCTCCACAAACAAACAAAAGCTTTGAGTTGACCAAAAGAAAAGGGCAAAACCACAGCATCAGTGAAAAAACAATATTAGCTTTTCTGGCACATGATCATAATTATGGCTGAAACCTGAACGTTGCCCAGGATGCCATTGATCCAGCAAATTGTCCATTTCATCAAGGTTAAAATTGACAACCTTGATTAAAGCTCGGGTCAATAGGATGAAAGTCGATGATTTTTCAAATGAAAATTGATGATTTTGGGAGTTTGACCTTCAGTTAACCTTTGACCTTTTGACCTCAACAATAGTTGGTTTCCCAATTCAGTGACTCAATGTACAAATGCTGTTCAACTTTCAAGTAAATTGGATGAAAAATGGCGATTTTAGAAATTTGACCTCCAGATGACCTTTGACCTCAAAATCAATTGGCTTCTCAATTGTGACGACCTCTACAACTAGGTAAAATTTCATGACGATCGGTTTAGAATTGTGACCTGTAGGCGAGTGACAAAGAAACAAACAGACAGACAGAATAACAAACGCAACCGACCAATATACTTGAAAAATCTTCGATTTTGCAAGTAATAAACACGGAAGTGATTAAAAACTCTATCTCGCGCTGCGTGGCGGACAGGCTGATAAGACCTTTTTGTACTTTGAGTTGACCCTTTTGACATTTTGACCCAATTATTAAATGTTTTTCTGGATATTTCCCAGTAAGCGCTTGTTGAAAATTTGACGACAAAAGCTCAAATGATTGTAAAACCATTATAAAAAAAAAAGAGTTGACAGACACGATTGCAAAACTCTATCTCGCGTTGGGTGTGGCCGAGGATCTAAAAATGTAATGACCATTATCAAAGAGAGGCACAGTGCTTTGGATATGGAGAGGCATCGTTTAAGCTTTGTGGCCCAATTCCATGGCAAGGAATTGAGCCTTGTAAGTCATACACATAATGCATATGGAAACGGAGCAATAACATTCAACATGATCTGACCGAGGCCGGCGTTCTGGCAAATGGAGTACTTGTCTCTCCGGGACGCCTGCTTCAGCTCAGGCCCTGCAGATTCTTCTTCCTCATTATCACCTGAAGGCCAAATGGAAAATATGTGAAGAAACAAATGATGCCTGATGAGAGGTAATGCCAAAAGCATTTTTATAATCTCCCGGCTGAAAATCAAAACTGCCCTTCTTACACTGCGTACGAATCAAGCAGAGCTGTGACAATGGTCATGAATAAAAATTATATATAAAAAATTTACGATTTTGGGTTACTATTGGTGAGTTAATACGCAACAAAATGTATGACATAGGGACAGGCCTTTGTTGCTTTTGGATTCAGAATGGCATTCACCAACTCGCAGTTATCACTTTGATTCCCATATTCAACAATAGAAGCACGAATCATTGCGTCAACATCTCAATTATTACCTTCTCATCCAGGTAAGGCACCTAAGGTGCTAAGATCACAAACTCTCCCCACGTGTCAGAGTAACCATTAGAAGTGATGATGAAAGGACATGACATCACTATCGCTTCCACACCTAACAGGATTAAACTGCTCCCAGCAATTCCGAGCAGTGTGCCAAACCATGCAGTGTGGATCAGCTCACCCTTATTCAGTGCAAATTAAAACGGCACTCTTCAACATCGCATCGTCAACCGATATACTCCTGCCCTCATTATTAAATCATTATACATACCGTACTTGTACCAAGTTTGATTTAAATCCCTTAAGCTGTTCTCAAGTATCACATTTTTACCCGACATGACCTCTGATCTCTTGATGCCAAAATCTAATCAGTTCATATTTGCATCAAGTTTGACTTGGATCCCTTCAGCCATTCGTGAACCTGCACATGGGAATCCTTCCGGATTAATCTATAGTTAATTATCAACTCAGGAGATTATGACGATCATTTCGGTGTATCACATTCCACATCAGAAAGCTCCAGTAGAACACAAAAAAACATGACACGCATGCACCATCATCATCATGTCATGCTTCATGATTGTAATGGAGGTCCTGGAATCACCCTTCCTCCAATGTAAACCAGAGCATTCACTGCTCGATTATGTTTGCTGCACATTTATTTACTTGGTGGATACTGGGCTGTTTATCGGATTGCGAGTGCACTTTATTTATTTACCTGCCCGTTTTCATGTCCATCGATCTTTTGCCCTGTGATTCTCTATTTTCGTCACCCTGTGCCTTCTTATACAACAACATGCATTTTAAGGCCATTTTCCCTGCTAGAGCGGGGGTTAGCCTTGCGGTCCCCATGACAATCTTCTCCATTTTGCCCTATTTTCTGCATCTCTCCTTGTTAACCCCCTTGCCCGCATTTCTTCTTCCACCATCTTTAGCCAAGTCTTTCTCGGTCTTCTCCGTCCTCTACTTCCTTCTACATTAACTTCCATCACTCTTCTCAACCAGTCACTTTCATCCTTCCTCAACACATGACCAAACCATCTCAACCTGTTACTCTTCACAGCATCAATCACAGTCAATATTCCCATCATCTTTCGCAATTCATCATTTGTCTTCCTCTCTCTCAACGATACTCCGCACATCCATCGAACCATTCGCATTTCCACCCTTTCCAGCCTTCGTTGCTGCTCTACGTTCATTACCCATGTCTCGCTCCCATAAATCATAACACTTCTCACACATGCAGCATACACCTTTCCCTTCAGCTTCAGCGACACTCTCCTCCTCATCAGCACGCCATTCAGTTCCCGAAACTTCTTCCATGCACATCTCACTCGAGCAACTGTTTCCGAGTCTGATCCACCCTCTCCATTCAGCATGTCTCCGAGGTAGCAAAATGTTTTCACACCTTCCAGCTTCACGCCGTCTCCAAGATCCAACTCAACATTTCCTCCACCTACAGCTCCCTCTGTGCACACCTTACATTTGAATGTAGCTGCCACACTGGTAAATGACCCTCTCAGACCACTACATTTTTGATGAACCCACTCAGCGCACATTGTACATATGGTGTGGTGACCGGTTACTGCAGACTTAGCACCTTTCGGTGAGAAACCATTTCGTCGCGGCTTTAATGAAAAATCCACAAAAATAAAAAAGAGATGCGTGGAATTAACAATTCAAACCACCTGCCTCCTGCATCAAAGTTCCCTGTTAAGATCTTTTTGGTCTTGTATCAAAGTGGTCACAAACTTCACCGCGACCAACAGACATTATCAGGATTTCTATTTGTGTGCAGCAGAATCACATCTTTACTTCATGTCATGTAAAGACGGCACTTCGGTATTTCCCGTGAATTTCATAGGAGTGAACGGCGATGGGAAGTTCATAGGAGTGAACGGCGATGGGAAAATCAACAATTGATGCTATTTTCGCATTTACCAGCATAGACATACGTTATCTTGTCTGGCGGACATCTCATCACAGTAACATGCTGGTAAGCTTTTGTATCCGGATAACTTCTACACTAATCTACAGGGTTAAGAAACGAATCAGCTTATCGGAATAGCATCTCAATTCCCAAAAATCACGGCATGCTTTTCTGATGACGAAAATACGGAAATCTCCTTATGGATCATTACAAAAATACGGTATTTTGTGCTATACAGAAGTTTTACCCATGCATCCCTAAGTTATTGCATTAACGAAAACCTATCACAGACAAACGGACAGACAGACAACCCGAAAATATAATGCCTCCGGCAACTTAGTCGGTGGAGGAATAAAAAAAAAAGGATGCGGTTTGGCATTGCCATCTGACCAAAACGCAGATGTATGGATACCAGGTTCAACTTAAACACATGTCAATTTATCCAGTGTCCACTTCATTGCCATGCATGTGGCATTGCCATGCAGGTAAAATGCAAGACATTGGACCAGTATATTGTGGAGAGCAATGTCTGTTGCAAAACACTAAGACTTGCATGAAAGGTCGGGACAGGTCTGCAATCGGGAACACCTCTTCAGCCAAAACAAGGTTTGTTGCATCAGTGTTACACTCGGAACCCGTTAATATGTGATCCATGGGAGCTAGGAAAATCGACCGTGTGCTAAGTGAGTATTACCTATCTTCCAGTGCGAGCGTGGTGGCCGCCATCTTGGATTGTGTCGGGTGACGATGAGTGAAACTAGGTCAATTTTTTAAAAGATACTTTTTCGTAATAAAACAACACATATGTAATAATACTTATACAATTTTAATTATACAAAACAATATACAAAAAACATACACTAATTTATCAAAAAAAATTGGTACCAAGGGTCGACCGTGTGCTATCCGAAATCGCATATTAATGGATCGCATATTAACGGGTTCCGTGTGTATATCCCAGCATGGCAAATGCTCAATTGGTCAATGCAACTTGTGCCAAAATAAATGTTTAAGGAGCATTAAACTCCAGTGTGCTGCAACAAACAGTGGCTCACCAATATCCCCGGCAGTGCCACCGGCGGCTCCGGAATTTGCGGCTGTTTGGCGGCTGCGGTTGCGAGCGGCGTTTTGCATCCGTGGTACGTCCCTTCCATAATACAGCAAGAAATGCTGGTAACAATCCTGCAACTCCTCCATCGATTGCACCTCGGTCAATCTGCGTTTGGGGATAGAATACAACATAAGCAATGGAGGGGGTGTGCAGGGGTTTATGGGGAGGGGAGTGGGAGCAAATTCAAGTGATCTAAAGAAAAGTAACCTTTCCAAATCTTGGGAGTCAAGGGGCCGCACACCATCAGAGAGGGGCTTGTCTGGGTCGGAGGAAATCAGCTCAAACTGAAACTTTTGCATCTTTTGAAAGAGCCGTGCTAGGTTCGCCTTCCTCCTCTTGAGCTGTGTCCACTGCAGGAAAAGAAGGCAGGAGCAATGGCACATTGCTCAAAAGAATATTGTTTTTGAAAAATAAGTCATAGTTTAGCTTTGGATACCTTTCTCATGAAGGGATCTTAGGTTTGCTGCAACATACGCTTTATGCTCCAACAAGAGACTCGCAATGCATTAAAAACAAATTACATAAGGTGGAGAACAAGAAACCAAAAAAAGGTCCAACATATACCAACAGAAAGACAACATGGTGCACAAAAGGTCAGGTATTCATTCAAGCACAAGTAAGAACAGACAGAATATTAAGCAAAATAATAAGTGGAAGGAGTGACTTATCGAACAATCAAGCAATAAAACAAGCAATGAAAATCGAGCACTTGTGCCAGTGTCTTGGGACAAATTATCTTCTTGCTTTTCATTCATGACTCATGTATCCTGAGAAAATTATCTTAACCATATTGCAGGTGTCATGTCATCAAAGTCAAAGTTCCCCATACCAGTGACAGGGAAACAGCAACTGCAACCTTCACGGAAGAGCTCAAAAACTGCTCGCAATTCTTCTCTGCAAGGACCTCCAGGCAAACCCACCAATTTACTTATTTTATATAATGGTCTAGGCTCGTGGAAGAGATGGGACACAGAACAGACCAATACACAACATAAAGTGAACAGCAAGAGAAAGGGAAAACGCCAATAGTAGGGTGGAGGCAGTAAGTAGACGGAGATGGACAAACAAGGGATGCAGGTAACGATAAGGGTTAGGGGAGAGCACAAGGGGTGGTTAAGATCGACATATAAGCAAAATTTTGGGAGGGGTGGGGACGGTTTAACAGGTGGATGACCTGAGATGGTGGTGAACAGCTGTCTTGAAGACCGGGAGAGAATAACGAGATCGAAGAGAGTGTGGGAGGTGGTTCCACAGGTGGGGAAAAAAGAGAGGAATAATGAGTGGAGGTGAGCTGTGGTTCTGGTTTTAGGCAGTTTCACGAGGAGGGGGATGCTGGTGGACCATGTGCTTCCTGCAGATAATTGGGGGGAATGGATGGCAGAGCATGGAAAAGAGGGTGTAAGACCAGAAAGGAGGTGGAAGAAGACAGAGACCACCGACCAGGCAAAGTGATAGGCCCATAGACTCAGCTTCATCACGAGATATTCCATTTATCTTGAAAGTCTTGCTTTCCATGGTGTCAAGCTGAGAAAGATGTGAGGCAGGTGAGCCAGCCCAGAGGGGAGAGCAGTACTCCAGCAAGCTGTGGATGAAAGCCTTGTAGGAGGGGGATTTGGAAGTGCCAAGGAAAGACTCAGGTGTGGTGTGTGCCAAGCTCAGGTGTGCCAAGGAAAGACTGCACGACGGAGGATTTGGAGGCTAACTTTGAAATGTTGCTTGCCCAAGAGGATTAATGGTAGAGAGTGAGACCCAATAGTTTTAGTGACTGAACTTAGACGATTGTTGAGAAAGTAGGTGGGAGGGTTTGTGGAACGACACGCGCGCGCGCGCACGCACGCACGCACACACGAGAGAGAGAGATTTGTCAGGATTGAGAGATATTGTTACGTTTGTAGGGGGTAGGCAGTGATTACTTTAGTTCAGGTAGATTTGCATAAATTAGCATGCTGCGATTTTCGTGAAGAAGAAGAACCACCATGTAATAAGTTGGGATCCGGTAGGTCGTGTGTTCGGATTAAGTGTTACATGTGGCCATACGAAGGGTGGCTCTTGTGCTAATTAGCTCAGGGATAATGGGTAAATTATCCCTTGTACGTTGTTACCTCTGTATTTATTCCTTTGTTCCTTTTGACAATACACCACACGTAGAGCTAGAATCCCACATTTAATGGCACTAATGAAAAAGCCTACCGGAAGCCAGGACATTGAGCGCTGCCGCTGACAACCCTGACTTTGGAAGCGCACAGGTCAGGCAGGCCGAGACCACGCCCCGAGGAGCCGTGATTGGGTGGGGTTGTTGATGGACAGGAAGGACTGGTAGGGAGCAACTCGCTGATTGGTGAAGCACGACAGATGACGTCAGAGCCTGGACGTTAAAAGAACGCTCTTACATTTCCCCCTCTTGTGCCTTCTCGTTCTGGATGTTAAAGCAAACGGTTGTGCTTGCTCTCTGCACGGGGAAGCTGCATCATAAACGCCGGCGTTCTGAGACTTTGCTGGTGGTCGTGAAAAGGCGGAAGAGCCGCGGACAGAGCTGCAAGTTTCACGGCAGGAATGACGCGTGGACAAGCGCTGCCGCTCGTTCCCGCCAATGAACGGGCGGTTCCCTCCGACGCACCGGTCGATTTTGAAGACCCCTGACGAGATCCCACCAGTGATCAGAGTTAAGTGCACACACACACACACATTTATCTTCAGCTATCCTTCCGTTTCATCTGTTTTCAAGTCTGTTTGTGGGGACGTCCCATTTAGGAATTTAGTTTATTGTGCGTTTCTTTGTTACCGGCATTTATTTAAATATATCTGTTTCTTTTTGTACATTTAAAAACCATGTTGTTCAAGTTAATTTATACAGGTTGAAGTCGTCAGGCGGAGGTAAGTGCTCTTCAGCATCCTCCTCCTCCTCCACCTCCTCCTCCCCCCCCCCCCCCCCCCCCCCCGCGTGTATTAACTTCGCCACACTTTGAACCGAGTGCCTCGGAGTAAAGCTCGTTTGGCTATCCGTGCTACCCTAAGGTGATCATCAAGGGTAGTCACACGACAATATGTTCCAAGTGTTTGACCAGTTTGTGATTTTATATTGTCAAGGTATGAGCAGAAAGAAGACGCTGCTGCCTGTCTGTCAGAGGGATGAGAGATGTCATGGCAGAGAGTGGAGTCATCAGCAAAGAGACAGGATTTTCCAGAGAGTCATTGAGATCATTGATGAAGATTAGGAGTAGGATGGGACCAAGAACACTGCCTTGGGGTATTCCTGGCTTGACAGGGAGAGGAGAAGAAAGGGTTCTGTTGAGAGCCACACGTTGGTTAATAGAGTGGAGGAAGCAAGTAATTCAAGAGTGGAGCTGGCCTTCGATTCCATAGGCAGACAGTTTGGAGAGCAAAGCGGGATGCCAGACTGTATCGAAAGGTCGAGATATGTCCAGAGAGACGGCCCTGATCTAATGACTGATATTAAGAGCTTCCAACCATTGTTGGGAGAGTGGAAGCAGCATGTTCAAGGTAGAGTGACCAGGTCTGCATTCAAATTGATGATCTGGGATGAGGCTGTTGGAGAAAATGAATGATTTTGTCAACTGCAATGACGGATTGACCTTGCTAATAATTGGAAGTAAGGTAATGGGTCTGTAGTTGAGGGGATCTGTTATCGCACCTTTTTATGTAATGATGCGATGTTGGCTGGTTTATAAGCACAAATAACAGGGTGAAAATGGCAGAGAGAGGAAGTACAAGAGCAGCAGAGCAGTTTTTAGTACACGTGAGCTGATGCCGTCCGGTCCGGTTGTAGAGTCAGAGACGAGGGTTCTGTGATCGACCAATGGAAGAAGTTTAGTACCTTGAATCCTCGGACCTCACTTACAGCAAAGATGTCTTCTGAGCAGGCCATACAACCCCACCCCAATCTGGCCACTAAAGCCAAGGACCGCATGGCCACTTCACCAGGAAAGGTCCTTCCTTCATTCTGCAGAGCTTTCACGGCCTACAAAGCATTCGTTTGAAGTACAATGTGTTGTTCTCCCTTTTGGGCCAACACCTCTGCCTCCAATATCACACTTCTGGGAGGCAGAGGCTCTGAAAATCACCAGCATCACTCATCAAGAGGCAAAAAAAACCTTTTGTTTTCTCACCGTAGACCGATTGGCATTCTTTCAGTCTTCTACCACCTATCATGCTGTCTTGCTCCTCACCACCCATTCCCAGCAACATCAAGGTGAATGTGTTCCTCCAGCAAACCCCTCATTTTCAGTCTTTCAAAGTGCAGGCTTCTTCCTCACCTGCATTCCTTTGCTCATTTATTTTCCCCACGAGTGGAATCTGTCCAATAATTTTACTCCCTCCACCGGTTAAAGTTCCAGCTTCCATTTCCATTCATGGTCTTCTTTATATTACTACGAACCTGCCGTCATACCCCGCCTTTTCTTATGGGTGATGTTTGTTTGTCCATCGAACATGCACTTACACCATTTTGTGTGAGGCAAAACTCCTATAATCCTTTGTCACTTTGCTCATTTGTGATCCTCAACTTTGTTGAACTCAACTTTGTTGTTTGGCAGAAAATTAATCTTTTAACAACACTCAAAACAACATCTTTGAGGCAAAACATTGATTGTCCAATCCTATCTGAAATCACAGATGTGTTTAGGTTATTTCCAAAAAGCATTTTCCAAATGTAACGCTCGTGAAATGTGGAGTCAAATAGTGTACAGGCCAAAAACTGCTATTTAAAAGCTTATTTTGGCTTGCCAATGACCTGCGAAGGCATAAAACATCTGCACAAGAGCAAAGCTTGAAAGCAGGCTTGAATACCGCCTGGAGGGATTGTTGTGTTTATTGTTGATTGTTAGGAGATCTCACCTTCTCCTCCCACTGCCACACACGCCAGAGATCAACGAGAGTCAGCTCAGGTTCCACATACTCCTTCCTGTAGAATGCTATAAATGGGACCTGAGAGAAAATATTTTCTCATTTGTTCAAGTGGGAAACAAAGAAAAGGAAACAGAACTTTAGATACCAAATAATTTCAAGCATATGCACCTCAAGTTGCTTGTTTCTCATGAAGTTTAGTGCTTCCCGTATTCGCGTCACTGTCCCTGGACCTTTCCTGCCATATCCAGTAGGTAATCCCGGTCGATCAGGCTGATCCCCCAGTTCCTGGTGGCAATGGAGATGCCAACAACAATCAGATAGCATGCCAAGAAAACAATAAGTATGACCCACACATCGACAAAAAGCACAATTACTGGGGCAAAGGGAGAACTGCCACTGTGTAGGAAAGAGTGAAGGAGTATTGAAGCGGAGGAAGGGAAAGAGGATAGTTGCAATGGAGACAGGGCAAGGACAAAGTAAAGTCAAACCAATCAAAGAAGAGAGCAGCAGGCAGAGGTTATATTGAGAACAAACCTGGATGGAGAGTGAAGGAGAGGTGAAAGCTTGTTTATAGATCCAATGTGCTTCCTCATCCAGCTCTACTTCATCACCCTTTTCCATAGGAATTCCACGCAACTATCAAGCACAATAGCAAGAATATATGAATGAATAGGGATACTTTCTGTTGAATTACTCATTAAATTGATATATGTGGGAAAATTACATGCCCAGACCAGGAATTGAACACCTGGGTACGATTCCTGGTCTGGGAATGTAATTTTCCCACATATATCAATTTAATTTTTAATATTTAATTTAATTCTTAATTAATTTAATATTTAAATTTAATTTTTGACAATTTAATATTTAATCGTGTTCATTAATTTCATTATTACCCTCGCCAGAGGAGAGGGTATTGCATTTGAGTCCATTTGTTACTTGCCGGAAAAATTTTCCGGCAAGTATGTTGATCTGTTCGTTTGTTACTTGCCGGAAAATTTTTCCGGCAAGTATGTTGATCTGTTCGTTTGTTTGTTACTTGCCGGAAAAAATTTTCCGGCAAGTATGTTGAACTGTTCGTTTGTCTGTTTGTCTGTCTGTTTGTCTGTCTGTCTGTTTGCAGCACTGCATCTACACCGTTGCACGGAGAATCGCCAAACTTTGCACACATATTGGTCTTGCCCTGGAATAGACTGTGCCCAAATGATGACGTCATCGGTGACGTGGTTCGGCCGCCATCTTGGAAAAACCGAAAAACTTTGCACCTCTATATCTCCGAAAGTACTGTACAGAAAAAATTGACACATGGCTCATTGTAAAGAACTCTCCATGGGGAATAAAATATGTAAATGATGACGTCATCAGTCACGTGGTTCGGGCGCCATCTTGGAAAAACGGCAAAACGTTGCGCCACTATATCTCCAAAAGTGCTGAACAGAAAAAATTGAGACATGGCTCATTATAAAGAACTCTCCATGGGGAATAAAATATGTTAATGATGACGTCATATGTCACGTGGTCGGCCGCCATCTTGGAAAAACGGCAAAAATTTGCACCACTATATCTCCAAAAGTGCTGAACAGAAAAAATTGAGACATGGCTCATTGTAAAGAACTCTCCATGGGGAATAAAATATGTTAATGATGACGTCATCAGTCACGTGGTCGGCCGCCATCTTGGAAAAACCGAAAAACTTAGCACCTCCATATCTCCGAAAGTGCTGAATAGAAAAAATTGAGACATGGCTCATTGTAAAGAACTCTCCATGGGGAACAAAATATGTTAATGATGATGTCATCGGTCACGTGGTTCGGCCGCCATCTTGGAAAAACCGAAAAACTCTGCACCTCCACATCTCCAAGTCCTGAATAGAAAAAATTGAGGTATGGCTCATTGTAAAGAACTCTCCATGGGGAATAAAATATGTAAATGATGACGTCATCAGTCACGTGGTTCGGTCGCCATCTTGGAAAAACGGCAAAACATTACGCCACTATATCTCCAAAAGTGCTGAACAGATAAAATTGAGACATGGCTCATTGTAAAGAACTCTCCATGGGGAATAAAATATGTTGATGATGACGTCATATGTCACGTGGTCGGCCGCCATCTTGGAAAAACGGCAAAACTTTGCACCACTATATCTCCAAAAGTGGTGAACAGAAATAATTGAGACATGGCTCATTGTAAAGAACTCTCCATGGGGAATAAAATATGTTAGTGATGACGTCATCAGTCACGTGGTCGGCCGCCATCTTGGAAAAACGGCAAAACTTTGCACCACTAAATCTCCAAAAGTGCTGAACAGAAAAAATTGAGACATGGCTCATTGTAAAGAACTCTCCATGGGGAATAAAATATGTTAATGATGATGTCATATGTCACGTCGTCGGCCACCATCTTGGAAAAACGGCAAAACTTTGCACCACTATATCTCCAAAAGTGCTGAACAGAAAAAATTGAGACATGGCTCATTGTAAAGAACTCTCCATGGGGAATAAAATTTGTTAATGATGACGTCATATGTCACGTGGTTCGGCCGCCATCTTGGAAAAACCGAAAAATTTTGCACCTCCATATCTCTGAATGTGCTGAATATAAAAAATTGAGACATGGCTCATTGTAAAGAACTCTCCATGGGGAATAAAATGTTAATGATGACGTCATCAGTCACGTGGTTCGGCCGCCATCTTGGAAAAACCGAAAAACTTTGCACCTCTATATCTCCGAAAGTACTGAATAGAAAAAATTGACACATGGCTCGTTGTAAAGAACTCTCCATGGGGAATAAAATATGTTAATGATGACGTCATCGGTCACGTGGTTCGACCACCATATTTGTCCTCAATGGCCAATAAAAAAGTACATTCCGGCAAGTCCTCGGTCTCTGACCGATTTTTCATCTGTCTGTCTGTCTGTCTGTTTGTCTGTCTGTCTGTCTGTTTGCAGCACTGCGTCTACACCGTTGCACGTAGAATCGCCAAACTTTGCACACATATTGGTCTTGCCCTGGAATAGACTGTGCCCAATTGATGACGTCATCGGTGACGTGGTTCGGCCGCCATCTTGGAAAAACCGAAAAACTTTGCACCTCTATGTCTCCGAAAGTACTGAACAGAAAAAATTGAGACATGGCTCATTGTAAAGAACTCTCCATGGGGAATAAAATATGTTAATGATGACGTCATATGTCACGTGGTCGGCCGCCATCTTGGAAAAACGGCAAAACTTTGCACCACTATATCTCCAAAAGTGCTGAACAGAAAAAATTGAGACATGGCTCATTGTAAAGAACTCTCCATGGGGAATAAAATATGTTAATGATGACGTCATCAGTCACGTGGTTCGGTCGCCATCTTGGAAAAACGGCAAAACGTTGCGCCACTATATCTCCAAAAGTGCTGAACAGAAAAAATTGAGACATGGCTCATTGTAAAGAACTCTCCATGGGGAATAAAATATGTTAATGATGACGTCATATGTCACGTGGTCGGCCGCCATCTTGGAAAAACGGCAAAACTTTGCACCACTATATCTCCAAAAGTGCTGAACAGAAAAAATTGAGACATGGCTCATTGTAAAGAACTCTCCATGGGGAATAAAATATGTTAATGATGACGTCATCAGTCACGTGGTCGGCCGCCATCTTGGAAAAACCGAAAAACTCTGCACCTCCACATCTCCAAAAGTCCTGTATAGAAAAAATTGAGACATGGCTCATTGTAAAGAACTCTCCATGGGGAATAAAATATGTTAATGATGACGTCATCATCCATGTGGTTCGGCCGCCATATTTGTCCTAAATGGCCGATAAAAAGGTAAATTCCGGCAAGTCCTCGGTCTCTGACCGATTTTTCATTTGTCTGTTTGTCTGTTTGTCTGTCTGTTTGCAGCACTGCGTCTACACCGTTGCACGGAGAATCGCCAAACTTTGCACACATATTGGTCTTGCCCTGGAATAGACTGTGCCCAAATGATGACGTCATTGGTCACGTGGTTCGGCCGCCATCTTGGAAAAACCGAAAATTTTTGCACCTCGATATCTCAAAGTGCTGACAGAAAAAATTGAGACATGGCTCATTGTAAAGAACTCTCCATGGGGAATAAAATATGTTAATGATGACGTCATCAGTCACGTGGTTCGGCCGCCATCTTGGAAAAACCGAAAAACTCTGCACCTCCACATCTCCAAAAGTCCTGAATAGAAAAAATTGAGGTATGGCTCATTGTAAACAACTCTCCACGTGGAATAAAATATGTTAATGATGACATCATCGGTCACGTGGTTCGGCCGCCATATTTGTCCTAAATGGCCGATAAAAAAGTACATTCCGGCAAGTCCTCGGTCTCTGACCGATTTTTCATTACTTGCCGGAATCTTTTCCGGCAAGTATGTTGATCTGTTCGTTTGTTACTTGCCGGAAAAATTTTCCGGCAAGTATGTTGATCTGTTCGTTTGTTACTTGCCGGAAAAATTTTCCGGCAAGTATGTTGATCTGTTCGTTTGTTTGTCTGTTTGTCTGTTTGTCTGTTTGTCTGTCTGTTTGTCTGTTTGCAGCACTGCGTCTACACCGTTGCACGGAGAATCGCCAAACTTTGCACACATAATGGTCTTGCCCTCTAATATACTGTGCCTCAATGATGACGTCATCGGTGACGTGGTTCGGCCGCCATCTTGGAAAAACCGAATAAATTTGCACCTCTATATCTCCGAAAGTACTGAACAGAAAAAATTGAGACATGGCTCATTGTAAAGAACTCTCCATGGGGAATAAAATATGTTAATGATGACGTCATCAGTCACGTGGTCGGCCGCCATCTTGGAAAAACCGAAAAACTTAGCACCTCCATATCTCCGAAAGTGCTGAATAGAAAAATTGAGACATGGCTCATTGTAAAGAACTCTCCATGGGGAACAAAATATGTTAATGATGATGTCATCGGTCACGTGGTTCGGCCGCCATCTTGGAAAAACCGAAAAACTCTGCACCTCCACATCTCCAAAAGTCCTGAATAGAAAAAATTGAGGTATGGCTCATTGTAAAGAACTCTCCATGGGGAATAAAATATGTTAATTATGACGTCATCGGTCACGTGGTTCGGCCGCCCTATTTGTCCTAAATGGCCGATAAAAAAGTACATTCCGGCAAGTCCTCGGTCTCTGACCGATTTTTCATTTGTCTGTCTGTCTGTTTGTCTGTCTGTTTGTCTGTTTGCAGCACTGCGTCTACACCGTTGCACGTAGAATCGCCAAACTTGGCACACATATTGGTCTTGCCCTCTAATATACTGTGCCCAAATGATGACGTCATCGGTCACGTGGTTCGGCCGCCATCTTGGAAAAACCGAAAAAATTTGCACCTCGATATCTCAAAGTGCTGAACAGAAAAAATTGAGACATGGCTCATTGTGAAGAACTCTCCATGGGGAATAAAACATGTTAATGATGACGTCATCAGTCACGTGGTTCGGCCGCCATCTTGGAAAAACCGAAAAAAATTGCACCTCCATATCTCCAAAAGTACTGAACAGAAAAAATTTAGACATGGCTCATTGTAAAGAACTCTCTATGGGGAATGAAATATGTTAATGATGACGTCATAGGTCACGTGATTCGGCCGCCATCTTGGAAAAACGGCAAAAAAATTGCACCGCTATATCTCCAAAAGTACTGAACAGAAAAAATTGAGACATGGCTCATTGTAAAGAACTCTCCATGGGGAATCAAATATCTTAATGCTGACGTCATCAGTCACGTGGTCGGCCGCCATCTTGGAAAAACGGCAAAACTTTGCACCACTATATCTCCAAAAGTGCTGAACAGAAAAAATTGAGACATGGCTCATTGTAAAGAACACTCCATGGAGAATAAAATATGTTAATGATGACGTCATCGGTCACGTGGTTCGGCCGCCATCTTGGAAAAACCGAAAAACTTTGCACCTCCACATCTCCGAAAGTGCTGAATAGAAAAAATTGAGACATGGCTCATTGTAAAGAACTCTCCATGGGGAATCAAATATGCTAATGATGACGTCATCAGTCACGTGGTTCGGCCGCCATCTTGGAAAAACTTTGCACCTCTATATCTCCGAAAGTGCTGAACAGAAAAAATTGAGACATGGCTCATTGTAAAGAACTCTCCATGGGGAATAAAATATGTTAATGATGACGTCATATGTCACGTGGTTCGGCCGCCATCTTGGAAAAACCGAAAAATTGTGCACCTCCATATCTCTGAAAGTGCTGAATAGAAAAAATTGAGACATGGCTCATTGTAAAGAACTCTCCATGGGGAATAAAATATGTTAATGATGACATCATAGGTCACGTGGTTCGGCTGCCATCTTGGAAAAACCGAAAAACGTAGCACCTCCATATCTCCAAAAGTGCTGAATAGAAAAAGTTGAGACATGGCTCTTTGTAAAGAACTCTCCATGGGGAATAATATATGTTAATGATGACGTCATCTATCACGTGCTTCGGACGCCATATTTGTCTTAAATGGCCGATAAAAGAGTACATTCCGGCAAGTCCTCGGTCTCTGACCGATTTTTCATTTGTCTGTTTGTCTGTTTGTCTGTCTGTCTGTTTGCAGCACTACGTCTACACCGTTGCACGTAGAATCGCCAAACTTTGCACACATATTGGTCTTGCCCAGGAATAGACTGTGCCCAATTGATGACGTCATCGGTCACGTGGTTCGGCCGCCATCTTGGAAAAACCGAAAAAATTTGCACCTCGATATCTCAAAGTTCTGAACAGAAAAAATTGAGACATGGCTCATTGTGAAGAACTCTCCATGGGGAATAAAACATGTTAATGATGACGTCATAGGTCACGTGATTCGGCCGCCATCTTGGAAAAACGGCAAAAAAATTGCACCGCTATATCTCCAAAAGTGCTGAACAGAAAAAATTGAGACATGGCTCATTGTAAAGAACACTCCATGGAGAATAAAATATGTTAATGATGACGTCATCGGTCACGTGGTTCAGCCGCCATCTTGAAAAACCGAAAAACTTTGCACCTCCACATCTCCGAAAGTGCTGAATAGAAAAAATTGAGACATGGCTCATTGTAAAGAACTCTCCATGGGGAATCAAATATGTTAATGATGACGTCATAGGTCACGTGGTTCGGCCGCCATCTTGGAAAAACGGCAAAACTTTGCACCACTATATCTCCAAAAGTGCTGAACAGAAAAAATTGAGACATGGCTCATTGTAAAGAACTCTCCATGGGGAATAAAATATGTTAATGATGACGTCATCAGTCACGTAGTTCGGTCGCCATCTTGGAAAACCCGAAAAACTTTGCACCACTATATCTCCAAAAGTGCTGAATAGAAAAAATTGAGACATGGCTCATTGTAAAGAACTCTCCATGGGGAATAAAATATGTTAATGATGATGTCATCGGTCAGGTGGTTCGGCCGCCATCTTGGAAAAACCGAAAAACTTTGCACCTCCGTATCTCGAAAAGTGCAGAATGGAAAAAATTGAGACATGGCTCATTGTAAAGAACTCTCCATGGGGAATAAAATATGTTAATGATGACGTCATCAGTCACGTGGTCGGCCACCATCTTGGAAAAACCGAAAAATTTTGCACCTCTATATCTCCGAAAGTACTGAACAGACAAAATTGAGACATGGCTCATTGTAAAGAACTCTCCATGGGGAATAAAATATGTTAATGATGACGTCATATGTCACGTGGTCGGCCGCCATCTTGGAAAAACGGCAAAACGTTGCGCCACTATATCTCCAAAAGTGCTGAACAGAAAAAATTGAGACATGGCTCATTGTAAAGAACTCTCCATGGGGAATAAAATATGTTAATGATGACGTCATATGTCACGTGGTCAGCCGCCATCTTGGAAAAACGGCAAAACTTTGCACCACTATATCTCCAAAAGTGCTGAACAGAAAAAATTGAGACATGGATCATTGTAAAGAACTCTCCATGGGGAATAAAATATGTTAATGATGACGTCATCAGTCACGTGGTCGGCCGCCATCTTGGAAAAACCGAAAAACCTAGCACCTCCATATCTCCGAAAGTGCTGAATAGAAAAAATTGTGACATGGCTCATTGTAAAGAACTCTCCATGGGGAATAAAATATGTTAATGATGATGTCATCGGTCACGTGGTTCGGCCGCCATCTTGGAAAAACCGAAAAACTCTGCACCTCCACATCTCCAAAAGTCCTGAATAGAAAAAATTGAGACATGGCTCAATGTAAAGAACTCTCCATGGGGAATAAAATATGTTAATGATGACGTCATCAGTCACGTGGTTCGGCCGCCATATTTGTCCTAAATGGCCAATAAAAAAGTACATTCCGGCAAGTCCTCGGTCTCTGACCGATTTTTCATTTGTCTGTTTGTCTGTTTGTCTGTCTGTTTGCAGCACTGCGTCTACACCGTTGCACGGAGAATCGCCAAACTTTGCACACATATTGGTCTTGCCCTGGAATAGACTGTGCCCAAATGATGACGTCATTGGTCACGTGGTTCGGCCGCCATCTTGGAAAAACCGAAAATTTTTGCACCTCGATATCTCAAAGTGCTGACAGAAAAAATTGAGACATGGCTCATTGTAAAGAACTCTCCATGGGGAATAAAATATGTTAATGATGACGTCATCAGTCACGTGGTTCGGCCGCCATCTTGGAAAAACCGAAAATTTTTGCACCTCCATATCTCCGAAAGTCCTGAACAGAAAAAATTGAGACATGGCTCATTGTAAAGAACTCTCCATGGGGAATAAAATATGTTAATGATGACGTCATCAGTCACTAGGTTCGGCCGCCATCTTGGGAAAACCGAAAAACTTTGCACCACTATATCTCCAAAAGTGCTGAACAGAAAAAATGGAGACATGGCTCATTGTGAAGAACTCTCCATGTGGAATAAAATATGTTAATGATGACGTCATCAGTCACGTGGTTCGGCCGCCATCTTGGAAAAACCGAAAAACTTTGCACATCCATATCTCTGAATGTACTGAATAGAAAAAATTGAGACATGGCTCATTGCAAAGAACTCTCCATGGAGAATACAATATGTTAATGATGACGTCATCGGTCACGTGATTCGGCCGCCATCTTGGAAAATCCGAAAACCTATGCACCTCCATATCTCCGAAACTGCTGAATAGAAAAAATTGAGACATGGCCCATTGTAAAGAACTCTCCATGGGGAATAAAATATGTTAATGATGATGTCATCGGTCACGTGGTTCGGCCGCCATCTTGGAAAAACCGAAAAACTCTGCACCTCCACATCTCCAAAAGTCCTGAATAGAAAAAATTGAGGTATGGCTCATTGTAAACAACTCTCCACGTGGAATAAAATATGTTAATGATGACATCATCTGTCACGTGGTTCGGCCGCCATATTTGTCCTAAATGGCCGATAAAAAAGTACATTCCGGCAAGTCCTCGGTCTCTGACCGATTTTTCATTTGTTTGTCTGTCTGTCTGTCTGTCTGTTTGTCTGTCTGTCTGTCTGTTTGCAGCACTGCGTCTACACCGTTGCACGTAGAATCGCTAAACTTTGCACACATATTGGTCTTGCCCTGGAATAGACTGTGCCCAATTGATGACGTCATCGGTGACGTGGTTCGGCCGCCATCTTGGAAAAACCGAAAAACGTTGCACCTCTATATCTCCGAAAGTACTGAACAGAAAAAATTGAGACATGGCTCATTGTAAAGAACTCTCCATGCGGAATAAAATATGTAAATGATGACGTCATCAGTCATGTGGTTCGGTCGGCATCTTGGAAAAACGGCAAAACGTTGCGCCACGATATCTCCAAAGGTGCTGAACAGAAAAAATTGAGACATGGCTCATTGTAAAGAACTCTCCATGGGGAATATAATATGTTAATGATGACGTCATATGTCACGTGGTCGGCCGCCATCTTGGAAAAACGGCAAAACTTTGTTTGTCTGTTTGTCTGTTTGTTACTTGCCGGAAAAGATTCCGGCAAGTATGTAGATCTGTTTGTCTGTCTGTCTGTTTGTCTGTTTGTCTGTCTGTTTGTCTGTCTGTTTGTCTGTCTGTTTGTCTGTCTGTTTGTCTGTCTGTTTGTCTGTCTGTTTGTCTGTCTGTTTGTCTGTCTGTTTGTGTCTGTCTGTTTGCAGCACTACGTCTACACCACTGCACGTAGAATCGCCAAACTTTGCACACGTATTTGTGTTGCCCTGGAATAGACTGTGCCCAATTGATGACGTCATCGGTCACGTGGTTCGGCTGCCATCTTGGAAAAACCGAAAAACTTTGCACCTCCATATCTCCGAAAGTGAATGAATGATCGTTTTAAGGCCATTTTTCCCCGCTAGGGTGGGGGTTAGCCTTGCGGGCCCCATGACAATCATGGTTCCATGTTTGAGGCAATGTTTTTATGGCCGGATGCCCTTCCTGACGCCAACCCTTGGTCACGCTCTTATGATGCGCAGGGATACGGTGTACCTATTCTAAACCGGAGTACACACCGGGATCATTCATCCCAGCAAGTTGGTACTCCGAAAGTGCTGAATAGAAAAAATTGAGACATGGCCCATTGTAAAGAACTCTCCATGGGGAATAGAATATGTTAAAGCTGACGTCATCGGTCACGTGGTTCAACCGCCATCTTGGAAAAACCGAAAAACCGAAAAACTTTGCACCTCCATATCTCCGAAAGTGCTGAATAGAAAAAATTGAGACATGGCTCATTGTAAAGAACTCTCCGTGGGGAATAAAATATGTTAATGATGATGTCACCAGTCACGTGGTTCGGCCGCCATCTTGGAAAAACCGAAAAACTTAGCACCTCTATATCTCCGAAAGTGCTGAACAGAAAAAATTGAGACATGGCTCATTGTAAAGAACTCACCGTGGGGAATAAAATATGTTAATGATGATGTCATCAGTCACGTGGTTCGGCCGCCATCTTGGAAAAACCGAAAAACGTTGCACCTCCATATCTCCGAAATTGCTGAATAGAAAAAATTTAGACATGGCTCATTGTAAAGAACTCTCCATGGGGAATAAAATATGTTAATGATGACGTCATCGGTCATGTGGTTTGGCTGCCATCTTGGAAAAACCGAAAAATTTTGCACCTCCATATCTCTGAAAATGCTGAATAGAAAAAATTGAGACATGGCTCATTGTAAAGAACTCTCCATGGGGAATAAAATATGTTAATGATGATGTCATCAGTCACGTGGTTCGGCCGCCATCTTGGAAAAACCGAAAAACTTTGCACCTCCATATCTCCGAAATTGCTGAATAGAAAAAAATTGAGACATGGCTCATTGTAAAGAACTCTCCTCGGGGAATAAAATATGTTAATGATGACGTCATCAGTCATGTGGTTCGGCCGCCATCTTGGAAAAACCGAAAAACTTTGCACCTCTATATCTCCAAAAGTGCTGAATAGAAAAAAATGAGACATGGCGCATTGCAAAGAACTCTCCATGGAGAATAAAATATGTTAATGATGACGTCATCGGTGCCTCCATTATGACGTCATAATTCGACAAGTACAAAACTTCATCCGATCAAGATGAAATTTCTTGAGCACAATCTAGGGATAAATTGTTGGAGAATTGTTTTTAATGATGACGTCATCGGTCACGTGGTTCGGCCGCCATATTTGTTTTAACACAAAAGCCTTTATAATAACCCACTAAAAACACATCCTGGTGAGGGTCTACAATCTCTGATTGTTCTTTCTTGTTAATCTGCACATTGCATAGATCTATACAATCTATGCATATGCATGATGTACTATAGATTTGAAAAGTAAAGCTCGGGGTTTGTCAACAATGCAATAACACATTGGTAAGCCCTCCAAAAACTAGATCGCATTGCAGAGGCTTAGAATCCAAATCTAATAGGGTTGCCTTCAGCAAGGTTAAAGCTTCATTCTCTACTATGCCAGCCTGGTGTCCTCACCTCTAGAATAACACCACAATGCCAGAGTACTCAATACCAAATGTCCATACACCAACTCCCATTACACACTTGGGTTTTGGTACAAATGCCCTGGCTTGTACCTGGAATCTCTCAGGCATATCCGTGGCTCGAATTTCATTATCTTGATCAGTAAGGTGACTCCTCTCCAGCTCACTCGGTTCATAAACTTCAAAGATGCTTCGACTGGTCACTCCATGCTTCTTGGAAGGTTTCTTGTGCCGGGTTGCAGGTGTCGTTCTACGCCCTCCTTCCTCATCATCCCAATCAGACTCGTCTACAACATCATCGACAACATCTTCATCAAATTCATCGTCGGGATAACGTTGCCCATAGTCCTCAAACTCAGCAAAGTCGAAGTCCACACCAAATATCTCCTGTGCTTCCTGCAAGGCACTGAGAGGCAAAAGAGGGAAGGGGCAGTGGATGGGGACGGGGAGAGGGAGTTGGAAGAATATTTTCCGGCATACGCACATTTAACTACGTACAATCTTTTTGGTCACTTGAATGATTGAAGTTTTAAAAGAAGTGCTTTTCCCCACATCAATAACAATTACTGCACTGCAAAACAGGGATTTCCTCCGTCAATGTTGTTCTTACATAAGACCTTAATAGTGAGAAACAAGTTAGACAAGGATACAACAAATAAAAAGTGCAAAACATAAGTTTGACTTACGCATCAGTACAGCCAGGAATCCTTTTGCGATGCCGATGCTGCCTGATTGGTTGTCCATCATCACCAACGATGAAATTGCTCATGTCTGAGTGAATGAAAGGGGAAGGTTAGTAGGAACATAAAATACCATTTCACTTTTACCGGCAGTGGGAATCTCTGAGCTTTCCTGAGCATTTCACACTCAACAGCTCTCCAAGCAAGCCAGGCATTTTCCCCTGTTTAGGCCACCAAAACCGCATTTATGCGGCTGGTACCATGATGAGCCCTGTACTGAAGGGTACACAGCTCATTTAGGCCAGCTAAACTTCCAGTGGATTTCCGAATATCATCACATGTTTCATTACCCTCAAACAGAAAAAGGAGAGGGAGACAGCAAAGCAAGGCAGGTATGAAAATATTGTGTTGCTAAAATATGTTGCTGAGTTTCTGTTGCTATAGGTGGATGGAAATACCCATATGGAAGGAAGATGCTAGAAAGTGCCACACAGATGGTTACCACAATGCTCAATTTAATGCATCTTAACACTTAAGCAGTGCTAAGCATTAACAACCTTCTGTGGAGAAGGTGAACTCACACGGAACTTTCAAAACCTGAGAGGAGCAGCATAACAATAATGTTACGTTTATGGGGGTAGCTCGTGAAATACCTTAGTCCAGGTAGAAGTGCATAGATTACCATGCTCCGAATGTTGTGTAAGAACACCTTGATGGTCGCAGATACTTCGTTTCAGCTCCGTGTGTTCGGCGTAAGTGTATATTTGTCTCCATGTGAGGGGTGGAGCTATGCTAATGTGGTGTTTTTAAAATTATTTTTTTGTATACAAGATCAAGGCTCGTGTAAGAGCTAACATTAATCACACAGAAAGACAAACAGACACATAAAACAAATAACATCGGGAGCGGTAGACAAGATGGGGAGAGAGGGGGAAGGACACAAACACAACATTTGAGAGCAGGGACCGAGAGACATGGAGACATCGAGAGATCTGTGGGAGGGAGAGGGCTTTGGGGGGGAGGCATGTGAAGGGGGGGGGGGGTGGGAGAGGTATAAACATATGGACACTGCCAGGATTTCCAGGAAAGAAGTTGGAATTTCAAACAAGGTGGATCTGGGGTGAATTAGTGGGGGTAGAAAAGATCAAGGTTTTGGATGGGGGAAGATAAGAGATGGTGGTGAACAGCTGTTTTAAAGACCTGGAGGGAGGAGAGGGATTGAAGGGAGTGTGGGAGTTTGTTCCAGAGGCGGGAGAAAAGAGGAATGAAAGAGTGAAGGTGAGCAGAGAGCCGAGATTTTGGCAGTTTAATCATCAGAGGGTTGCTGGCAGATCTTGTGCGACCTGTAGGAATATTTGGGGGACAGAGTACAGAGAGAGCTGGGGGAGCAAGGCCAGAGAGGAGTCGGTAGAAGACAGAAAGACCACCTACCTGCCTGCGGTGAGTGAGTGAAAGGCCCTCAGAGATAGCTTCATCGCGGGAGATTCCAATGATTTTGAAAGCTTTGGATTCAACAGCGTGAAGCCGAGCCAGGTGTGAGGCAGGAGCACCAGCCCATAGGGGAGAACAGTATTCCATTGAGCTGCGGATGAAAGCCTTGTATGTGGTGAGGAGCTCGGGTGTGCCGAGGAAGGACTTCGCACGACGGAGGATGCCCAGTCGACGACTGGCTTTGGAGGCCAGCTTGGAAATGTGGTTTTCCCAAGAAAGATCATGGCAGATAGTGAGACCCAAAAGCTTGAGCGACAGAACTTCTTGGAGAGGATTGTTGAGAAAGTAGATGGGAGGGTTGTCCAGTCGATCTTTTCGGAGAGACATAGTAAGAGAGTGAGATTTGTCAGGATTGAAAGACATGTTCCACTTGTTTGACCAGTCTGTGATTTTGTCCAGGTCTTCAGAGAGTGAGGAGGCTGCAGACTGCCGATCTGAGGGAAGAGGCATGGAGCGGCAGAGAGTGGAGTCATCAGCAAAGAGATAGAGAGGATTTTCCAGAGTCGGAGAGATCATTGATAAAGACCAGAAAAAGCACAGGGCCCAGCACACTTCCTTGGGGAACTCCAGCCTGAACAGGAAGGGGAGATGAGAGAAATCCATTTAGGGCCACACGTTGACTATGACCAGAGAGGAAGTCCGCAAGCCATGCATGGAGATTTCCATGGATACCAAAGGAGGAGAGTTTGGTGAGCAGAGCTGGGTGCCAGACCATATCAAAGGCCCGTGATATGTCAAGGGAGACAGCTCTGATTTCCTGTTTGGCATTGAGGACCTCCATCCATTGTTGAGACAGCAGAAGCAGCATGTCCAGAGTAGAGTGACCTGGTCTGAAACCAAATTGATGATCAGAGATCAAGCCATTGGAGAAGAGGAAAGATTTCATATCCGAAGCAATGATGGATTCCATGACTTTGCTGATAATTGGGAGCAGGCTGATTGGTCTGTAGTTGCAAGGATCTGTTTTTGCACCTTTTTTGTGTAAAGCGGTAATGTTAGCTGATTTCCAGGATGCTGGCAGATGACCTTGAGCAAAAGATAGGGTGAAAAGAACAGAGAGAGGGTGAGATAGAGCGGCAGAGCAGGATTTTAGGACCCGTGGGCCGTATGGTCCAGTTGCAGAATCAGAGTCGAGGTTTGACAAAAACTCCTCCACCTTGTCAGGAGAGAAGGACACAGAGTCCAGGAGCAGTTGGGTTCGACTGGGAAAGGTGGGAACAGAGAGAGATGGGTTTGGGACTAAGGATTTTGAGGCGAACACAGAGTTGAGGCATTCGGCTTTGTCACGTGCGATGTCAACTGTGTGGCCATTTGAGGTAAGGGAGGGGATGGAGGGGGAACAAACACCAGAAACGGATTTGACCAGACGCCACTAGGATTTGGAGGAAGGAGACAGGTTTGAGAGTTCATTCTTGAGTGAGGAGAGATAGTGCTTCCTGGCACTCCTAAGGGTAGACACACACTTGTTCCGAGCTTGGTGGAAGGAACTGAGATTGCCTTCAGTTGGATTAGCCTTCCAAGAGGCAAAGGCAAGTTGTTTCAGGGCAACTGCCTCACCACAAGATTCAGTGTACCATGGACGGGAGGAAGGGTAAGACAACTGAAGGCGAGATGGGATAAATCTGTGCATGAGAGAGATCAGTTTGCTTTGGAAGAATTCCCAGGAAGAATTGATGTCAGAGGCAGTGGAGATGGGAGACCAATCCAGACGATTGATGGCTGCTTGAAGACCGTCCCAGTCGGCCTGAGTGAAATGCCAGACTCGTCGACGCTGAGGAGGCTCTCTGAGAATGGCCAGAGAGATGTCCACTTTGACAAGCACATGATCAGAAGAACCGATTGGAGCAGAAGAAGAGCAGCAGACATTAGCAGGGAAGTTTGTCATAACCAAGTCTAGAAGAGAAGATACTCCATTGGCTGATTAAACACGAAAGATTAAACCCGAACCAAAATCAAGGGTTTTCTTTCACAATAAAAAAGCATTCATTGTCCCCCTTTGGCAGAAACAACCTCAAGTAGGCTTCTTACAACTGTCTACCAGTCTCTGACATCGACTGGGAGAAATTTTTGCCCACTCCTCCATGCAGAAATCTCTCAGCTGTGCGATATTTGAGGGGTTTCTTGCATGCACAACTCGTTTCAAATCCCCCCACAACATCTCGATGGGATTTAGATCCGCGCTTTGACTTGGCCATTCCAGAACCTTCCATTTCTTTCTTTTCAGCCATTCCTTGGTGGATTTACTGGTATGTTTAGGGTCATTGTCATGTTGCAAGGTCCACCTTCGGTTGAGCTTCAACTTTCCGACAGATGGCCTCACATTATCCTCAAGCACCCTCTGCTACAATGAAGAATTCATAGTGGATTCTATGTTGGTGAGCTGCCCAGGCCCTGATGCAGCAAAGCTGCCCCAAACCATAATATTTCCACCACCATGCTTTACAGTTGGTATCAGGTTCTTGTGGTCAAATGCTGTCTTTGGTTTTCGCCAAACATGTCTTCTGGTACTGTGGCCAAATAGCTCTACCTTTGACTCATCTGTCCAGAACACATTGTTCCAGAAATGCTGGTCTTTGCCTCGGTGTTCATTGGCAAACTTTAGTCTTGCCCTGATGTTCTTTCTGGACAGCAAAGGTTTCCTCCTGGTGGAAAGGGTGGAAATGCGAATGGTTCGGTGGATGTGTGGAGTATCGTTGAGAGAGAGGAAGACAAATGATGAATTGCAAAAGATGATGGGAATAGAGCATGTGATGGATGCTGTGAAGAGAAACAGTTTGAGATGGTTTGGTCATGTGTTGAGGAAGGATGAAAGTGACTGGTTGAGAAGAGTGATGGAAATGAATGTCGAAGGAAGTAGAGGACGGGGAAGACCGAGAAAGACTTGGCTAAAGATGGTCGAAGAAGAAATGCGGGCAAGGGGGTTAACAAGGGGAGATGCAGAAAATAGGGCAAAATGGAGAAGATTGTCATGGGGACTGCAAGGCTAACCCCCACTCTTGCAGGGAAAATGGCCTTAAAATGCCTGTTGTTGTTGTTGTTGTTGTTGTTACACCTCCCATGTAGATCAAATTTGTGCAGCCTCTTTCTAATGGTAGACTCGTGCACTTTGACATCAACAGTGGCAAGAGCTACCTGTAGGTCCCGTGATGACATTCTGGGGTTCTTAGAGACTTCTTTCAGCATCTTGCGGTCTGCTCTCGGGCTGAACTTGCTGGGGCGGCCTGGCCTGAACACGTTGGCAGTTGTTTGGTATCTTCTCCACTTGTAGATGATCTTCCGGACAGTCGAATTATTGATTTCAAATTGTTTGGAGATTTTTTAAAATCCCTTCCCAGACTCGTAGGCATCTATAACCTTCTTTCTGAAGGCCTCAGAGAGCTCTTTTGATCTTGGCATGGTGACGCCGCACACTTCAACAGCAAAGAGCAAACCAAACTAAATGTCTGAGGTTTAAATAAGACAGGTTCCTCCAAGATCCTCTCTAACGATGTTCTAATCATTTGCACCTGAGCTGGTGCACCTGATTCTAATTTTAGGTATTTGAAGTAGTGATAAATGTCGGGGTGTACTTACTTTTTCCACATGCGAAATTTGCATTCATGTTTATTTAAATTATACAGTGGACTACAAAATGTAAATGTTTTATGATATTTGTTATGTTATATCACCTTTATCTATCAATATTGTTGAAATGAAGATCAAATAGCTGTATGTTGAAATATGTTGAAAAAGTCAAAACTTTACATGGGGTGTCCTTACTTTTTCACGTGACTGTATAATACGCAGGACACTTTTTTTTTAGATAAAATTCTCAGGAAAATACAAGTTTATATGGATAACCCACATCCCAAAAATGAACTCCAGCTCAAGACTGGAGATGTAGTGAACTCGAAGACAGCGTTTTGCCGATCTATGGAGAAAGCCATTTTATAAGGTATTTAAAGAATTCAAGCAGTCAATTGTGCTGCAATGCACGTGACAATCCTCAAGCTTATTTTTTCTACTTTGGCGGTGTATATTTTTAAAAGTTTAGATAAAAGGTTTTAAAAGCAAACTACCGTAAAACTTCGACTATAACACGCCCCTGTGCATAATGCGCACCCCCAACTTGGACTTTTGTCGCTGTGTAAAAATCTTTAGACCTATATATAATACGCACCCCCATTTCAGCACTCAAATGAAAAAAAATAGACGTAAAACATGTTATTACATCTGCCAAAAACGGCGAAGTCCATCTCAACCACGACTGTCAGCCACTATTTTGTAATAGTTGAACAGAGCGGCGCTAATGAAAGAATATCACGGCAGGTCAAGGAACTAAATTTACGACAGTCGTAAATCGTATCAATCACGATGTTCAGTTGTGATTGCGCAAAGTTTAAACATAGCAGCGCATATTAAATAAACGGCGGAGGTCGGATAGCAATCCAACGAAGCAACCCATAGCCTATTGTGGGGACGACAATCACATGGTACTCAGGTTGCTGATAATTGGCTATATTTTATTATAAAACCCAAACTGCTCGATTGGGTCACAGATCGTCAGCAACAAGGCGGTGGCGTCAGCATTTCGGAGGGGCGTGTGAAAGCCATCATGCTTGCGAAGACGCTGCCAAACATGGTCACGTTCAAGGTGTCACGTGGATGGGGAGATCGTTTTATGAAGCAGCACAGCCTCTCCATCCGTCGTCGAACGACGATCGTGCAGAAGTCCATTCCAACGTCCATTCAATTACCGGTATAATTTTTTTTCATTAGGAGAATAACTTTCGAACTTGCCAGACATTAAAATCAACACTTAATAGAACACTGGTTTACTTACTTAATTCATGATTGTGAACTTACAGATTATATATTCTATATTAAACATTTCGCTATTCTTTGTTGTTCCTTGAGTATTGCCACTTCAGTTTTCAGATATTTCTGGGGAAAAAGTACGGCTTATTTACGAGTGATTACGCTACATGTATATACGTATATAAAAACAAAAATACCTGCTTCACAAACACATATAGACATAAATACAACCAAATCACAGAAAATATAGCAAATTAATGCAATATCAAAAGCCATACCCATACCAGAATCGCTGTCAGATCGCTCATCATCGTACTCTGGGCCAGGTAATGTTTCTTCTGAAGGCCTGACTAATTCAATCGACTCCTCTGCACCGTCTTTGCCTTCAGAGAACAGGCGTCCAGCAATAAACTCCTTGTCGTCCTGCCCAGAATCCTGAGGTCGGTCATCATCCTCACTGTCCGACTGTTCTCTCAATCTACGGAACTTCCTATCCTGTAATTCAAAGCACAGATACAAGACAAGCAAGTAATGCAACTATACCTGCTGAGACTCGAGTCCCTCTTCAATCTGAAACTCCTCCCTTCGTAGCCCTTTTCCTCTGATGAAGATCCAATACTCGAAACATCAGCCACGCCCCCTTTTCCAGTGCAGTAAACATGCTTTTACTTTGCAAAATTCATTGTTTATCTTATCCGGCAATGGAGACAGACAGGAACCTTAATAGAGACTAGTATTCGGTTGCATCTTCAACCTATTGATGCAATGCCCTGAATTCCTGTGTCAGTGCCGACCCGTCTAGGAGAGGATTGTAACCTGAACCAAGAAACTGCTTCGTCAGAACGGAAGATGATGATGACGACGACGACGATGATGATGATGATGATGATGATGATGATGATCTGTACACAAACATTTGTGATTTGCTCACTTAAAAGAAGAAAATTAAATACCAATAATAGGATGTATTATGCTTAAACAGACATCTGCTGATGCATAAAGGGGAACCCAAATGATCAGACCACCTCAATGCTAATCTATCCGTTGACATCCCACAAAATAGATGTCTTTTTCCGAGTTCCAGTTTATAAAGCAAGTAATTTTGTGATTAAAAGTCGAAATCTTCTTCTTCACGATTAGCTGTGACGTCGCACCAGGAAGACGGCCGCAAAATCCGTACAGTCTACGGATTATATTGTGGCACGATTTAAGTGAAACGGTGAATAATTTTCGAAATTCCACAAATATTCGGGGTCAATGTGTCCTCGGTGCTTGGGACATCAACACAGCAAGACACAGCACAAGGGACACGATGATATGGACAGGATTGTGTAACATGACACAACACGACCACAGACACAAATGGCGTCCTGGGAAAGTATGAAACGGGACAATCGTGTTATCATACATGACACCGGGTCAGCCTGCGATGGTGGGACAACGCATTCATCGCCCATTTGGTCAGTGGTGTCCGAGTGTACCTGGGCGGTGTCAGTGCTGTGTCAATGCTGTGTCAGTGCTGTGTCCATATCGGTTTCCGTGCCATGTCATGTCATGTCCATGCTGTGTCGTGTCGTATTTTCTCTGGAGCAATATAACCGATTTATCAATTAACACCAAATCCCTGATAAACCGTCAATTGAACGGAAAAACAAAACCTACCAATCCATAGTGAAAATGTGACTGGTGTTTTCATCTTCACTAATAATTCCAGTCACCATGTTTGTCTGAATTGCTCGCACAAGCTCGAAATGATACGGCTCCACAATTTCCCCAAAAGCTATATCATTAATTTTATCTCCAATAATTTCTTCAAAATTCACTGATCAGTTTCAACATATTGAGATGAGAACCTTCAGTGTTACTTATGATGGCGGAATCAATATGTGAATCCAAGCTCGGAATAGTACACTGTTCTCTATGTACAGCGACCATATGGATCAAGGTGAGTTCATAGCGGGACGTCACTGGGGAAATCGAAATTCGACACGTTAGGACTTTATCTCGACACTTTGTGATTGGAAAAAAAAAAAGAAAATAAAAAACATTTTCTCTTCAAATTAGACCATGATTAATGATTTTAAACGGTTTTCAGAAAGAAAGAAAAAAATTGCATTTGGGTTCACCTATAAAAGGAAGGATTTTTTTTTTTTTTCAACCTGAGAATTTCTAGATCTCAAAATCATATATATTTCCATTTTAAATTCACGATTCGATTAATGCACCATTAAAAGCAGCAAATGCACCTCAGTGAATTTTGCAGGACAATATTTTCTAGGGAGGTATCCACAGCTTGCCCTTGTGGGTCCCCAATTGGCTGCAAACATTACGTGCCTTGCCCAGCCAATCAACATCATATGCTTTGCTCAGCCAATCAGAGAAAACCTTGGCAGTCTTCACAGAAATGACAGTGAAACATAAAATGCCAAAGTTGCATTTTAGGTTGTATGCTGTCTGCAGGAGGCTGGGGTGGTATTACCATGTGTCCCTTTGGAGCATTTAGCAAAACATCGATTCTGTTGCAATCTCTTCGGGCAGGTGAATGGATAAAGGTTTTGTGGGTTTTTGGAGGTTCCTTCCTCCTTACGGGTTGTGTTCCTGGTTCTGCAGTGCCAGCTAGAGTCTGTGTTCCCGCAGGCTTGCTGCCAGAAAGCCGGAAGCTCAAACCCAGGTGGAGCGCCCTGGGAGGCTGCCTTATCATCTCAGGTCCCCTTGGTGCCCTTCTTCACTAGTTCATGGCAGGAGCCTCATCGAGCATGAGATTCCGCAGGCGTTTCCAAGGCCATTAGTTTTGCACTGTTGATGCCATCTGGACCACTCCTTTGACTGCAAAGTTACGTGATGCCCTTTGCCCCTCTTTATTAGTCCCTTCGCGGATTTCACTGAAGGGAACTATAGGTTTGCTCTCCGTCTGTCCATCTGTCTATCCTTCCGTCCCACCTGTCGTTTTCCAGACTTTCCGCCCTTACCTTTTAACATATTCAACTGAAACTTGATGCATAGCTTAATTATGATGTCACAGAATACGTTTGAGTTTCAGGGCGTTTCGTCAATTTTTCTCCAGTCATGCCCTTTATGGCCTTAGAAAACATCACACCTGTAGGGGACATGTATTACAAAGCAATTCTCCCTCTTGTTTTACTGTGGGCCAATCATCTGCAGCACCTCCATCCTGATTATATTTTCCCATCATCTTTCTTTGCTTTTCCACTCAGCTCAGGGGAAACCCTCATGGTTTTTGGTCTCTAACCCTGTTGTGTTATTATTATTATTAGGTTTACTCTCCATAAATGGAGAGTAACCTATTATTACTGCTAGAGTTTTTCTTATTATTATTATTCTTCCGCCCTATTTTGCACCTCCGAAAACTTCATAATTAAGTTTCTCAGCAACCGCTGGTCGGATTGACAGGAAATTTTCATCAAATGATCGGCTAGGCTCGTAGAATTTTTTAATGCTAATGATGATGTCATAGGTCACGTGGTATGGGCGCCATCTTGTAAAACACCTTCAACTTTGCCCCTCTGTATCTCCGAAACGGCTCAATGGAAAAATTTGAGGAATGGCTCATTCTAAAGAACTCTGCAATGGGAACAAAAAACATGTGTATTGAGTATATCAAAAATGCTAACGTTAAGAGGTTAGAATTCGTCAAACACAATTTTTCTCCCCCGAAAAAGATTTTTTCCCCAGATGCTTAGTTAAAAAAAACTCAGATTGCAAAAAATTTCGAAGTCATACGTCAGCTCGAGCACGAGCCACTGAAACTGCATTTGCTGCAGCTGGAGCCACCGAAACTGCAGCCACAGCAGCGTGAGGCCTGGACGGCAGTTTGGAGCAGGGCCGCGAAGGAGCGGCGGCTGCCCACGAGTCGATCAGCTGCAGAACTAGTTGGACCTCCCTATCCCGCCAGCCATCCACCAGCCACCCACCTGCCATCCCTATCATCATTCCCCGTGTAAGTGTGCTCGTAGTCTGTATTTTGTCTTGTCCCTGGGTAGTAACAATAAGTCTGTATAAGCTAGTATTTTCACTGTGTCACCTGCGTCTCATGTGCTTGTAAATAAACGTGACTGCTGTCTTTTTGCTTATGTGTGTGAATAGTAAATAAATTTAGTAGTATTTCCAAACCTTTCTTTGCCTTCGTTTTCCTCTTTGCATTCGGTCGCTTTAGAGTTTTCCCGATTGAATAGCGGTGGCGCGATCCGGCCAAAGTTTGGGGCAAATCGGGTATTAGTCGGGGAATAACTGTTCGGTCGCGGTAATACCAACCGCTCGGTAAATAACATCTTTAACCGCGTCCGTAACAATATACCTCACCTATTGACAAATCTTCAATTGGAATTTCATTTGAGGTTGCCGCGGGAGATCGATCGTGTGATAGTGATCACGTCCTGAGGGACAGAATGGTGCGTTTCTTCTTCTTTAGATGGTCACAACTTTGTGTCGAATGCGATCAAGTTAAAAAAAGTCAGAATTTGACCAAATCTGTTTCATTCGTTTGTTAATATACCTCATCTATTGACAAATCTGCAATTGGAATTTTATTTGAGGTTCAAATGACCGCGAGAGATCACGTTGTCGTGATCACGTCCTGGAAGGACAAAATAGTGCGTTTCTTCTTCTTTCAACAATAAAGACATAGCTTTGAGACCATCCATCCAATCATCTTGAAATTTTGCACACTCCTTCCGCTTGATGAGAGCTACATTGCATTAAAAATTCACGTCGATCAATGCAGTGGTTCAAGAGTTACAAGCTTTTAAAAATGTACCTTCCATTATTTATTGCGGCCAAACCATGTGACTTATCAAAACGTCTCAAGTAACATTGAAACATCCCCCCATGAGGAACATTTGCGTAAAGTTTCCACTCGATATCTTCACAAATTATGGAGGTGATACCATTTCTCGTTTGAGCTTAAAAACGTCATAACTCTGAAACCATGTGTCGGATGACATCGAGCTCAAATGCTTTTTTGTTCGTCATGGGTGTGCAAATATGCATGCCAAGTTTGGGATCGATCCGTTCAGTCGTTCCGGAGAAAAATGGGTTTTTGTGGTTTTTCACGAAAAACAAGATGGCGGCCGAACCATGTGACGTATGACTTCGAAATTTTTTGCATTCTGAGTTTTTTTTAACTAAGCATCTGGAAAAAAAATCACATTTTCGGGGGAGAAAATTTTTTGTTTGACGAATTCTAACCTCTTTAAAAAAAAAAAAACCTTTAGAGGCCATTTTTCCCCACAAGCGGGGATTGGCCTTTTTCGGGAACCGTGGTAGTTGTTGTTTTTCGGTCCCCTTTTTGAAGCAATGTTTTACGGCCGGATGCCCTTCCTGACGCCAACCCTTTTTGCCGCCTTTAACGACAAGCAGGGAATTACCAGTGAACTGGTACTCAATTAGCCGACCTCGGAAGGATGACAGGCTGAGTCAACCCCCCTGGCGTTAATTCAGCGATCGACCGGGTTTCGAACCCAGGATCCTAGGATCCTAAGCTGACACCCTAGCCGCTAGCCCAACACCAGGGTAACCTCTTAACGTTAGCATTTTTAATATACTCGATACACATGTCTTTTGTTCCCATTGAAGAGTTCTTTTGAATGAGCCATTCCTCAAATTTTTCCATGGAGCGGTTTCGGAGATACAGAGGGGCAAGGTTGAATGTGTTTTACAAGATGGCGCCCATACCACGTGACCTACGACGTCATAATTAGCATTAAAAAATTCTACGAGCCGAGACGATCATTTGATGAAAATTTCCTGTCAATCTGACTAGCGGTTGCTGAGAACATTAATTATGAAATTTTCGGACGTGCAAAATAGGGCGGAAGAATAATAATAATAAGAAAAACTCTAGCAGTAATAATAGGTTTCCTCTCCATTTCATGGAGAGTAAACCTAATAATGTCCCACTTCCCCAAGGTGTTTTTCCTGTAGTGATAATGTGTATAAATAGCTTATAGTTATAATGGTGTTTCCGTGGGAGCAACGGCTTCTACAACAACAACAACAACAACAACAACATGCATTTTAAAGGCCATTTTCCCTACTAGAGCGGGGGTTAGCCTTGCGGTCCCCATGACAATCTTCTCCATTTTGCCCTATTTTCTGCATCTCTCCTTGTTAACCCCCTTGCCCGCATTTCTTCTTCGACCATCTTCAGCCAAGTCTTTCTCGGTCTTCCCCGTCCTCTACTTCCTTCGACATTCATTTCCATCACTCTTCTCAACCAGTCACTTTCATCCTTCCTCAACACATGACCAAACCATCTCAACCTGTTCCTCTTCACAGCATCAATCACAGGCTCTATTCCCATCATCTTTCACAATTCATCATTTGTCTTCCTCTCTCTCAACGATACTCCACACATCCGTCGAACCATTCGCATTTCCACCCTTTCCAACCTTCGTTGCTGCTCTACGTTCATTACCCATGTTTCGCTCCCATAAATCATAACACTTCTCACACATGCAGCATACACCTTTCCCTTCAGCTTCAACGACACTCCCCTCATCATCAGCACACCACTCAGTTCCCGAAACTTCTGCCATGCACATCTCACTCTAGCAACCGTTGCCGAGTCTGATCCACCTTCTCCATTCAGCATGTCTCCTTCTACAGGAAGTAAAAATATTATAAACCACAAACATGTATGCTTAGCTTTTTAAACAGTCGCTAATGCTCTTTATAACACTAAATGAAGAAATTTGGAGGAATCCCGACATCCGTGAAGTAAGGTTTACTTACAGAACTGAGCGAAAATTGACTCTACTCTATATAACCCATAAATGTTGGGTTAATAACATGGTCCTTTCTGCCGCTACCATGGCATTTTTCGTAGCGAACTTTTGAAACTCGCTCCTGCTGTTTGATACGAAACTGAAAGGGAGAAGCTCGGGTTGTGTTCCTTTACCAAGCAGCTAGCTAGTGCTTGCCAAGGCAGCCGTTCCTTAATGGTTTTTGAATGGAGTGCTTGCTTAAATGCTTAAACCACTTGGCGATTTCTCCACAAGAAACTTGGTAAATGAACACACACCCAATGTTCTTGAGATCCGACCATAGATCGACTGTACCCCAAAGAGGAATGACTCTTTTTCCGCTCCCGTAGTGAGCGGGTGTACTAGTATTAATAAAAACAAATTCCATCCCCCTACCCTACCCTAACATCTCGTGATAATTTAAAGTGAAAAAAAGACGATTATATAGTGCTCAGATCAAATAAAAGGCAGTTTTTTAGATGACAGCTAAATTTCACTTTACACACGCAATACATTAAAAGCTAGCCATAAAAGGCAACTTCATATTGGATGGCTTAAGAAGCAAATGGAGGTAAAGGAATGGATTCGTTAGAAATGAAGATGGTTAAACAAACAAATCTGTTCGATAATTATCGTCGCCTACCTCATCACCCAAGACGATCCAAATAAATCATATACATGTGGTTCTCCATGCAACTCACCCGGTTCACTCGAACTCCCAAATTCTCTTCAATGAGCATGTAATCGTCCTCCTCCAGACGGTCATCGAAAGCTGGGAGAGGATGGGGGATGGGTGCAAGCAACACGGAAAGATTAATGGCGGTTTCTAGTAACGGATGAACAGCAGGCAATGTTGATGAGCCAATCTGAGAGCTTGAGTTGATTCATCGTACCGTGTTTTCTTTTTCTCCTGTGACGTTTCTCTTCATCATCAACATTCTCGTTCTCATCAGAATTTGCAGTATCGTCCTCTTGTCCACTCTGCCAGCTTGATCTTCTATGTACTGCATCCCTTTCACTCACCTCCCCCTCCTCCTCTTCTTCATCATCATCCTCATCATCATTAATGAAATCCTTCAGATTCTCATCAGGCTCATTCTCATCTTCTTCCTCATCATCTTCTGGAGGAAAATTTACATTTTTGACATTGTCAACGACAGAAATGAAGACGTTGGTAATTTTACCGTACCTGGCACAACCCAACCAATGGGAATCAGGAGAATATCAAGAGTCAGGAATATAGAAAATCAAAAACAATTGCAATCTGTTGGAAGTGCTTAAAGGAAAAGCTTGTATCCAGTTTTAATTCCACTTTCAGGAGAGTATTGTTGCGCGACTGCCTTTGATTAATATCAGGCGGTCACGGATGCCAATCGCGAAGGCCTTAACCCATGAGGCCAAAACTCAATGGCGGATTCTAGAACAAAAAAGCTACACCAAGTGCGCGGGATGGAGGGGAGCGGCGAGAGCCCTGCAGCCTTACCTATTGAATCAATCACACGGAAAACTGTGTTCAGGTATATGTACAGAAAATAATAAAAGTGTTTATTAAAGGAAAAAGGCAAGGACAGGAAAAGCACGCGCCGGTAATGAAATAAGGTAACTAATCGGGACATCCCCACACACAGATTTCGGATATGAGACGAGGGAGATGAATTCATAAAAAGAACACGTTAGTTATGCAAAGTGTAACCGCGGAGCTCGGGCTTATCTGGTCCTTGTCGTCTTGTCTTTGGCTGTCGTCCAGCACGGCTCCGTTCGGCCCCGATGTACCCACGAGGCCTAGCTCCAAACTCCAAAGCACCGCTCCCAGCACCGCGTGTCCAACGCAGGCCGGCGACTCCAAGCGAGGTCAATGGCAAGAAAACTCCACTCGGGCTACGACCCAACTTGGGTTGCGCCAGACGAAGAAAACCGAGCGCTGCTAGAGACTGCCAGAGCACAAGCGTAGATGTCCAAACACCAAGAGAGCAACTCAACTACTGGTCAACTCAGGCCGTGAACTGCGAACCAACTGCCGCGCAATTGCTCTGAACCAACAACTCTTTCAGACTCAAGATCGCACCGGGACTGCCAGGGCCAGGAATCTGCGCAACTCACTCACTTCACCCAAGTCCTGCCGCGTCTCAAAACCAACTCGTGCTGCGCAACTCACTCACTCGAACCAAAATCCTCATCTCTGCGAACTCAACTCTCCCCAAAGGCGTTCGGCGCTCGCTAATATCTCCTTCTTCGTGACGTCAGCCTTGGCGCGCTGCCAACCAATC
This sequence comes from Myxine glutinosa, assembly GCF_964187855.1. NCBI lineage: Eukaryota > Metazoa > Chordata > Myxini > Myxiniformes > Myxinidae > Myxine > Myxine glutinosa. Next base: position 132,761,585 of record NC_136264.1, on the reverse strand, counting down.
AGTCTCCTCCACCGACTCGCCGGCTCGCCCAGGTGCACGCCCACTGCGTCACTCCCACTCCCTGCTCCTGGTGTCATAGCGCGTGCTATTCGAGGTGTACAGGCCTGTCGGAGGTGCAAATGGCGGCGGCCATGCGGCGGTGTCCTGGCCTGGTTTCTTCCTAAGTCATGTCAGGGGGGAGGGCATTATTTAGTGTTGCACTAAGGATCCGTTGGAATGTCTATGTTGGTCTGCAGTGCCAAAAGGGACAAAGGTTTGGCTAACCAGGTGAGGACACACAGGGGCGCTACTCCTTAATCCCTACACTACTTATCACTCAAACCTCCTGGTAGATTCACAAGTATACTCCTTACCCGACAAACGCCTACACATGAAGAACTTATTACAGGTAGTTTTCCTTACTGCGACACACGAAGCACGTTACCTATTCAGATCTATCTGCTCTACATATCACTCTACCCACCAGACATAATAGTATCATTCCACCACACAAGGTTCTTTAAAACGGAGAGGGTGCTGGCCATGAAAAGGGAGATTCAAGTAACAAACTTACTTAACTTGAGCACTATTAGACCATCAATGACATAATGCAGTGTATAAATCGATAAACCATTAAATGTTCGGGACGCATTCCTTTTCAAAGTGAACATGTGTTGGTATGGCGAACAAGTACTCACACAAAGCAAAATAACAAAGAAATACTAATAAAACCAGATTGTACAAAGAAACATTTTGTTGCGATTATGTGTTATGGTATGTTCCAGCAAGGTGGGAAAGGCAAGTTCACAGGGTTACGCTGTTGGTCAAAGTCTTTCACAAAGCAGCTGCCCAGGTCTGACATTCGACTGAAGCCAGTCAGCGAATGAGTTTGTAATATTCAGGGTTTCAGTGATATATCGTTTGACCAAGAGTAGACATAGTTAACGTTGGATCTAAAAACAAATGGGTAACGCAGGCAGATTGGTGCCCGGCTTGTCTTACTGCCCGAGGGATGGCGCACTCACCGATGCGCCGCTCCACCTATGAAACTCCAATCAGAGTTCCGAGGCGGGTCGGAATCAAACCCACACAAGACAGCTCAAAGCAAGTGTATGACATCTGTTCCATCTGATCGGAATCTAATCAAATAAAGTTCATTTAAAGGTAAAGGAAGAGTTTAAAAAGCAAAATAAATCAAATGATTCGTGGTTTTGCACTTCTCATCCAAATTCCAAATATACAGCATATGATAACTGCACTTGGTCGAGCGCATACGTCCGCCAGGCTGAACAGGTTACGTTTTTCATCCGGCTGACAGGCTGGATCTGCATCTTAGGTTGTCGGCACAATCCATAAACCAAAATCTAATCGGTCACTTAGCGGGAAAGATTGTGATGGGAGTGCATGTGGGATAGCGGTAAGAGTCACATCCGGATCATGTCATGTCATATCCGGATCTGGATCTTCACTAAAATCTAATCAATTAGCCCTTGTCGTATGCACAACCTGTCCACCAAGTTTGTCTGAATCCGTCCACAACTTTATGAGATATCCTGCTCACAGACAAACAGGGGTGAAAACATAACCTTCATCCACCTTCGATGGTGGAGGTAATGAAGACACACAGGAGTTTGCATCAGTAACCAGCTACACTCTTCACACAACACTTTGCACTCCATTTATGCGATTTGTGCATAACGGTTACATTTGGTGTTTCTAAGGTAAATATGATGAACTCATTTATCTTCTAACATCTACTTAATCCGTTCCAGCAGCTCTAGTAGCTCTGGCAGGGAAAATGGCCTTTAAATGCCTGTTGTTGTATATGATTAACTCAATCCAGGTTTGGCTGAGAAGATCACGGCACGGTTTGATCATTATACATAATCAATCTTACCATCAGTACTATGGACAAACTTCCTGCTCTTCTTTTCATGTGAGCTCCTTTTTTTAACATATTGCTGTTCCTCCTCGTTGAGGTCTTCTACCACAGATTCTTCTTCCACAGATTCTTCTTCTGCCTCACTGTCCACAAAGTCAGACATAGTGATTGATCCCAAACTCGATCATGCAAGTGTGGGAGGTCCTTCTGTTGACAAGCACGAAACATAGTACGATTGTGGCAAGAGTACATGTGGGCATGATCGCACTAAGAGTACATGTGGGGATGATCGCACGAAGAGTACATGTGGGGATGATCGCACGAAGAGTACATGTGGGCATGATCCCACTAAGAGTACATGTAGGCATGATCCCACTAAGAGTACATGTAGGCATGATCCCACTAAGAGTACATGTGGGCAGGATCGCGGAAAGAGTGCATGTGGGCAGGATCGCGGAAAGAGTGCATGTAGGCCTGATCACGGTAAGAGTGCATGTGGGCAGGATCATGATAACAGTGCATGCTATGTGGGCAAAATCGCGGTAAGAGTGCATGCGGCCATGATCGTGGTGAGAGTGCATGCGGCCATCGCAGTGAGAGTGCATGTGTCCATGATCGCGGTAAGAGCGCATGCGGCCATGATCGCGGTGAGTGCATGCGGCCAAGATCGTGGTGAGAGTGCATGCGGCCATGATCGCTGTGAGAGTGCATGCAGCCATGATCGCGGTGAGAGTGCATGCGGCCATGATCACGGTAAGCGTGCGTGCGGCCATGATCGTGGTAAGAGTGCATGCGGCCATGGTCACGGTAAGCGTGCATGCGGCCATGATGGCGGTAAGGGTGCATGCGGCCATGATGGCGGTAAGAGTGCATGCGGCCATGATGGCGGAAAGAGTGCATGCGGCCATGATGGCGGAAAGAGTGCATGCGGCCATGATTGTGGTAAGAGCGCATGCAGCCATGATAGTGGTAAGAGTGCATGCGGCCATGATCGTGGTAAGCGTGCGTGCGGCCATAATCGTGGTAAGAGTGCATGAGGCGATGATCGTGGTAATAGTGCATGCAGCCATGATCACGGTAAGAGTGCGTGCCGCCATGATCGCGGTAAGGGTGCATGCGGCCATGATCGCGGTAAGAGTGCATGCGGCCATGATCGCGGTAAGAGTGCGTGCGGCCATGATCACGGTAAGACTAAGAGTGCATGTGGCCATGATGGCGGTAATAGTGCATGCGGCCATGATGGCGGTAAGAGTGCATGCGGCCATGATTGCGGTAAGAGTGCATGTGGCCATGATCACGGTAAGGGTGCATGCGGCCATGATCACGGTAAGGGTGCATGCGGCCATGATCACGGTAAGAGTGCATGCGGCCATGATCACGGTAAGAGTGCATGCGGCCATGATCACGGTAAGAGTGCATGCGGCCATGATCACGGTAAGAGTGCATGCGGCCATGATCACGGTAAGAGTGCATGCGGCCATGATCACGGTAAGAGTGCATGCGGCCATGATCACGGTAAGAGTGCATGCGGCCATGATCACGGTAAGAGTGCATGCAGCCATGGTCACGGTAAGAGTGCATGCGGCCATGGTCGTGGTAAGAGTGCATGCGGCCATGGTCGTGGTAAGAGTGCATGCGGCCATGGTCGTGGTAAGAGTGCATGCGGCCATGATCGCGGTGAGAGTGCATGCGGCCAGGATCACGGTAAGAGTGCATGCGGCCATGATGGCGGTAAGAGTGCATGCGGCCATGATGGCGGAAAGAGTGCATGCGGCCATGATCGCGGTAAGAGTGCATGCGGCCATGATCGCGGTAAGAGTGCGTGCGGCCATGATCGCGGTAAGAGTGCGTGCGGCCATGATCGCGGTAAGAGTGCGTGCGGCCATGATCGCGGTAAGACTAAGAGTGCATGCGGCCATGATGGCGGTAAGAGTGCATGCGGCCATGATTGTGGTAAGAGTGCATGTGGCCATGATGGCGGTAAGAGTGCATGCGGCCATGATCACGGTAAGAGTGCATGCGGCCATGATCACGGTAAGAGTGCATGCGGCCATGATCACGGTAAGAGTGCATGCGGCCATGATCACGGTAAGAGTGCATGCGGCCATGATCGCGGTAAGGGTGCATGCGGCCATGATGGCGGTAAGAGTGCATGCGGCCATGATGGCGGAAAGAGTGCATGCGGCCATGATTGTGGTAAGAGTGCATACGGCCATGGTCGTGGTAAGAGTGCATGCGGCCATGGTCGTGGTAAGAGTGCATGCGGCCATGGTCGTGGTAAGAGTGCATGCGGCCATGGTCGTGGTAAGAGTGAATGCGGCCATGATCGTGGTAAGAATGCATGCGGCCATGATCACGTTAAGCATGCATGTGGGCAAGAACGTGGTCAGAGTACATGTGGGTACAAATGTGATGAGTACATGTGGGCATGATTGTGCTCAGGGTGCAGGTGGGAATGATCACGGTAAGAGTGTATGTGGGCACGACCGTGGTAAGAGTGCATGTGGGCACGATCGCTGTGAGAGTGCGTGCGGCCATGATCGCGGTAAGAATACATGGCGGCATGCTTCAATCAACACATGTGTAAAGCAACCATGCTGAGAGAAAAGAGCGTTATTGTAATCATGTCTACTCTTCGTGTGATACTGATAGTGATAGGGAGGGAATGATAAAGGAGGAACACTTTCCGTATGCAGTTCAATCGGTTAATCACCACACCGCACCTTAAACCTCCATTACAACACATTTATATACAAAAGAAAATTTGTGCACAACGGCGCAATAATTATTTAAAGGTTGCAGGCGACATTCCACCATCACCAGACTAGGCCGCAGCGCGACGCATCAACACGTCGTGAAAACACAAACATCTCATAAAAATTCCAATTGTTAGCAGTTACAATCGTTGGGATTTAGTATTGGAGAAATGTGCGACTCACCTGCACCAGTGTCCTTTTCACGGGGTGAGAAACACGACGATTAAAAACCAGTTAACACTATAAAAAATAAAAAATTGAGGAAGAAGAATCAGTGCAGTGTACAGGACTGGTGTTTTGAGGGATGATCTGTGGAGAAAAGGAATCTGAAATCAGGGTCATTCGACAGACTAAAAATATTATATTCAAATTATACATATGGCTAGGATCCTCTATTTTTCTGTTTTTGTGTTATAAATTATTCCTTCGATTTTCGTTGTAAATCGCGATTCTTCGAAATCTATACATGCCACAAAATATTAAGGGAATTCGCACGGATCTTCTTCCGGCATATCACTTCCTGCTTCTTCCGGCCTATCACCGATATGATCATTGTGGGCGTGTGCAGTATGAAATCACACGGATAGTGCGAGTTTATCTCGGCCTGGGTATTGCTTTACAAATAAAACGTTCTCCTAATCAGGAACTGCGAGAATGGATGCTTTTTGGTTCAATTTTAGGTATTTTTTTTACAAGTTGCCCATAAATTCGTACACAATTTTTAGACCCAGGATCGATTATATCTTGTCATTTCTAACAACTTTTCTATATTATATAGTAATATCGCGGCAAAAAATATTAACGGATAAAATACGAATATAAATTACCTCCTTCCCGCGGTTAGGTTTAGGGTTAGGGTTAGATTTAGGTTAGGGTTACATGCGATTCATTCAAATTTGAAATGTATTGCGGTCAAAATAACTCATTTTTGGCATATATTGTAAGAGCGTTATTACCTGTGGTATTAACGTAGACAGGAAAATTAGATAATGAGGGGTAAATTGGTACCTCATTGCATTGGAGAAAGAGGGGTATGGGAATATTGGCAGAACTTGTATGACATCTGCCAAGAGTGAGAAAAAAAAATGTTGAGAGGTTTTGGAGAAAATGATGTCCAAATTTTTATGTTGTAGCCCATAGGGCAAAGCTATCAAGAACAGTGTTTCACTGTTTGTCCGTATCTATGCATGCATGTATGTATGTCTCCTCAAACGTACACCAATCAGAGCTAAGGAAATGGTCACATGACAGGGGTGATGTGATGTCATTACGACGGTACGACGGCTGACTGACTCCACAGTCCACACACAACCATTTTGATTCCTATGCCGCTCAGGCCGGACATATCGTTGAACCTGTCATGTATCACAATCTGCATGCTCTACCTTGACGTTTTTCATTCAGTGTGAAACACAAACAAACACGTGAAACATGAAGTAAAACACGTGAAAATAGGGATCTTTTATAACACTCGAATGTTATTTTGCTGTGGTTGTTGTTGTTTGTGGATTCCTTCTGTGTAGTTTTATATATTTTTCTATTGCTTCACAAAATATCATTACTGTAGATGTCATTTTCTGTGCTCGTTCCGTGTCCTTCTAAAGGATTTTTTTACTGTCGTAGAATAATAAATGTTTCCGTTCAAACTGCTGTGTGCATAAACCAAACATTAGCGCTTCTTCCTCTTCTAAAAATTTGCAAAGAGGCTTTCAGAACTGGCAAATTCGTGATTAAACAAACTATTTTTTACGGTGTAGATGTTTGGTTCCTGTGTTTACAGCGTTTGTCTCTCCGTATTTATGTATGTCCCTCACATATTTATCCTACATATTGGGTGAGTTTTATAGCCAACAATTACGCTTCTAAAGGGTAGAATGTAATGCCATTTGGCTTTGCCAATTACAGTTGTGGCCAAAAATATTTGCACCCTCACACTTTTTTCAAATAATGCACCATTTCTTTCAGAAAATTATTGAAATTAAACAATATTTTGATATCCACATATGTATTTCTTTCGTTTGCAGTGGAACAAAACAAAAAAAGCGGAAAAAATTACTAAATCTTAGCTTATTCCACACAGAAATCCTAAAATGGCCCAGACAATATTATTGGCACCTTTTAGAAGTTGTTAGAAATAATTATATTTCAAGCAGGTGATTCTCCTTTACTTTGAAATTGAACTCACCTGTGGTGAGTTGCAGGTGCCTGAATTTTTCAAATCACTCATTCAACCAGTTTGAATGGGGAAAAGGAGTCATTCTGCTGTTTTGTGTCATTGTGTGTACCGCAATGAGCATGGAGAAAAGAAAGAAACCAGAGAATTGTCTGAGGAGGTCAGACACAAGATTGTACCCAAACATGGACAATCTCAAGGCTACAAGTCCATCTCCGGAAACCTTGATGTTCCTGTGTCCACTGTACGCAATGTTATCAGGAAGATTAAAGCCCATGGCACAGAAGCCAACCTCCCTGGACATAGCCGCAAAAGAACACTTGATCAAAGATTGCAGCGAAGGATTGTTCGAATAGTGGAGAAAGCACCTCGATCAACTGCCAAACAGATTCAAGCTGACCTTCAGACACAAGGTGCGACAGTTTCAACTCGCACCATCCGTCACCAACTCAATGAAAGGGGGTTCTATGGTACGAGACCCAGGAGGACCCCACTGCTGAGAGAGAGACATAAGAAAGCCCGACTGGAGGTCTCCAAAACCCACCTGAACAAGCCAAAAACATTCTGGGAGAATGTCCTGTGGACAGATGAGATCAAATTAAAGCTTTTTGGTAAGCACATCATCTCTATGTTTACAGAAAACAAAATTGAAGTCTTCAAGGAAAAGAACACCTTCCCTACAGTCAAGCATGGAGGAGGTTCAGTGATGTTTTGGCGTTGCTGTGCTGCGTCTGGCACTGGGTGCCTTGAATGTGTGCATGGCATCATGAAATCAGGAGATTACCAAGGCATTTTGGAACACAATGTTCAGCCCAGTGTCAGAAAGCTGGGTCTCCGTCATAGGTCATGGGTCTTGCAGCAGGACAATGACCCCAAACACACTTCAAAAAGCACCCAGGACTGATTCAAGACAAAATGTTAGACTGTTCTGAAGTGGCCAGAAATGAATCCAGATCTAAATCCCATTGAACACCTGTGCGGAGATCTAAAAACAGCAGTTGGGAGAAGGCACCCTTAAAATCTGGGAGAACTGGAGCAGTTTGCACAAGAAGAATGGGCCAAACTGCCAGTACAGAGGTGTAGGAAACTCATTCATGGCTTTATGAAGCGCATGACTGCAGTTATTTTGTCCAAAGGCTGAGCTACCAAATAGTAAGTCGAGGGTGTAAATAATTTTGTCAATACCATTTCTTTTAATTTGCTGATTTAAAAGGATATATTAAATTATGAATCAAAAACAAAGGTTCTGTAATATTAACAGTGAAATAAAGAATTGTGGAGACCTAATACTTTTGTCAATTTCAACTCATTTTTCAAGAAAATTGTGAGTTATTTGAAATAACTGCAAGGGTGCCCATATTTTTGGCCACGACTTTATGAAATCAGAGTTATCAATAAAGCATTCTCCATGGGGAGTCCCTCCTATGTGTGGAAGTGTATAATTTGATTGCTTGTGGAGTCTGTCGATTAATTAAACAATTCCCGAAAAACTTGTGTTTCAATTAGACCCACTGGTTTATAAAAGCCTTTACAGCTGCTTGCTTGAGTTGCCGCACATACAGTGCATTCAGAAAGTATTCAGACCCCTTCACTTTTTCATATTTTGTTATGTTGCAGCCTTATGCTGAAATCGTTTAAATTCATTTTTTCCTTCATCAATCTTCACTCAATACCCCATAATGACAAAGAGAAAACAGGATTTTAGAAAGTTTTGCAAATTCATTAAAAAGAAAAAACTGAAATATCACATTGACATAAGTATTCAGACCCTTGACTCAGTACTTAGTTGAAGCAACTTGGGCAGCGATTACAGCCTCGAGTCTTCTTGGGTATGACGCGACAAGCTTTGCACACCTGGATTTGGGGATTTTCTGCCATTCTTCTCTGCAGATCCTCTCAAGCTCTGTCAGGTTGGATGGGGACCGTCGGTCGACAGCCATTTTCAGATCTCTCCAGAGATGTTTGATTGGGTTCATGTCATGGCTTTGGCTGAGCCACTCAAGGACCTTCACAGAGTTGTCCCTAAGCCACTCCTGCATTGTCTTGGCTGCGTGCTTAGCGTCATTGTCCTGTTGGAAGGTGAACCTTCGGCCCAGTCTGAGGTCCTGAGCGCTCTGTTTCAGGTTTTCATTAACGATGTCTTTGTACTTTGCTGCGTTCATTGTTCCCTCAACCCTGACCAGTCTCCCAGTCCCTGCTGCTGAAAAACACCCCCACAGCATGATGCTGCCACCACCATGCTTCACCGTTGGGATGGTATTGGGCAGGTGATGAGCGGTGCCTGGTTTCCTCCAAACATGACGCTTAGAATTGAGGCCAAACAGTTCAATCTTGGTTTCATCAGACCACAGAATCTTGTTTCTCACAGTCTGAGAGTCCTTGAGGTGCATTTTTGCAAACTCCAGGCGGGCTTTCATATGTCTTTCACTGAGGAGAGGCTTCCGTCTGGCCACTCTGCCATAAAGCCCAGATTGGTGGAGTGTTGCAGTGATGGTTGTCCTTCAGGAAGTTTCTCCCATCTCCACACAGGATCTCTGGAGCTCAGCCAGAGTGACCATCGGGTTCTTGGTCACCTCTCTTACCAAGGCCCTTCTCCCCTGATTGCTCAGTTTGGCCGGGCGGCCAGCTCTAGGAAGAGTCCTGGTTGTTCCAAACGTCTTCCATTTAAGAATTATGGAGGCCACTGTGCTCTTGGGAACCTTCAATGCAGCAGAATTTTTTTGGTAGGCTTCCCCAGATCTGTGCCTTGACACAATCCTGTCTCTGAGCTCTGCAGGCAGTTCCTTCGACCTCATGGTTTGGATTTTGCTCTGATATGCATTGTCAGCTGTGAGACCTTATATAGACAGGTGTGTGCCTTTCCAAATCATGTCCAATCAATTGAATTTATCACAGGTGGACTCCAATCAAGGTATAGAAACATCTCAAAGATGATCAAGAGAAATGGGAGGCACCTGAGCTAAATTTCATTTGTCATAGCAAAGGGTATGAATACTTATATCAATGTGATATTTCAGTTTTTTCTTTTTAATAAATTTGCAAAACTTTCTAAAATCCTGTTTTCTCTTTGTCATTTTGGGGTATAGAGTGTAGATTGATTTAGGAAAAAATGAATTTAAACGATTTCAGCATAAGGCTGCAACATAACAAAATGTGAAAAAAGTGAAGGGGTCTGAATACTTTCTGAATGCACTGTACGTACGTACCTGAATGCTTAACCTCGCTTTTCACTTCGCGAGCACAGGGTAATTACACAGAGCACTGACCAGACATTCCTTTTTCACCTCATCTCTTCAATGCCTCCCTTTTCCACCATCCCCACTTTGTGCCTTTTCAGCTCACCCCCACACTTTCCCTATGTTTGAAAAAATCACTATATAAAGACTGTTTCGACCAGAGGACGAGAGATTGCTTGGAGCTGTGTTGTGTTCTTGCTGGTGCATTTCTCTGACATCTATTTGAGTGTAACCAAGTTGAATTTAATCTCTCCAATATTAAACCTTCATTTAATCTACATCGTGGGGAAATAGAATTTTCCCACGACATATATTTAAAATTTTGTATCGCTCGGACAAGCGGTTGCAGAGAAAATCATTTTTAAGGCCATATACCTGTAAAGCAAAAATGTATAGACACGTACACACACATACACCGATACACAGAGACAGCAGATGCTTTGCAATAGTATTGCATCTCCTTCGGGACGAGACCAATTCTAAAAAAAATTGCAGATGGCAGAGCCAAGTCGAGGAGGTGAATGAACCAAACAAACAGCTGTCAGAGGAGTTATTCTTTTGAAAAGACGCTCGCAGAGGCTTGGTGTTTATTCGAGGCATCCTCAGTGTAGCCCACATCAGATAGTTGTTGGGACATGCAGTTTCTACAAGGCTCGTGAGCCCCTGTCAGGACGTTCGTCATGCTGAGATGATTCTCGACAGCAAGGTGGAAATGTTCCCTTGTGGCGGACACGAAAGCCCACTGGCATGGTGACATCATTCCGCGCACCAAGTGGGTGGCGGCCATGCCCGAGGGGTAGGCGTGGCCTCAGGATATACACCGGGCGCGCAGCCCGGAGCACGCCAGTGCTACAGTGACCTCTTTGAATAAAGAACATTAAACTTACCGCGTTGTCTGCTTCCTCCTTGGTAGCAAGTCGCGCGCGTAGCACCGCGTGCTTCATTGGTAACCTCCGACATTCGAGTCAGCCGTCGCTAACTACCCGAAACCGCCGCAACAATGGCTACCAACGCGGTCTCCATCAAGCTCCCCGAATTCTGGGAGTCACAAGCCGAAGTTTGGTTCCTGCAGGCGGAAGCCCAGTTCCGACTTCGAGGCATCACGGTGGACGAGATCATGTACTGCAACGTGGTCGCCGCCCTCGGGCCCGGCACGGCCACCCGCGTCGTATCGGTCCTAAGGGATCCACCTGCCGACGGCAAGTACGAGGCGGTCAAGCATCTCCTCCTCGCCACGTTCGGCCTTACGGTGGACGCACGGGCCGATCGCCTCTTGGACCTCCCGAGATCGGGGACACGCGACCGTCGGTCCGTATGGACCATATGCTGGCGCTCATGGGCGACGAAACCCCGAACGCTCTATTCCGGGCGTTATTTCGACGCCAGCTGCCAGCACGAGTCCGCCTCGCTTTGGCTGGTTCCGCGTTAACGGAACCCCGTGCGCTCGCTGCCGAGGCCAACAAATACTACGCGGCTTTGGACACGCAGGCGAGTCTTGGCGCGGTTGCCGCTCCCGAGGCTCCCGAGGCTTTCCCTGATGCACCGCACCTCGTGTCCACCGCCACGCCCCGACCACCACCGCCGCCGCGAAGAAAACCGCGGCCTCCGACGCCGCAGCTGCCCGCCTGGTGTTTCTTCCACGCCAAGATCGGCCACGAGGCTCGGCAGTGTCGCCCGCCGTGCTCATTCGGCAGGTCGGGAAACGGGCAAGCCGGCGCTCGGTGGCAACGGTGAGCGTCGGCAATTCCAACAGCCTTCTGTACATAACGGACACCTTGTCCGGGCGCCATTACCTGTGCGATACGGGAGCGCAGGTGAGTGTCGTTCCTGCCGGTACGTCCGACAAGCACACCACGGGCCGAGGTCCCGCGCTGCTTGCGGCCAATGGTACGTCTATACGCACGAACGGAAAACGCTGCCTCTCCCTGCGGTTCGGAGGGCAGGTTTTCCGTTGGTCGTTCGTTACGGCCGACGTGCCCAAGGCACTGCTCGGCGCGGACTTCTTATGTGCGAATGGATTACTGGTCGATGTAAAGCGCAGAAGGCTTGTCCAGGCTGAGACGTTCAGCTCGCTCGCGTGTGCGCTGCCCGGCTCGTTGAGCAGCTCACAGAGCGGCTCATCGAGCGGCTCGCCGAGCGGCTTGCTGAGCGGTTCCGTTCCGGCCAGGTTCATCTGTACGCTTCCGGCAGCTGACGAATTCGCCCGCCTCCTCGCGGGTTTTCCAGCCCTCGCGCGGCCGACCTTCTCGGCGGGGACCGTCAAGCACGGGGTGAAACACCACATCCCCACCGCCGGGCCACCGGTCTACGCCCGGGCACGCCGCCTCGAACCGATGAAGCTCGCCGTAGCTAAAGCGGAGTTCGCTATGCTGGAGCGGCTCGGCATCGTGCGGCGCTCCGAGAGCGCGTGGGCGTCCCTGCTCCACATCGTGCCTAAGCCCGGCGTGGGATGGCGACCGTGCGGGGACTACCGGCGCCTCAACGACGCCACCACCCCCGACCGCTACCCCGTCCCCCACATTCAGGACTTTTCCGCCCGCTTAGCGAATATGTCCTTCTTTTCAAAGGTGGACCTCGTACGCGGCTACCATCAGGTCCCTGTCAGGCTGGAGGACATCCCGAAGACGGCTGTCATCACGCCATTCGGGCTTTTCGAATTTCTTCGGATGCCCTTCGGTTTGAAAAATGTGGCTCAGGCGTTCCAGCGCCTCATGGACAGCGTCTTGCGCGGCTTGGATTTTTTGTACGTATACCTGGACGACATCCTCGTCGCCAGCGCGTCCCGCGAAGAGCACCTTCACCATCTCCGCACGCTCTTCGAACGTCTGGGCCAGCACGGCCTGATCGTGAACCCCGCCAAGTGCCGGTTCGGTGTCGCTGAAATCGACTTTTTGGGGCACCGCGTCACCAGGCACGGGGCCGTCCCCCTACCGGCCAAGGTGGAGGCGGTGAAGGGGTTTCCGCGCCCCCGCACGATCAAGGGGCTCCAGGAGTTCCTGGGCATGGTAAACTTTTACCATCGGTTCCTGTCCCGCATCGCCCAGCTCCTGCGCCCCTTACACGAGGCCCTTCGAGGGAAGCCGGGCAAAGGTGACGTTACCTGGACCGAGCAGATGGACGCGGCGTTCTCGGGCGCGAAGCTCGCCTTGGCCAACGCCACCATGCTCGCGCACCCGGCGCTCGATGCACCGATCGCCCTCACCTCCGACGCCTCGGACTACGCGGTGGGAGCGGTGTACGAGCAATGGGTGCATGGAGCTTGGCAACTGCTGGCGTTCTTCAGCCGGCAGCTTCGCCCTCCCGAACGCCGTTACAGCACCTTCGACCGCGAGTTGCTTGGGCTTCACCTGGCGGTCAGGCACTTCCGCCATCTGCTTGAGGGCCGTGCGTTCACGGCCTTCGTCGACCACAAGCCACCGGTTTTCGCGATGGGCAAGGTCGCCGAGCCGTGGTTGGCCCGGCAACAGCGTCACCTCGTGGCCGTGTCCGAGTACACGACGGACATCCGGCACGTCGCGGGAAAGGACAACCCGGTGGCCGATTGCCTTTCCCGGGCCGTCGCCCACGCAGTCCACCTTGGCATCGACTATGCCCGGATGGCAGCGGACCAGGCCACCGACCCCGGGGTCCAGGCCCTGCGGACCGCCGTCATGGGCCTCCGCGTCACCGAGGTGCCCTTCGACGGCACGGGCACGGCCCTCGTTTGCGATGTCTCCCTCGGGTGGCCTCGCCCCATCGTGCCCGCAGGCTTGCAGCGCCAGGTTTTTGACGCCATCCACGGCCTGTCCCACCTGGGCACGAGGGCCTCCCAGCGGTTGGTCGCCGACAAGTTTGTCTGGCATGGCCTCCGGAAGGCCGTCCGCGGCTGGACCAGGACGTGCCTCGCGTGCCAGCGCGCAAAAGTGCACCGACACACCCAGGCCCCCTTGGCCCCGTTTACGGTGCCGGAACGTCGGTTCAACCACGTTCACGTGGACCTGGTGGGACCTCTGCCCCCCTCGCGGGGTTTCACACATGTCCTCACCATGGTGGACCGCACCACCCGGTGGCCGGAGGCCATGCCTTTGGCGGCGACGACGGCGGCAGACGTCGCGCAGGCGTTCATCGCCACCTGGGTCGCCCGGTTCGGCGCCCCCTCGGACATCTCGTCCGACCGCGGCCCCCAGTTCACCTCGGAGCTCTGGGCCGTGGTCGCGCGGGGGCTCGGGGTCCAGCTGCACCGAACCACGGCCTACCACCCCCAGGCCAACGGCCTGTGCGAGCGATTCCAACGCTCGTTGAAGGCCGCGCTCCGGGCCACCCTCCGCGACGGCGGCTGGGTCGACAGGCTCCCCTGGGTCCTGCTGGGCCTCCGGACGGCACCCAAGGAGGACCTGCGCGCATCCGCGGCGGAGTTGGTCTTTGGACAACCGCTGCGGGTGCCGGGCGAGTTCCTCCCCGACCCCACGGCACCTTGGTCGTTCTGCGCTGCGCTGCAGGAGACCGCCCGGAGGTTCGCCCCGGTGCCGACAGCGCACCACGGGCACCCTCCTACACACGTCGCCCCGGAGCTTCGCACCACGGAGTACGTCTTTGTCCGGCACGACGCCCACCGGACACCACTGCGGCCCCCTTACGACGGGCCTTTCCACGTGCTGGAGACCGGGGTGAAACATTTCACCCTGGACATCGGCGGCACTCCTGACCGGGTCTCCATAGACCGCCTCAAGCCGGCCCACCTCGACGTGGACCACCCACCGCCGGTGGCTCGGCCCCCGCGTCGGGGCCGCCCCCCTGCGGGCGGACCCCCGGCACCGCCCAGCACCGCAGGCACGCCGCCCCCCGGTCCGGCACCCATCCCGGGTACAGCCGGGGGCATCCCACCTGGCATCCCTGCACCCCGGACGCCGCCGGTCGCCAGAGGGCGCTTCGGCCGGGTCATCCGTTTGCCCCGCAAACTGGCCCTCCAGGTGCGCGGGAATTCTGGGGGGGCGCGTGTGGCGGACACGAAAGCCCACTGGCGTGGTGACATCATTCCGCGCACCAAGTGGGCGGCGGCCACGCCCGAGGGGTAGGCGTGGCCTCAGGATATACACCGGGCGCGCAGCCCGGAGCGCGCCAGTGCTACAGTGACCTCTTTGAATAAAGAACATTAAACTTACCGCGTTGTCCGCTTCCTCCTTGGTAGCAAGTCGCGCGCGTAGCACCGCGTGCTTCACCCTATCAAATACTGACATCAACGACCGAAACCGATATTTTCCACAAAGTCTAAGCAAAGCACTTTTTAAAAGCACCACTGCACTAATCTTGCAACATTGTCTTCGAGTCGTCGAAGTCAAATCTTGCAAATTTGTCAACTGGTTCACAATTGCCTTCTTTTTTGGGGGGTATATAGAATCGAGGCTCGTCGAAGAGCTAACACATTGAACATGACAACATGCACAGACACATAAAACATACAATGAAGGGAGCGGGAGACAAGACGGGGGGAGAGAGGAAACAGACAAGCACAACAACAGTTGAGAACAAGGACATAGATCTGTGGAGGGGGGAGGGCTGGGGAGGTGGGAGGGGAACACAATAAAGCAAATGAACACGACTATGAATTTCACGACTGGGAATTTCGGGAAAGAAGTTTGGGATTGAAAGAGGCGGATTTGGGGTGTTTTAACGGGGGTAAAAAAGATCAAGGTTTTGGATGGGGGAAGACAAGAGATGGTGGTGAACAGCTGTTTTAAAGACCTGGAGGGAGGAGTGGGATTGAAGAGAGAGTGGGAGTTTGTTCCAGAGGCGGGAGAAAAGAGGAATGACAAGAGTGAAGGTGAGCAGAGAGTCTTGATTTTGGCAGTTTCACCAGAAGAGGGTTGCTGGCAGATCATGTGTGTCCTGCAGGAATATTTGGGGGACAGAGCACAGACAGAGCAGGGGGAGCAAGGCCGGACAGAAGTCGGTAGAGGCCAGAAAGACCACCTACCTGCCAGCGGTGACAGAGAGAAAGGCCCTCAGAATCAGCTTCATCACGGAGATTCCAATGATTCTGAATGCTTTGGTTTCAACTGCGTGAAGTCGAGCTAGGTGTGAGACAGGAGCACCAACCCAGAGGAGAGAACAGTATTCCATTGAGCTGCGGATGAAAGCTTTGTATGTGGTGAGGAGCTCAGAAGTGGCCAGAAAGGACTTCACACGACGGAGGATGCCCAGTCGGCGACTGGCTTTGGAGGCCAGGTTGGAAATGTGGTTTTCCCAGGAAAGATCATGGCAGATAGCGAGACCCAAAAGCTTGAGTGACAGAACTTCTTCAAGAGGATTGTTCAGAAAGTAGATGGGAGGGTTGTCTTTTTGGAGAGACAAAGTAAGAATGTGAGATTTGTCAGGATTGAAAGACATGTTCCACTTGTTTGACCAGTTTGTGATTTTGTCCAGGTCTGCAGAGAGTGAAGAGGCTGCTGCCTGCCGATCTGAGGGTTGAGGTATGGAGCGGCAGAGAGTGTAGTCATCAGCAAAGAGATAGAGAGGATTTTCCAGAGAGTCGGAGAGACCATTGATGAAGACCAGAAAAGCACAGGGCCCAGAATACTGCCTTGAGGAACTCCAGCCTGAACAGGAAGGGGAGATGAGAGAATTCTATTCAGTGCTACACGTTGACTGCGACCGGTGAGGAAGTCCGCAAGCCATGCGTGGAGGTTTCAATGGATACCATAAGAGGAGAGTTTTGTGAGCAGGGTGGGGTGCCAGATCGTATCGAAGGCACGTGATATGTCAAGGGAGATAGCTCTGATTTCCTGTTTGGCATAGAGGACCTCCATCCATTGTTGAGACAGCAGAAGAAGCATGTCCAGAGTAGAATGACCTGGTCTGAATCCAAATTGATGATCAGAGATCAAGCCATTGGTGAAGAGGAAGGATTTCATGTCAGAAGCGATGACGGATTCCATGACCTTGCTGATTATTGCGAGCAGGCTGATTGGTCTGTAGTTGCAAGGATCTGTTGTTGCACCTTTTTTGTGTAAAGCGGTAATGTTGGCTGGTTTCCAAGCAGATGGCATATGACCTTGAGCTAAAGAGAGGGTGAAGAGAACAGACAGAGGGTGAGACAGAGTGGCAGAGCAGGATTTTAGGACCCGTGGGCTGATTGCGTCTGGTCCAGTTGCAGAATCAGAGTCGAGGTTTGACAGAAACTGATCCACCTTGTCAGGAGAGGAGGACACAGAGTCCAGGAGCAGCTGGGTATGACTGGGTAAGGTGGGAACAGAGAGAGATGGGTTTGGGACACAATATTTTGAGGAAAACACAGAGTTGAGGCATTCGGCTTTTTCACGTGCTGTGTCAGCTGTGTAGCCATTTGAGGTAAGGGAGGGGATGGAAGGGAAACAAACACCAGAAACAGATTTGACCAGACACCACCAGCATTTCAAGGAGGGAGACAGGTTTGAGAGTTCAGTCTTGAGAGTAGAGAGATATTGTTTCCTGGCTCTCCTGAGCGTAGACACACACGTGTTCCGAACTTTGTGAAAGGAACTGAGATTGCCTTCAGTTGGATTAGCCTTCCATGAGGTGAAGGCAAGTTGTTTCATGGCAACTACCTCACCACAAGCTTCAGTGTACCATGGAGGAAGGGTATGACAACTGAAGACGAGATGGGATAAATCTGTGCATGAGAGAGAGAGCAGTTTACTTTGGAAGAATTCCCAGGAAGAGTTGATGTCAAAGGCAGTAGAGATGGGAGACCAGTCCAGATGATTGATGGCTGCTTGTAGACCGTGCCAGTCGGCCTGAGTGAAATGCCAGACTCGTCAACGCAGAGGAGGCTCTCTGAGAATGGCCAGAGAGATGTCCACTTTAATTTTGATGATCACCAGACCAGAGATGTCCACAAAACCTTCGTTAGGAATGTGCTCCTACTGCCTCGAACTGTACCATTACGTCAACCCTACACAACTAAACCAACATTGGAAGTTAAGAGTTGCAGCTGCCTCTGTGACTCACTATACCACCAAGTCAATCATGACATGTGATAAAATCTCAACATGCTCAATTACTGTAATTGCTGCTCTGCTTTCAGAATTTGAGTGTGCGATGCATTTTGGTTATTACCGTTTGGAATTGGTGCAGTAGCTGGCTCAATGACTCGGGATGTGGTTAGTCTTTTCTGCGTGGTCATTCGACTACAACCTTAAGGAGGTTGCGACCCGAGTATGCGACAATATAGTCAGGTTCACTATGTTAACAAATATAATTTCGTTCAAAATTTTGGGAGATTAGCAAACCTATACATTTTTGGAATCATCAGAGCATGGAGAATCCGAAAATCAATGTTGGCATTTGCACAGACACCTGCATGGCCGCCATTTTGGATTTTCAAAATGGCCGTCATAAAATACATATTTTGCGGTCTTGGCTTCTAGCCAACCTAAAAACTTAATTAAATATGCTCATCCTATGTTTTCTGGGTCAAGGAATCCAATAAAGGCCTCAAAATAGTGCACAGGATTATAGAAAAGCAACAAACAAAGGTAATTGAAAACCATTGTCTTTATATTTGTGATATAACTGTATTATATAATACATGATATTGCAAGTCCTTTGAAGTTATAGGTATGGGTTTATAAAGCAAGAAAGCAGCCTTGTTAGTATCAGATTGAACTATAAGTCCTATACACAGGACCTACTAGGTCTATACCGTTCAGGAATATGCTTTTACAGATCTTCATCACTGTCCTGAGTGTCATTTTCAGCAAAATTTATTCGCAAATGCCAACATTAATTTTTGGATTCCTCATGCTCTGAATATTCCAAAAATGTAGTTTTCCTAATCTCCAAAAATTTGGAACGAAAAAACATAGTGAACCTGACTATTATACTATGCAATGTATTTGCATGTCAGCTTGAGGCATTCGGATTTTCATTTTGAGGCATTCGGTCGGCCTTTTGAGGCATTCCAATACTATCCAACTCTGTTTGCATCAAAATCTTGTGTCCCGAACCCATTTCTCTCTGTACCCACCTTACTATGTATGTGTTAAAAGTTCAAGAAGGCAGAAATGAACAACAACAACAAACAACAACATGCATTTTAAGGCCATTTTCCCTGCTGGAGCGGGGGTTAGCCTTGCGGTCCCCATGACAATCTTCTCCATCTTGCCCTATTTTCTGCATCTCTCCTTGTTAACCCCCTTGCCCACATTTCTTCTTCCACCATCTTTAGCCAAGTCTTTCTCGGTCTTCCCCGTCCTCTACTTCCTTCTACATTCATTTCCATCACTCTTCTCAACCAGTCACTTTCATCCTTCCTCAACACATGACCAAACCATCTCAACCTGTTCCTCTTCACAACATCAATCACAGGCTCTATTCCCATCATTTTTCGCAATTCATCATTTGTCTTCCTCTCTCTCAATGATACTCCACACATCCATCGAACCATTCGCATTTCCACCCTTTCCAGCCTTCGTTGCTGCTCTACGTTCATTACCCATGTCTCGCTCCCATAAATCATAACACTTCTCACACATGCAGCATACACCTTTCCCTTCAGCTTCAACGACACTCCCCTCCTTATCAGCACGCCACTCAAAGGAATGAACAGAACAGGCAGAAATGAACATATGAGTTTATTCAAACTACACGGTGACGAAACACGCAAGCCTTAGGCTGCAGGCCATCATCGAGCAACTGACTCCGCCTACCTGGAAACGGAAACAGGGTTACCTAATACATCATGCGTAATACCAAAGGGTTTTGCAGTATCTAACACTATGTCTCTCCGAAAAGACCGACTGGACAACCCTCCCATCTACTTTCTCAACAATCCTCTCCAAGAAGTTCTGTCACTCAAGGTTTTGGGTCTCACTATCTGCCATGATCTTTCCTGGGAAAACCACATTTCCAAGCTGGCCTCCAAAGCCAGTCGCCGACTGGGCATCCTCCGTCGTGCGAAGTCCTTCCTTGGCACACCTGAGCTCCTCACCACATACAAGGCTTTCATCCGCAGCACGATGGAATACTGTTCTCCCCTCTGGGCTGGTGCTCCTGCCTCACACCTAGCTCGTCTTCACGCTGTTGAAGCCAAAGCTTTCAGAATCATTGGAATCTCCCGCGATGAAGCTAACTCCGAGGGCCTTTCACTCACTCACCGCAGGCAGGTTGGTGGTCTTTCTGTCTTCTACCGACTCCTCTCTGGCCTTGCTCCCCCAGCTCTGTCTGTGCTCTGTCCCCCAAATATTCCTACAGGTTGCACAAGATCTGCCAGCAACCCTCTTATGGTTAAACTGCCAAAATCAAGACTCTCTATTCACCTTCACTCTTTCATTCCTCTTTTCTCCCACCTCTGGAACAAACCCTCTCACTCTCTTCAACCCCACTCCTCCCTCCAGGTCTTTAAAACAGCTGTTCACCACCATCTCTTTTCTTCCCCCATCCAAAACCTTGATCTTTTCTACCCCCGTTAGTTCACCCCAGATCCACTTTTTTGAAATACCGACTTCTTTCCTGGAAGTCCGAGCAGTGTCCATGTGTTTCTTACCTCTCCCAAACCCCCATCCCCATGCCTCCTCCCCCAAAGCCCTCTCCCTCCCACAGATCTCCCGATGTCCCTGTTCTCTTCTGTTGTACTTGTGTGCTTCCCTCTCTCTCCCCATCTTGTCTCCCGCTCCCTTTAACATTTGTTTTATGTGTCAGTTTGTCTTTTTGTGATCAATGTTAGCTCTTACACGAGCCTCGATCTTGTATACAAAAACAAACAAACAAAAAAGACATTTCAAAAATTCCTGTAACCAAAAATTCTTTAATCCAAATAATTTTTGCAACATTTACACAGAAATAGAAATGCTTTCTCAATAAATAAAACCTCTCTCATTGCTTTACAGATTCATTCAGATGAAGATAAAAATGGGTAATTTGGGTGAAAGATATTCAATTTCTTGTTGCAAGTTCCAAAGTTTGATTGCTGCCATCATTATTGCTCGGCTGACTATGATGGCCAAATTAAGCACCCTGCACCACACTTGCGGTGATGGTGTTTGCAGGCATTAAAGTTCCAGTTCCAATAAACGGCAAAGAAAACGCATCAGATATATCCCTACCTGTGGGTTTTGGGGAAATATCATCATTAAGACTTTGCCAATCACTCATAACGATAGTTTGATCATCCTCCTTGATTCGGCATCTTTTTGTCACATCTCTATTGCCAAATTAGAGTGCAATTCTGACTTGCGGTAGAAAGTGAATTCCACGTGGATGCGACTTGGTGCTCGAGGCAAAGAGTAATGTTTAGCCTCAGCAGCCGGTAACCGTGGGATCTTTTCCAGAACGCTTCGTGATCTGAAGCTTTATCAGCTCCTCTGCACATGTAGGGTGAATCCCACATGTCGACTTGAGGTCAGAGTATGATGCACCACATCTGAAAGCACACAGGCATGCACAAACAATTAGAAAGAACAGCCAAAAAAAACAAACTACAGTCAACGAAACATATACGAACCCTCTAGTTTAAACCCATTAAAAATATCCTGAGTGAATATTATGCGTTGGAGAGAGGAAATGCGAGTGTGGTAACATTGTTTTTATGTAGTGGAAGTGAAGGACAAGTGGAGAGTCGAATGAGGCCATTACCTTAGAGCTAAAGCAAATCCCTGAGTGACCTCTCCAGCATTTGGGCCTAGGAAGTGAATTCCTAGAATCCTTTGTTTTCCCTCTCTCTCACACACGACCTGTTAGCAATAGAGGTAAAAAGATAAAGCGGGTGTGGAAAGGGATGGGGTTAGTTTTTAGTTTTTTCCTTTAATGCAATATGGCTGCCATACCGTGTGGTCTATGACATCATTTTAATCCTGTTGTGTGGAACGCATACATAATCACAAAATTCCTGGTTTATCTTAATTTTGGATGGAAAACTCCCCTCTGGTCCTACTGCTCTCCCCTCTGGGCCGGTGCTCCTGCCTCACACCTAGCTCGTCTTCACGCTGTTGAAACCAAAGCTTTCAGAATCATTGGAATCTCCCGCGATGAAGCTAACTCCGAGGGCCTTTCACTCACTCACCACAGGCAGGTTGGTGGTTTTTCTGTCTTCCACCGACTCCTCTAAGGCCTTGCTCCCCCAGCTCTCTCTGTGCTCTGTCCCCCAAATATTCCTACAGGTCGCACAAGATCTGCCAGCAACCCTCTTACGGTTAAACTGCCAAAATCAAGACTCTCTGCTCACCTTCACTCTTTCATTCGTCTTTTCTCCCGCCTCTGGAACAAACTCCCTCACTCTCTTCAATCCCATTCCTCCCTCCAGGTCTTTAAAACAGCTGTTCACCACCATCTCTTATCTTCCCCCATCCAAAACCTTGATCTTTTCTACCCCCGCTAATTCACCCCAGATCCCCTTTTTTGAAATACCAACTTCTTTCCTGAAAGTCCTTCCAGTGTCCATGTGTTTTATACTTCTCCCACCCCGCCCCCCTTCCCACGCCTCCTCCCCCCAAGCCCTCTCCCTCCCACAGATCTCCCGATGTCCCTGCTCTCAAATGTTGTGCTTGTGTGCTTCCCCCTCTCTCCCCATCTTGTCTACTGCTCTCCTTATTATAATGTTTCATGTGTCTGTTTGATTTTTTGTGTGATTAATGTTAGCTCTTTCACGAGATTCGATCTGGTATACAAAAAATAAATAAAAAACCCATCTCGATTATAACATTATAAAACTAGAATGGCACTCGGTCGAGCACATACCTTCGCCAGGCTAAACAGTTTACGTTTTGTATCCCACTGATAAGCCAGATCTGGATCTGGACGTTAACCAACATCTAATCGATTTGTCCTTGTCACACACCCAATCTGTCCAAGTTTTGTCCGAATCCATCACAACTTGAGATATTATGATAAGTATCGGTTTTAGCACGATCACCCAATGGTGAAGAATCACTGAAGAAATTCTCGAATCCAGATCTGGATTCGCATCTTCACTAAAATCGAATCAATTCATCCTCATTACATAACTCACCTGTCTACTAAGTTCTGTCCAAATCTGTCCACAACTTTTTTGAAATAACGTGCCATATATCATTTTTGGCCCTATCTTTCAATGGTGAAGAATCAGTTTTAAAATTATAGGATCCGGATCTTCACCAAAATCAAATCATTTTGTTCCTGGCACAAACCCAACCTCTCCACCAAATTTAGTCTGGATCCATCCACAACATTTTGAGATATCCTATTCACAAACAAACAGATAAGGGTGAAAATCTTCGGAGGCAGAGTTAATTATGCACTGAACTATTAGGGCCATCATAACATTAACAATACAACTCTTGTATTCTCATTGTACAGTAGTTTTTTGGGTTTTCATTAAAGTGGCTGGCCGATGTGTATATACCTTGATGTAACACTGATTACTATTCCTGTTGGGAACAGAGTACTCCAGTGGTTTGTAATATGCATGGTACACCTGGAAAAGAAGTGGGTGGGACTCAATAAAAGAGGTTTCAAAACGTGACAGTCATCCATATACCCTCGCAAATGCACAGGTTCACACTTGGATGAGAACACAAAGGATTGTGTTTTCCTCGATGATAGCGAGGCCTAACGACACAACAAAAATCGTGTTGATGAAGTAATCTCACCAAATTTGTGATACAAAATAACATGACTCAAACCTTTTCTTAAAACCACATTGTTTAACCAGACAAACGTTCCCAATGCCATGATCCATCTTTCTTAATAGACCAACACAGAGCCAGCTTACAAAAGGTCAAATGGATATTTTCAAAAGAAATAAATGAGAAAAGACAAGGAAACCTTTAAACATCACAATTCCCCCAGAACAATAAACCACGATTGAGGGTTTTTACTTCTCCACTCCACATATTTGACCGAAATTACCGCCGTGGCATAAACAAAGCAATTTAGTAAAATTCTCACTATATTTGCCGTTCGTAGTGGATCTGGAAGCTACGTTTAATAAGACAAAACAAGTTTTGATTTTTTGATTTTTTTTCCATACTGGTGTTTTGTAAAGAGTTTTATTGATTAATTCATTGGAATGGACATGCCGATCACGCATTTGGGACCATCATTTTAGTTTTTGGGGAATCGGAGCATCGTGGGTGATTATTTTTCTCTGTACCCATTAAAGAGACAGCAACCAACAAGTGTATGGAAATGGTAATGACGAACCACTATGACACAGAACTACCTGCAGGTTCCAGGCAGAATTGATTCTAATCTCCCTCACCCCCAACCATCCCACTCTCCCCACCCACACAAAAAGGAAGATAAGACCTCAAGACACTCAAAATATTTGGAAATATATAAATAATCAACTCTTTATAGTTTATAGAAACCATCTTCCACACTCTACCTCCCTCTCTCCCCCACCGCCCCCAAAATTTTTTTGCTATCCAACGAAGTGCAATTTAGATATATTACCACAACCGAACAATTCACACCCAAGATACATGAGCGATTACTCACGAGACGCACGGTGGACGTCACACCCCAGACGTGCGGTGGACTTACGCCCGAGACGCGCGGGGGAAGTCACACCCGAGACGCGATGAGGACGTCACAACCGAGACATGTAGAGGACGTCACACCCGAGACACACGAGGGACGTCACAACTGAGACACGCGGAGGACGTCACACCCAAGACCCACTGAGGACGTTACACCCAAGACACCCGGAGGACGTCACACCCAAGACATGTGGAGGACGTCACACCTGAGATGGAAAATACGTGTTAATGTACCTAATTGTGGCGTTTTTCCAAGGCCGCTTCTAATAACAAAAGTAATAACAACAATAATGACACAGCATATTAATGTTATTACAAAACAAATTAAAAATAATATACCCCATCCCCATGGGCCTGGTGTTGGGCTAGCGGCTAGGGTGCCAGCTTAGGATCCTAGGATCCTGGGTTCGAATCCCGGTCGATCGCTGAATTAACGCCAGGGGGGTTGACTCAGCCTGTCATCCTTCCGAGGTCGGCAAATTGAGTACCAGTTCACTGGTAATTCCCTGTTTGTCGTAAAAAGGCGACAAAAAGGGTTGGCGGCAGGAAGGGCATCCGGCCGTAAAACATTGCTTCAAAAAAGGGGACCAAAAACCAACAACAACCACGGTCCCCGAAAAAGGCCAACCCCCGCTTGCGGGGAAAAATGGCCTCTAAAGGTTGTTTTTTTTTTAATACCCCATCCCCAAGGGGTTTTCCTCCTTGGACAAACGATGTATCAACGTGAATAAATAGCTTTTCGTGAGGCACATCTACAAGAAGTAAAGAATATTATAAACCACAAACACATATCTTTTTAAACAGTCGATACTGCTGTTTCACACTAAACTGAAAGGTAGGAAACTCGGCATTGTTGAGGCATTATATACTTATCACGTCCCCCACAGACTATCGGACCGAGCCTAGATCTACTGTAATCTATTCTATATACCCCAGAGAGGATAATAACATGACCCTTCCTGCCACCCCTGTACTGAGTGGGTGTACAGTACTAGTATAAAGAAATGAGGAAAGCTGCAAATTATAAAGAGCCAAAAATGAGAAATAATTAATTGCAGCATTTCAAGTCCTTCCCATTTACCTCAATGAGATCAGGGCTCAGCAGGGTCACGGCCTTTTCTTCCGTTAATCCCACAGAGCCGAGCTCGAGTGGAGTAAACACAGTGGTAGGAACCTGTGGATTCATAAGTGCATATTTTTTCCCCGTTTGGGAAACAATCAGAGCCCTCTTAAAATCCTTACCATGCCCTGGTCTTCTGTAGAGTTCAACACGTGACCCGACACTTGCGCAAGTATGGCCGTACAAGGATAAAAAAAAACTAAAAAAAACAGCGATTGTAGTCGTTGTGTTGCAGCCGAGTTGTGGTAACTACGTTTGTGTAGTCCATCAGTGTTGTCGATCCAGCAAAGAGGCGCTGTGCCAATAAACGTCCTGCTTTTATGGCCACTGGAGTCAACTCAGGCCGACCCTGGTGAGGGGAAGAGGAACGATTAAAAAGCTGCAGTAAATAATAATCACCAAGGATTTCAAAACTCTCATGCTGAAATTAAGTTCAGAGAATTAAAGGAGAAAAGTTAAAGGCCTCTCACCTCCACCCCACATTCCTCTCCGCTATGCATTCATTCATTCACTATCCACCATTTGTGCTTCTTTAAAAAAAATAGTTTATTTCAATCTTCAATAGAAAAGGAGGCTGGCGGGATGGCCGAGACTAGCAAGGGTTCTTAACCTTTTTCCCTGTCAAGACCCCCAACGGATTGCCCACGATGTCCCCATACCCCCTTCACCAGACTGTTGACCGACCAAGGCGCACCTAAGGTGCGCATTGCAAGGGGGGACTGGGGGCATGTCCCCCTATAATTTTTTGGATTTCTTGGTGCTCTGTGGTGCATTCTGAGGGGTGTTTTTACTTTAATTGCCTATTTTTTTGGATGAAAATTGGTAACTTATTACCCAGAAAATGGGCCAAGTTCGGGGATCCGCGCCTGATTACCAGTCCCATTAGGTTCTAGTGTGACTTCAAAATATCTCAATAGCTTAGTTTTACATATGGATAATTAGGAACAGAACAGGAAAGAAAATCATTAGGATTTTATCCCTATTTATTTATTTGCTTGTTAACAAAGAAACTAAACAAATGAAACTAAACTAAAACATGCAAGTTTTATGCAAGCCGTTTTACTAATCTAGTGAGATTGTTGCTGCTGTTTTCGTGCAATCAGAATATGGAATCGGGGCACAGTTCGTGACAACGCCACTCGCATTCATCAGACACATCAAGTCGATTTCTCCACTTTGATTTCAGGTTCAATAATGCAGAGAAACCTGTTTCACAGAGATAAGTAGTTGTGAAGGGAACAAACACATCCATTGCCCTCTTCGCCAAGCTAGGGTAAGCTGCTATCTGCTCACACCAAAACTGCTTAAAATCCAGCCCAGCCTTTCCGAAATGAGCTTTCTTTCTTTGATCTTCTTGGAACTCGATCAAATCATCCTTCACTAAATCGTTGTCACTCATCGTAGAAATATCAAACGAGAAAGGGTTCTGGAAACAAACGGATTCCGTGATAAGATCATCAATATCTGAGGAGTAACCCTCAAAATTGGTACTTAGGACTTTCAAATGGTCCTTGACTACTTGAAGTATTTCCCCAGGCAATGCCTTTTCATCTTCTCCATCAATAAGGATATCGCCAAGGATTGGAAAGTTCGCCATGTTTCCGCTTTCAACACGGCGACTCCAAATAGGTAATTTCTTCGTGAATGCCACTACCTTTCCCCTGGCTTGAATAATGTCCACATCCCTTCCCTGCATCGACATGTTCAAGTCATTGAGGTGACCGAAAATATCAGCCAAATATCCCAGGCTAACAATAAAATGTTCATCTTCAAAACTGTTCGCAAGAGGGGATTGTTGATGCCTGAGGAATTCGAGAATTTCTTCCTGAAGTTCCACTACACGTGCGAAAACACGACCACGAGATAGCCAACGTACCTCTGTACAAACAACAACAACAGGCATTTTAAGGCCATTTTCCCTGCAAGAGCGGGGGTTAGCCTTGCGGTCCCCATGACAATGTTCTCCATTTTGCCCTATTTTCTGCATCTCCCCTTGTTAACCCACTTGCCCGCATTTCTTCTTCGACCATCTTCAGCGAAGTCTTTCTCGGTCTTCCCCGTCCTCCACTTCCTTCTACATTCATTTCCATCACTCTTCTCAACCAGTCACTTTCATCCTTCCTCAACACATGACCAAACCATCTCAACCTGTTTCTCTTCACAGCATCCATCACAGGCTCTATTCCCATCATCTTTTGCAATTCATCATTTGTCTTCCTCTCTCTCAACGATACTCCACACATCCACCGAACCATTCGCATTTCCACCCTTTCCAGCCTTCGTTGCTGCTCTACGTTCATTACCCATGTCTCGCTCCCATAAATCATAATACTTCTCACACATGCAGCATACACCTTTCCCTTCAGCTTCAACGACACTCCCCTCCTCGTCAGCACGCCACTCAGTTCCCGAAACTTCTTCCATGCACATCTCACTCGAGCAACCGTTGCCGAGTCTGATCCACCTTCTCCTTTCAGCATGTCTCCTAGGTAACAAAATGTTTTCACACCTTCCAGCTTCACGCCATCTCCAAGATCCAACTCAACATTTCCTCCATCTGCAGCTCCCTCTGTGCACACCTTACACTTGAATGTAGCTGCCAAACTGGTTAATGACCCTCTCAGACCACTCCATTTTTGATGAACCCACTCAGCGCACATTGGACATTGAATGGAATTCACTCTGACACCCTTCCTGCACATAGCACACGGCCACTTCCCAGTTCTTTCCACCTCACCACATGCTTTACCACTTGCCATCACCTTCGTTTTTCTGATATTCACCTTCAGACCTTTTGTCTCCATATATTCCTTCCACTTGTTCATCTTCTCCTTCAGTCCATCCATACTTTCTGCAATCAACACCAGATCATCTGCATACAACAACTGCCACGGTAAACCCTCCTTTACGTTCTGAGCCAGCACCTCCATGACAGCTACAAATAGTAGTGGACTTAGTACCGACCCCTGATGCACTCCCACCTTCACCTCAAACTCACCACTGTTCCCGTCCTTCGTCCTTACAGCTGTGCGCGCTCTTTTGTACATTGCCATCACTACTCTGATCAACCATTCCTCCACTCCTAACTTCTTCAATGCCCATGTCACCACTTCACGTGGAACCCTATCGAATGCTTTCTCCAGATCAACAAACCCAAGAAACAACTTCTTCCTCTTCTCCATATACTTCTCCTGCAACTGCCTCACAATAAAAAGCGCGCCTGTCGTACTGTATGTGGTACAGTATGTGGTACACCACCTCTGTGTGGTACAGTAAAACACAATGTTCCGCCCCAATCTCATCACAGAATTTTTGAAATAGCTGATGATTTAATGTCCGTCCACGAATAAACTGTCTGCACGACTATTACCATCACTTCTTTCAGTTTCCATATCTTTCAGTTTCCATAGTTTCCATGCGAGTCCCAAAACCCTAACTTTTGGTCCCCATACTCCCAAGGGGTATGGATACCCCAGGTTAAGAACCCCAGGCCTAGAGGTATGCACACTCGCCTCTAAGCTGTCCAGCCTGGGTTCGTTGTTTGTGTCATCCTTCAGATGGACGTTAAACTGGGCGTCCCGTCTGCCAATGTCAAAGATCCCACACTGTCCTGCGCAAAAAATAGATGAGCTATCGCCACCACCTTGAACAAATTCCAAATTCCTGCCCTAACTACTGCTGGGAAGGCAATGGCAAACAACCCAATACAACACTTGTCAAGAAGCTGCTTCAGCAGCACCGACGCTCTGTAACAGAGTATGGTACATCACAATAAAAATCAATCAGAAAGAACTTCTGGAGGCATTTTCCATGGAGAAACGAGGTGCATGATTAATGGGAAAATTGGGAGTATCTGACGCAACACACTAGACATACATCAACAGCGCTTGCAAGCCCCGGGTGTACAACATGGGGACTGGGGAGTGTACGTGTTACAATTTACATGCTGCGAGAACCTACCGTGACGTGTACACAACAATGATCTGTGATCATTCAACGTGCTCATCAAAAGTGCCTCAGGCTTTACACGGCCTGTGCCTGGGAGGCCTCCTCAGTTTGAGGAAGGTCACAGACTCATCTCTAATGGACAGTGGGTATGAAACGTGTCCACTTTACTTTCACAGATTGCCTTTTTGGTTTTTAGATTGGAGCACTTTCATCTCACACATGCAAGCGCACTTTAGTCCCTCCGTGAAACATAATTTTGTGCCTTTCAATTGTGTTCACTTCTTTAACATGTATGGAGATATCGAATTGTTCCAAAACTGTAATGCCACAACTCAAAGTCTCACCTCAAACAGTTTGATTGGTTTTCTCAATCTACTTTACCAACTACTTGGGACAACTATTTTTCTCAATCTGCCGTTACACTGACACGTCCTACTTTTAAAATTTTCACTTTGCATTCATTTAATCCTAATGTTATTAAACTTCCATTCACATCCTTTTGCTTCTCCTTACCTCTGCCACATCCCCAATGGCGTACACTCCCGGGCAGCTCGTTTCGTCATGCAATCCAACTAGCACCTTTCCAGTCGTGGCTTCTGTCTGCACACCAGCCTTCTCCAGTTGGAGGTCCTTTGTGACTGGCTGTCGGCCTTGAGACAAGACAAAAAGAAAAGTACGTGCGTGCAAAATGGTGTCGAGCTTCACAAGACATGACCATGGACCACCACCCCAAAGAGGCAGTGTGCAATGGTCAGGTCGATGTTCACTAGTTCATGTTAACACCAGTCACAGACAGCACAATTTCTGCCTTTCAAAGCTTCATCAGCATGATAAAATTGACGATTGAATAGCAAATGTGAAAAAATAAATAAATACCCTGACTTAAGTAAAAGGACATCATAAATACAAGGGCGCGAAGACAGCGAAGAAGATACTCATGTCAATGTTTACTGCCATTTCCATCTCTTCATTATATCATCTTGATTGTCTTCCAACTCCGAGGGCCTTTCACTCACTCACCGCAGGCAGGTTGGTGGTCTTTCTGTCTTCTACCGACTCCTCTCCGGCCTTACTCCCCCAGCTCTCTCTGTGCTCTGTCCCCCAAATATTCCTACAGGTCGCACAAGATCTGCCTGCAACCCTCTTATGGTTAAACTGCCAAAATCTAGGCTCTCTGCTCACCTTCACTCTTTCATTCCCCTTTTCTCCCACCTCTGGAACAAACTCCCCCACTCCCTTCAATCCCACTCCTCCCTCCAGGTCTTTAAAACAGCTGTTCACCACAATCTCTTATCTTTCCCCATCCAAAACCTTGATCTTTTCTACCCCCGCTAATTCACCCCAGATCCACCTTGTTTGAAATTCCAACTTCTTTCCTGGAAGTCCTTGCAGTGTCCATATGTTTTATACCTCTCCCACCTCCCCCCCCAAGCCCTCTCCCTCCCACAGTTCTCTCAATGTCCCTGCTCTCAAATGTTGTGTTTGTGTGCTTCCCCCTCTCTCCCCATCTTGTCTACCGCTCCCCTTATTTTGTGTTTTATGTGTCGGTTTGACTTTTTGTGTGATTAATGTTACCTCTTTCACGAGCCTCGATGTTGTATACAAAAAAACCCCCCCAAAAAAACAACCTCTTTTCTGCTCTCTCCAATACAAATGGCAATCAAAATGTGCCCCTCCTGCCTCCAAACTATGCAAGATTGTTCCTGCACCAGTCAAAATCGGCTCAATGTTTGTCTACTCTGTGTACAGTTTCCAGCTGGTATTACACGTTCTTTCTAGCGGTGGGTATGTTTCCTGAGATTCTTAGAATATAAGTGCTTTTGCTCTGAAACCTTTTCAAAAAGTCGGGGGAGGGAAGGGGGAGGATTTCTCAATTGCCTGGTTGACTGCGGAGACGGCGTTACCAGCACCCTGAGTTCTTCAGGAAGTTACCTCGTTCCTCCCAAAGGTCAGACGCTGTATATCCTATCTTTAAAATAAATAAATAAAGCTCAGGTCTCATGTTGTCCAATATATCTGTATGCATGATTGTGTGATATTTCTTATATGAGCTTAAGACGATATAGAAAAAAATTCGTGTTTTTATTTATATATTGTATTTCACACAATCCCTGGTGATTTGAAGTCACAACTTTCTATATCATAGAAACCTTCACATCCTTTTTCAAACCCTTCCTCCTCAGGCACATTCAATTCTACCTACCAACAGCCCACATGACTGTGTCAAAGTCCTCCTGTCCTTCCTTTTCATCCCACTCATCCTTTTGCTCCTCTTCTGAAACATTCTGTCGTCTCTGCCAAGTTACTTGCAGCCTTCCTTCCTGACTGCGTTGAACTCGTTGTGGCCGACAACCAGACAGGAATTTCACACCCTCTTCACGAAGTGAGGTAGAAACGAGGGTGGCCATTTCCTAGAGGAGGAGGTGGGGGATGGGAGAAGACAGTTTTTAAAAATGGCAAACATTTGGAAACATTTGGGTCGGATGGATTTCAAGCATTGGTTGAAGAGATAGCGCAGAGTGCTGCATGCTATGTAAGGTTGTCAAGTTTGAAGGGTCTTGGATTAAGAATGGAAGAGCTATAAAACGTTAAAGGCTTTTAAGCACCTGGGTGAGAAAAACGTGAACAAAAGCCTTCATTTGGTAAATTTTGGAAATTTGACACGAGGAAGTAGTGAAGATGAATTGCTTTTACTACAGCTACTGAGACTCGTATAAGAGCTAAACAGATGCAGGACGTATGTGAACCGACACTGGAGTGGTAGGTAACAGGACATGATAAGAATCAAAAACACGATAAGCAAAAGTAAGAAAAATAATTGCAGGCAGGTGTTGGGAACAATTCGATGGGCCAAAAGAACAAGCTTTGACTAACTAAGTGGGCCAAACACAGAGGGGAGCAAGCAAGCAAAGCATGCATCGAAGGACAGCACAACCTGATCAAATCCTCTCAGGCAGCAACTCCGAACCATTAGTGTTGTGTCCAGGCCAAGGCCTCTGAGGAAGCCTGCCGTCTCCAAAGCAACATCTTACAAAAGTCAAAGATACACCAAAGCATGGCAAACATTGGTGGCTGGTTGAGAAACAAAATCTTGCTTTTCACGTTAACTCGGTTTGCATAACTTGCATAAAACGCAAAGCATGAGCTCCACATTTGATTAGTGGAGATTGGTTTGCTCAGCAAGTTGAGCATCTCGTTACGTTAAGGCATTGTTGTATAAAAGGATACAACCTCCACCGACCACCAACCTGTAGAAGACAAAGGAAAAATAAGGTGATAGTCAAACTCCAATTTTAGAAAAACAAGAACACTGCTTACAGCTTACAGTTAACGCTCAGACCACATGACCACAGCAACAGGTGCCAGTGAAATATATTCCCATATAATAACAATAATAATAACAATAATAATAATAATAATAATAATGCCCTCCTTTGAATACACAAAAAGGTCTGATAAACAATGCGCGTTCTATTGATGTAATCCATGATTTATTTGAGATACCTAGTGATCCGGAGCAGAAGGTTGATTCTATGAGGGATTCGAGCAAAGCGTAACAGTAGTAGGCATTTACGACATAGGGTTCCGATGCCCTGATCTATCGAAACTGTGCTTTTAGAAACGGTGTTAAACTGGTTTTGGAAATGAGACACCTTGCGATATGCTAGAGCAGCTACACCATTACATTGGGACCTATCCACGGATACTGTCTGCTTTGAGGTGACTACACTCATATGCAGGTAGAATATTCCCAAAAATTACCACGTCATTTACCGTCGGGTGGAATGGATGCCGTTTCGCTCCTAAAATTCAGACCAGGGATGGTCGAATCTCCGTTCGATACATTCTACGATTTGTTTAAATTGACAGTAAAGTTGGTGATGAGAAGTACGATAATGTTTAAAACAAAAACAAAGCGATCGATAATTATCATCCTTACGATTTCCCCGGTGACTTCTGAAGCCAAAATATATCATCACTGGTAATGCCATGCTCCACAGCCCCAGGGACCTGCACACGCATGAAAAGAACATGAAAATGCTTTCACGCACTAGGGAAAGCTCGTTGTGAAAATGGGAGAGAAAAATCGAGGTAATGAAACCATGGGGAGAAGGTGAGACGGAAGAGAAAAAAGAAAATAATTCAAACACTCACATTCTCCGGGAACTTCGGTCTCAGCCCCACAGCGAGCACCACATTCTCAGCAAGCAACAACACCTGCACAAGCAGACAAATGTCATTATTATTACTAGGGCATGCCCGTACTATATCTATATCTAAAATTATATCCCCCCCCCTCTATTTACATGAAATGGTTTGGTCCAAAGCGAACGGCTTGCGAGTACGGTGACAATCCCCCCCCTCTATTTACATGAAATGGTTTGGTCCATTCGCAAAGCCAAAGCGAACGGCAGTTACGAATCGCAGTTACGATGAATCGCAAAGTAGTTTTAATTAGTTTTAAAACATAGTTTAACGCCAACATAGTTTGCCAACGTGAAATAAATGAATACGCTCTCAAATGTGCCGTCCGAGGCAGAGTCTGTTCGGCACGTTCGGCACACGTGATAGCTCGCTGCTCTCTGATTGGTTGAATCGTTTTTTGGACATAGCTCGGTAACTACTTGTCCGATTAATATGAAACCTTGAAAAGGCACATCCTCGGGTCCCCAGCAATATACCTGGCAAGTTTCAAGTATATCGGACCGGTAGTTGTCGAGAAACAGCGGTCGCATACACACACACAGACAGAGATTAGTGGAATTATAGATAGATTATTATTCTTTTTGTATACAAGATCGAGGCTCCTGTGAGAGCTAACATTAATCACAAAAAAACAAACGGACACATAAAAAAACATATGATAAAGGGAGCGGGAGACAAGATGGGGAGAGAGAGGGAAGCACACAAGTACAACAGTAGAGAACAGGGACATTGAGAGAACTGTGGGAGGGAGAGGGAGGTTGGAGAGGTAA
Source organism: Myxine glutinosa (assembly GCF_964187855.1). Lineage (NCBI taxonomy): Eukaryota > Metazoa > Chordata > Myxini > Myxiniformes > Myxinidae > Myxine > Myxine glutinosa. Next base: position 132,727,044 of record NC_136264.1, on the reverse strand, counting down.
AAAACATATGGGCACTGCTAGGACTTCCAGGAAAGAAATCGGTATTTCAAAAAAGTGGATCTGGGGTGAATTACCCTGGAGACCCTGAAGACCCAAATGGCCCTGATGACCCAAAAGACCCCGAAAACTCAAAAGACCATGAAGACCCAAAAGACCCCGAAGACCCAAAAGACACCAAAGACCCAAAAGACACCTAAGACCCAAAATACCCTTAAAGGCCCAGAGGATCCAAAAGACCCTGAAGACCCAAATGGCCCTGAAGACCCAAAACACCCTGAATACCCCCAAATACCCTTAAATACCCCAAAGAACCAAAATACCCTTAAATACCCCAAATAACCAAAATACCCCAAAGACTCTTAAAGATCCAGAGGAAACAAAAGACCCTTAAGACCCAAAAGCCCTTGAAGACACCGAAGACCCAAAAGACCCCGAAGACCCAAAAGACCCCGAAGACCCAAAAGACCCAGAAGACCCAAAACACCCCAAAGACTCAAAATACCCTTAAAGGCCCAGAGGATCCAAAAGACCCTGAAGACCCAAATGGCCCAAAAGACACCAAAATGGTTAAAGATGCTTATCCCTCTGAAACGACGGACGTGTGGTGAGGCGCGCAGAGCGCGCCGAGTCACGCTAATACATTCAAAAAAAAAAAAAAAAAGTAGGGGGAGGATGGGCGAAATAAAATAAAATATAAACGCAATGCAATGGAGGAAGAGGATGATTGGGGAGTTCAAAAGGTAACAAGATTGGGAGAGCAGGGAGGGGTTGGGGGGTTGTTACCTTTTGTGTACGTAATAAGTAAGCAGCCACTTTGGAAAACCTCTCACCAAATTGAATCAAAACCAAATGCAATTCAGTTGTCTGGAGAATATGGTACAATCACTTTGTTGTTTTTGAAATTCACTCCAGGGTGAAATGCTTCTCTCTAACCCCTTGTCTACTCATTACAATGTTGCTATCAATGGTGTGTGTCTGTCCAGTGTTGACCCATGTACCTGTCCCCTCAATTGAATTGTCAGCCTACTGTCAGATTGTTATTAATCTACCTCATGTCGCTTCAGAAATTCCATGACCCTATCTGTACAAGAATGGAAAATTGCCGTCGTATTTTTATACAGGGATTCATTTCCATGACAAACACTTTTAGAATTGAAAAATAGGGGCGATGCCCCAGCGCTCACCTGGTAAAACCATGGAACCGCTGGTAGGTGTGGATAACCCACAAAATATGTAAATTAGCCGATGGTTTGAACAATCTTGTGAAAGCACCATGCAGAGATGATTCCTACCAAGTTACTTCTAAATCCGGTGAATACTTTTTGAGAAGAAGTAAAAACACTTTTGACTTTTAAATTGACCTGCTTACTAAGCAATTTTTAATGGGATTTACAAGGCAACAGGAGGCCTTGGTCCTCAGAAGTTCTGCAAAGTTTGGTGAAAATAAGACTCCTAATTTTAGCATTACGGGTGATGAAGATTGTGGACAAGTTTCATCGAAATTGTGTATGTAGTTTCAGAGAAGAAAGCAAATACATATCTTGGTGGGTCAAACCTGGACGCACTTGGACCCCCCCACACCTCCCCCCCCCCCCATATATCCCCTTAAACCATGATGCTTTTCAATGCCATGAGCAAACTTTAGTACATCATGGGTGAGGAAGGTTGTGGTCAAGTTTCTTTGAAATCGTGTGTGTGTAGTTTCGGAGAAGATCCGAGTGTTTATATACTGACTCACTAACTGACTGACGGACGGACACCGTGCGATGGTAATACCCCACCTGAACAATGTTCCAGGTGAGATAAACTGCACTTCTAATAAAAAAAATTTGATGAAACACATGGTTTTATGACTAAACGAGAGATAATTTGAAATATTAATACCATAGCAACCAAACACTTTACATAGCAACCATCATGAGCAATAGGGAAATGCGGCAAGTTTATAAATAAAGTGTGAAGTTCACAAATGCACGACAAATTATGATGGACAAAATACCATAAAATCCACAAAATAATCACTTCCACGTTTGAAAAGACAATTCGAAACCTCAAAACCCAATAGAGTGGCAACCATTGTGCAGGCTTGATGAGCCTAAAGGCCTCCTCCTGCATTGAGATTTCATGTTTTTTGTTTTGTTTTGTTTTTATGTAGAAGGCTCCAGGCACGGACTATGTAGTCCTCATCGAGGCCAGGCCATGTAAGGGAGCTCATATGATTTTAACTATAAAATTCTTATTTGAAATCGTAATGGTCTCAGTCCGTATAATATCTGGGAGGAAAATAAAACCTCAATATTTAACCCCATAAATCAGGGCCATTTTAAGGAAAAAGGCAAAAACCCTAAAGAAGGAGGTCTGGTCTGGCACATCCAAACAAGCAGCGTGAAGGTCACACAAGGTTCGCCCATCCGACCAAATTGCAGAAGTACAACCATGAACCATGACCATGATCTTTGATTTGCACGAATAGCCATCTTATACAAACAATTTGATCAACTTCACCTCTTTGGTGCTCGATACACCTCGGATACTGTGCTTGTCCAAAAAGCTGCCTCTGAGGTTGAAGTATTTCACGTGTCTGGACAATAAAATAAAAAAATCATTGCATCATAGGTATCATTGCATCATTGCAAAACATAATAATCATCATGGCTTGTCTACGCTGGGCGGCTTGTCTACCCTGGGCGGCTTGTCTATGCTGGGTGGCTTGCCTCTGCCAGACAGCTTGGCTATGCTCGGTGGTAGCCGTTGCCTTGCCAGCAGTCAGACAGGGCAGATATTTGTAATTTGTTTCAGGTGCTGGTGATAACTTGCCTACTCATTGCGGAAGACAGTTTGATTCGGAATCAACCTCCGGCTCAATGTCCATCCAACACATTGATGTGTTAATACACATTAAAAAAAAAAAAAAAACCACCGTTTAGAGGCCATTTTCCCCGCAAAGCGGGGGTTGGCCTTTTCGGGGACCGTGGTTGTTGTTGTTTTTTTGGTCCCCTTTTTGAAGCAATGTTTTACGGCCGGATGCCCTTCCTGACGCCAACCCTTTTTGCCGCCTTCAACGACAAACAGGGAATTACCAGTGAACTGGTACTCAATTAGCCGACCTCGGAAGGATGACAGGCTGAGTCAACCCCCCTGGCATTAATTCGGCGATCGACCGAGATTCGAACCCAGGATTCTAGGATCCTAAGCCGGCACCCTAGCCGCTAGCCCAACACCAGGGATTGAGGAAGTTAGGAGTGGAGGAATGGTTGATCAGAGTAGTGATGGCAATGTACAAAAGAGCACGCACAGCTGTAAGGACGAAGGACGGTAACAGTGGTGAGTTTGAGGTGAAGGTGGGAGTGCATCAGGGGTCGGTACTAAGTCCACTACTATTTGTAGCTGTGATGGAGGTGCTGGCTCAGACCATAAAGGAGGGTTTACCGTGGGAGTTGTTGCATGCAGATGATCTGGTGTTGATTGCGGAAAGTATGGATGGACTGAAGGAAAAGATGAACAAGTGGAAGGAATGTATGGAGACAAAAGGTCTGAAGGTGAATATCGGAAAGACAAAGGTGATGGCAAGTGGTAAAGCATGTGGTGAGGTGGAAAGAACTGGGAAGTGGCCGTGTGCTGTGTGCAGGAAGGGTGTCGGAGTGAACTCCATTCAATGTACAATGTGTGCTGAGTGGGTTTCGGGATCATGATCCCGATTCTAAACAAAAATTCTAAATTCTAAATTGAGTGGGTTTCGGGATTCTAAACATGATCATGGTCATGTTAATACACATTAATGGTATACAAATTGACGACTCACTCTGCCTGCAAAACACCAGGATGACAGTTTATAGCTGGGTCGGGAATCAAACGCATGCTAGACAGCTCAAAGATGAGTGCACACACTTCGACGCTATCTTGCCAGCCCTGTATATTATTAACTATCATTAAAATTCTCCATACTGTCCCACATTTAGAACCCTCACTCCTCTTACACTTACACATATCCATATCCCCTCGTTCCCCTTCGCGTCATTTCCCAGGTCCCATCCCTCACTTGTCCTGCAGTTGAACTCGATGTCCCCAGTTCAGCGAGCGCACATGATCTCGCAACTTGGATGCCAATGTCGACCTGAACACCAAACACAGGAAAAGTTAAGAGTTAAAAAATAATATTCACAATAATATAAAAAACAGGCTGAACAGTTTACGTTTTGTATCCCATCAATAGGCTGGATCTGGATCTGAAACAAAATTGAATGAGCTTGTTCTCGTCACCTGACCAACTCATCCACCTAGTTTTGTAACTCGTTCACAACATTTGGAAACAACGGGCTATACCTTATATCGTTTTTGGCCCTATCTCTCAACGGTGAAAAATCACTTAAAGAATTGAAAAAAATTCTCATATCCGGATCCGTATTCGGATCTTCATCAAATACGAATTAATTCGGCCTTGTCACATACCCAACCTGTCCAACAAATTTCATCCAAATCCGTCCACAACTTTTTCAGATATCCTCTTCACAGACAGACAGACAGAAAACGGTGAAAACATAACCTCCGCCCACCTGGAATTCCAGCAGTCCAAATCCCTTCATGAAGATCTGGATAAAGCAATGTAATTGTTGGATGTCTGGCAGTTCCTCTGATTCCTTAATATCTCTTCCTGGTTACTCCCTCCTCCGGTATGATAGACCTGAGCCTCGGCCTGGTGGTGGGGTGGCTATCTTTGTCAAAAACTCTCTTCCTCACTCTCCTTGCACTGCTCTCTTTCCTCCTCACCCGCAGGAGTACCTCTGGTTACGGCTTCCTCTCCGCTCCCACCTTTTGTTCATATGTGTTCTGTACCGTCCCCCAAACAGTGATGACTCCATCTACATTTCAATGTCTGACAACATGGACCAACTTCTATCCACTCATCCCAACTCTCTCTTCCTCATATGTGGTGACTTCAACTGTCATCATGCCACCTGGTTGGGTGTGGGTTCCTCTCTCACTAGTCATGGCACCTCAGCAAAGGACTTCTGTGACTCACTGGGATTGACACAATCTGTCAATTTCCCGACCCGGATCTCAGCCAATGGAGTATCTTCTCTTCTAGACTTGGTTATGACAAACTTCCCTGCTAATGTCTGCTGCTCTTCTTCTGCTCCAATCGGTTCTTCTGATCATGTGCTTGTCAAAGTGGACATCTCTCTGGCCATTCTCAGAGAGCCTCCTCAGCGTCGACGAGTCTGGCATTTCACTCAGGCCGACTGGGACGGTCTTCAAGCAGCCATCAATCGTCTGGATTGGTCTCCCATCTCCACTGCCTCTGACATCAATTCTTCCTGGGAATTCTTCCAAAGCAAACTGATCTCTCTCATGCACAGATTTATCCCATCTCGCCTTCAATTGTCTTACCCTTCCTCCCGTCCATGGTACACTGAATCTTGTGGTGAGGCAGTTGCCCTGAAACAACTTGCCTTTGCCTCTTGGAAGGCTAATCCAACTGAAGGAAATCTCAGTTCCTTCCACCAAGCTCGGAACAAGTGTGTGTCTACCCTCAGGAGTGCCAGGAAGCACTATCTCTCCTCACTCAAGAATGAACTCTCAAACCTGTCTCCTTCCTCCAAATCCTGGTGGCGTCTGGTCAAATCCGTTTCTGGTGTTTGTTCCCCCTCCATCCCCTCCCTTACCTCAAATGGCCACACAGTTGACATCGCACGTGACAAAGCCGAATGCCTCAACTCTGTGTTCGCCTCGAAATCCTTAGTCCCAAACCCATCTCTCTCTGTTCCCACCTTTCCCAGTCGAACCCAACTGCTCCTGGACTCTGTGTCCTTCTCTCCTGACAAGGTGGAGGAGTTTTTGTCAAACCTCGACTCTGATTCTGCAACTGGACCAGACGGCATCAGCCCACGGGTCTTAAAATCCTGCTCTGCCGCTCTATCTCACCCTCTCTCTGTTCTTTTCACCCTATCTTTTGCTCAAGGTCATCTGCCAGCATCCTGGAAATCAGCTAACATTACCGCTTTACACAAAAAAGGTGCAAAAACAGATCCTTGCAACTACAGACCAATCAGCCTGCTCCCAATTATCAGCAAAGTCATGGAATCCATCATTGCTTCGGATATGAAATCTTTCCTCTTCTCCAATGGCTTGATCTCTGATCATCAATTTGGTTTCAGACCAGGTCACTCTACTCTGGACATGCTGCTTCTGCTGTCTCAACAATGGATGGAGGTCCTCAATGCCAAACAGGAAATCAGAGCTGTCTCCCTTGACATATCAAGGGCCTTTGATACGGTCTGGCACCCAGCTCTGCTCACCAAACTCTCCTCCTATGGTATCCATGGAAATCTCCATGCATGGCTTGCGGACTTCCTCTCTGGTCGTAGTCAACGTGTGGCCCTGAATGGATTTCTCTCATCTCCCCTTCCTGTTCAGGCTGGAGTTCCCCAAGGAAGTGTGCTGGGCCCTGTGCTTTTTCTGGTCTTTATCAATGATCTCTCTGACTCTCTGGAAAATCCTCTCTATCTCTTTGCTGATGACTCCACTCTCTGCCGCTCCATTCCTCTTCCCTCAGATCGGCAGTCTGCAGCCTCCTCACTCTCTGAAGACCTGGACAAAATCACAGACTGGTCAAACAAGTGGAACATGTCTTTCAATCCTGCCAAATCTCACTCTCTTACTATGTCTCTCCGAAAAGATCGACTGGACAACCCTCCCATCTACTTTCTCAACAATCCTCTCCAAGAAGTTCTGTCACTCAAGCTTTTGGGTCTCACTATCTGCCATGATCTTTCTTGGGAAAACCACATTTCCAAGCTGGCCTCCAAAGCCAGTCGCCGACTGGGCATCCTCCGTCGTGCGAAGTCCTTCCTCGGCACACCTGAGCTCCTCACCACTTACAAGGCTTTCATCCGCAGCTCAATGGAATACTGTTCTCCCCTATGAGCTGGTGCTCCTGCCTCACACCTGGCTCGGCTTCACGCTGTTGAATCCAAAGCTTTCAAAATCATTGGAATCTCCCGCGATGAAGCTATCTCTGAGGGCCTTTCACTCACTCACCGCAGGCAGGTAGGTGGTCTTTCTGTCTTCTACCGACTCCTCTCCGGCCTTGCTCCCCCAGCTCTCTCTGTGTTCTGTCCCCCAAATATTCCTACAGGTCGCACAAGATCTGCCAGCAACCCTCTGATGGTTAAACTGCCGAAATCTCGGCTCTCTGCTCACCTTCACTCTTTCATTCCTCTTTTCTCCCATCTGTGGAACAAACTCCCACACTCCCTTCAATCCCTCTCCTCCCTCCAGGTCTTTAAAACAGCTGTTCACCACCATCTCTTATCTTCCCCCATCCATAACCTTGATCTTTTCTACCCCCACGAATTCACCCCAGATCCACCTTGTTTGAAATTCCAACTTATTTCCTGGAAATCCTGGCAGTGTCCATATGTTTATACCTCTCCCACCCCCCCCCCTTCACATGCCTCCCCCCCAAAGCCCTCTCCCTCCCACAGATCTCTCGATGTCTCCATGTCTCTCGGTCCCTGCTCTCAAATGTTGTGTTTGTGTCCTTCCCCCTCTCTCCCCATCTTGTCTACCGCTCCCGATGTTATTTGTTTTATGTGTCTGTTTGTCTTTCTGTGTGATTAATGTTCGCTCTTTCACGAGCCTCGATCTTGTATACAAAAAAAAAAAAAAAAAAAAAAAAAAGTTGCCATTTAATAACAATAAATGCAAAGATCTACATATTGGAAGAACAAAGGAGCTGATACTCGAAGCCTCCCACCTTTTGGGTGCTATGAGGAACAGATCTGTGTAATATGAAAGCTAAATCTTGAACGGTTTTTGAAATATGAAATGAAACACAAGCCAAGTTACTGAGATGGTTGCCATGGCAACATAGTTCAGCCATTCACAGCCGTGATCTAATTAGGTTGAGATAATGCCACGAGGAATGGATATCTGCAATATGAAAGCTAAATGACAAACGGTTTTTGAAATATCGTGCACACAAAAGTACATGGACGGATCGGCCGGCTAGACGGAGCCTATTTAAATGTCCCCCATCTCCAACCTTTTCGGAGGGGTGGGGGACAAACACGGTTGCAATGGCGGTGGTGGTTCATATGCATCCTGTGGCTGCTGGCTGCATCATTTTCTGGTACACTGGAAGAGGTTCCTTCTTTTAAACCTCTAGGCCAAACCATCAGCCATGACCTTTCCTGCTCTGACCACTTAAAGCTGGCTTCCAAAGCCAGCCACAAAGTAAGCATTCCCCCATGATCCGAATCCTTCTTGGAAAATCAGAGCTACTTCGAGTCTACAGGCCTTTAAACGTAACTCAATGGAGTACTGCTCACCGCTATGGGCTTCCTCATTTCAGTTTTCTCCCCTCCTCCCTCTCTTTGTTTCCTGTTTATTCATTCCCTCGATGTCTGTCTTTGTCAATTCTCCCTTGCTCTTCCAGGTGCCTCACTCCCGTAAAGGAAAACAAATCTGAGGTTGAATGACCTGAGCTAAACTGAAGTTAAGTAATTGTTCCCATTTGTATTTTCGTCAAAACTGTATTTATTTTATGGTACCTACAGTGGTACAGTGGGTACCTACAGTACCGACAGTGGGTCCCAAGGAAAATTCTCGGTGTAAATCTTTCATAACTGTATAGAAAATCGTGTTAATTTGTGTCGTGTCTTTTGAGGCCTTGTACCGTGTCTTACCTTGAGGCTTTGTTTTTCTCAGCGGTCCGTCGATTGTGCTCCAAATACTTTCGTTCTCTGTTTTTCCCAGTCTTTTCACCCCATACTTCCTTGTTTAAAATCTCAACAAAAAAAAAAAAAAAAAAAAATTTCCTTCTCTGTTCTTCTTATTTGTTTATTCGTTGTTCTTATTCGTTCGTTCGTTCTTCGACCACATGTTTCACCCCCATTTCCCCAGATAGTTTTCACTGTTAAACGTTCAAATGTTTAAACTTTCCCCTGAAGAACTGTATTCTGTCGTATATTATAACACCTTTTTCTTCTTCTTCTTTAAAAGGTTGCTTTCGACTTGCTCACCAAATCTATTCATTCCAAAAAAAAATTCCATCTCTTACAGTGCCTCTCTTTCATACATTCCCTAAACTCACCTGCACTCCACCCCCCCCCCCCCCCCTCCAGCATCCTTAAACGTATCTTTGACTCGAATGTCACAAGAAACTCATTTTGCAATAAATATCCGTTTCCCATTAATCGTACACTTTCTAAAATCCAATCTCACCCCTCCCATCCAAATCTTCCACATCACCCCTCCCCTCCAAAACTTCCCCATCACCCCTCCCCTCCAAATCTCCCCCTTGCCCCTCCCCTCCAAATCTTCCCCATCACCCCTCCCCTCCAAATCTTCCCCATCACCCATCCCTTTCAAATCTTCCCCCTTGCCCCTCCCCTCCAAATCCTCCCCATCACCCATCCCTTTCAAATCTGCCCCCTTGCCCCTTCCCTCCTAAACTCCCCCCACACCCCTCCCCTCCTAGACTCCCCTTCACCCCTCCCCTCCTAGACTCCCCCCTCACCCCTCCCCTACAAATCTCCCCCATCTCCCATCCCTTTCAAATCCCTCCCCTTGTCCCTTCCCTCCGAAACTCCCCCCTAACCCCTCCCCTCATAAACTCCCCCCTCACCCCTCCTCCTCAAAGCGTCCTCCCTGCTTCTTCCTCCTTACAACTCTCACCTCCATCTACCCCAACCTTCTGCCTCGCTCTTCCACCTCCTCAAATAACACCTCACTGTGCCTCACCCAGTCACCATCAAACCTTTTGTCCGCCCCATCCTTCCATTTCTCCGAGCTATTCTGAAATCTCTGACACACCTTCAACAGCTCTCCCGACCTCTTCCACCTCTTCCACATCTTACTCTACCCCTCCCCCGCCCCCCCCTGTTCTGTATCCGATGCTCCCCCTTCCTCTTCATTAACGGTATGGACCTCAAACATCCGGGGCCTTCGTTCAAACTTAACTGATCTCTCCATACAGGTTGCTTCTGACAAACCAGATGTGATCTACTTAACAGAAACTTTCCTCCTTCATGATGTCTCTGATTCCTTAGTATCTCTCCCGGGTTACTCCCTCCTCCGGTATGATAGACCTGAGCCTCGTCCTGGAGGTGGGGTTGCTATCTTTATCAAAAACTCTCTTTCTCACTCGCCCTGCACTGCCCTCTCTCCACCTCACCCCCAGGAATACCTCTGGCTACGGCTCCCCCTTCGCTCCCACCTCTTGTTCATATGTGTGTTGTACCGTCCACCAAACAGTGATGACTCAATCTACATCTCGCTGTCTGATAATATGGACCAACTTCTATCTGCTCATCCCAACTCTCTCTTCCTCATATGTGGTGATTTCAATTGTCACCATGCCAGTTGGCTGGGTGTGGGTACCTCTCTCACCAGCCATGGCTCCTCAGCAAAGGACTTCTGCGACTCACTGGGACTGCCACAATCTGTCAATTTCCCGACCCGGATCTCAGTCAACGGAGCATCTTCTCTTCTGGACCTGGTTATGACTAACTTCCCTGAAAATGTCTGCTGCTATTCTTCTGCTCCAATCGGCTCATCTGATCATGTGCTTGTTAAAGAGGACATCTCTCTGACCATTCTCAGGGAGCCTCCTCAGCGTCAACGAGTCTGGCATTTCACTCAGGCCAACTGGCACGGTCTTCAAGCAGCCATCAATCATCTGGCCTGGTCTCCCATCTCTACCGCCTCTGACATCAAGTCATCCTGGGAATTCTTCCAAAGTAAATTGCTCTCTCTCATGCACAGATTTATCCCATCTCGTCTTCAGTTGTCATACCCTTCCTCCCGTCCATGGTACACGGCATCTTGTGGTGAGGCAGTTGCCCAGAAACAACTTGCCTTTGTCTCCTGGAAAGCAAATCCAACGGAAGGAAATCTCATTTCCTTTCACAAAGCCCGAAACGAGTGTGTGTCCACCCTCAGGAGGGCCAGGAAACAATATCTCTCCGTTCTCAAGACCGAACTCTCTTATCTGTCTCCCTCTTCCAAATCCTGGTGGCGCCTGGTCAAATCTGTTTCTGGTGTTTGTTCCCCCTCCATCCCCTCCCTCACCTCAAACGGCTACACAGCTGACTCCGCACGTGAAAAAGCTGAATGCCTCAACTCTGTGTTTGCCTCTAAATCTTGTGTCCCAAACCCATCCCTCTCTGTACCCACCGTACCCAGTCGTACCCAGCTGCTCCTGGACTCTGTGTCCTTTCCTCCTGACAAGGTGGAAAAGTTTCTGTCAACCCTCGACTCTGATTCTGCAACTGGACCTGACAGCATCAGCCCACGGGTCCTAAAATCCTGTTCTTCCGCTCTTTCACTCCCTCTCTCTGTTCTCTTCACCCTCTCTTTGCTCAAGGTCATTTGCCATCTGCTTGGAAATCAGCCAACATCACCGCTTTACACAAAAAATGTGCAAAAACAGATCCTATAAACTACAGACCAATCAGCCTTCTCCCAATTATCAGCAAAGTCATGGAATCCATCATTGCTTCGGATATGAAATCTTTCCTCTTCTCCAATGGCTTGATCTCTGATCATCAATTTGGTTTCAGACGAGGTCACTCTACTTTGGACATGCTGCTTCTGCTGTCTCAACGATGGATGGAGGTCCTCAATGTCAAACAGGAAATTAGAGCTGTCTCCCTTGACATATCACGTGCCTTCGATACGGTCTGGCACCCCGCTCTGCTCACCAAACTCTCCTCCTTTGGTATCCATGGAAATCTCCACGCATGGCTGGCGGACTTCCTCTCTAGTCGTAGTCAACGTGTGGCCCTGAATGGGTTTCTCTCATCTCCTCTTCCTGTTCAGGCTGGAGTTCCCCAAGGCAGTGTTCTGGGCCCTGTGCTTTTTCTGGTCTTCATCAATGATCTCTCCGACTCTCTTGAAAATCCTCTCTATCTCTTTGCTCATGACTCCATTCTCTGCCGCTCCATTCCTCATCCCTCAGATCGGCAGTCTCCAGCCTCCTCACTCTCTGCAGACCTTGACATAATCACAGACTGGGCAAACAAGTGGAACATGTCTTTCAATCCTGACAAATCTCACACTCTTGCGATGTCTCTCCGAAAAGACCGACTGGACAACCCTCCCATCCACTTTCTGAATAATCCTCTCCAAGAAGTTCTGTCACTCAAGCTTTTGGGTCTCACTATCTGCCATGATCTTTCCTGTGAAAACCACATTTCAAATCTGGCCTCCAAAGCCAGTCGCCGACTGGGCATCCTCCGTCGTGCGAAGTCCTTCCTTGGCACATCTGAGCTCCTCACGACATACAAGGTTTTCATCCGCAGCTCAATGGAATACTCCTCTCCCTTTGGGCTGGTGCTCCTGCCTCACACCCAGCTCGTCTTCACGCTGTTGAAACCAAAGCGTTCAGGATCATTGGAATCTCCCGCGATGAAGCTACCTCCGAGGGCCTTTCACTTACTCACCGCAGGCAGGTTGGTGGTCTTTCTGTCTTCTACTGACTCCTCTCCGGCCTTGCTCATCCAGCTCTCTCTGGGCTCTGTCCCCCAAATATTCCTACAGGTCACACAAGATCTGCCTGCAACCCTCTTATGGTTAAACTGCCAAAATCAAGACTCACTGCTTACCTTCACTCCTTCATTCCTCTTTTCTCCCACCTCTGGAACAAACTCCCTCACTCTCTTCAATCCCACTCCTCCCTCCAGGTCTTTAAAACAGCTGTTCACCACCATCTCTTATCTTCCCCCATCCAAAACCTTGATCTTTTCTACCCCCACTAATTTCACCCCAAATCCACTTTTTTGAAATACCAACTTCTTTCCTGGAAGTCCTTGGTGTCCTTGTGTTTATACTTCTCCCACCCCCCCCCCCCCCCCCCCCTTACCCACGCCGCCTCCCCCCCAAGCCCTCTCCCTCCCACACATTCCCGATGTCCCTGCTCTCAAATGTTGTGTCTATGTGCTTCCCCTTCTCTCCCCATCTTGTCTACCACTCCCCTTTTTATATACTTTGTTTGTTTGTCTGTTTGATTTGTTTGTGTGATAAATGGTAGCTCTTTCACGAGCCTCGATTCTGTATACAAAAAAAGAAAAGAAAAAAGAAAGCCAAACATGATCAGACATCAGAGAGTTGGACAAATGAAGAGTTTTGAGGTTTGGTGAAATGTAATTTGGAGTTCAACACTGTATAGCGTATATGGAAGTGATTATAAATTCCCAAGTGTTATTTACTTTATTTTATCCCATTACGGATCAAAAATGAAGAACTGATTGTGCTTCATACATTTTCTAAATGTTCCCTATCAGGAAGATTTGTAATTTTTCAAGCCTTCATGCCGTCTCGAACATTGTTTGTCTGTCCATATGGATGGACGTATGTCCTTAAACGTACACCAATCAGAGCTGAGGATCTGGTCACGTGACATAGGTGATGTGATGTCATTACGGCGGTAAGACGACTAACTCCACACACCGCCATTTTGATTCCTATGCCGTTCAGGCCCTCTCAGGCCGGACATATCGTTGAACCTGTGATGTTTCACAATCTGAATGCTCTACCTTTATGTTTTTCATTCAGTGTGAAACACAAACAAACACGTGAAACACATGAAGTAAAACACGTTAAGATAAGGATCTTTTATAACACTCAATTGTTATCGTGGCTGTAGTTGTTGTTGTTTGTGGGTTGCTTCTGTGTAGTTTTATATATTTTTCTATTGCTTCGCAAAATATCACAACTGTATATATAATTTTGTATGCTCGTTCCGTGTCCTTCTAAAGGGTTTCTGCTGTCATAGAATAATAAATGTTTCCGTTCAAACTGCTGTGTGAATAAACCAAACATTAGCGCTTCTTCCTCTTCTTCATACTTTCAAAGAGGCTTTAAGAACTGGCAAATTCGTGATTAAACAAACTATTTTTTACAGCGTAGATGTTTGGTCCCTGTGCTTACAGCGTTTGTCTATCCGTATGTATGTACGCCCCTCACATATTTATCTTACATATTGGGTGAGTTTTATAGCCAACAATTACGCTTCTGAAGGGAAGGATGTAATGCCATTTGGCTTTGCCGGTTATGTTTCTTTCAACACCATTTAGGGAACGTTTATATATTACATCGTATACCAGTTGGGGCAAATTATCACACTTGATGATTGGGGGAAACTGAAATTATGACAAAGGGTGATGATATATGACGTGGGAGGAGGATCGGGGGGGGGGGGGGTGCATGCCCCCCAGATCATATATAATTAAAACTTAATTAAGGGCTCTTCAAACATTGAAGCATTTCTTATGACTGCCTCCAACTACCCTAAGCCTGATGTTGGCTTATCGGTTAGGGGGGAGGGCTTGGGATCCTAAGGTCCTGAGTTGGAATCCCGGTCAGCTGTTGAATTAACACCAGGTGGGGTTGACTCTGCCTGTCATCCTTCCGAGGTCGGCAAAATAAGTACCAACTCACTGGGTCCTCTCTCAGGGAGGTTTGTGGCAGGATTTGCACTCCGGCCGCCGTAAAACACCTCATTCCGTAACACACACAGTGAGTGGTGTGTGTCGCGATGGTGCTGAGGTCACTTTCATAGTGTTGACTAACTGACCAACATATAGAATAAACCAGCGTCTCAATGCAATCTCTTCACTTCCATGGTGACAGACAGCTTCGAGACTTAGAGTACTTCAAAATAATTTAATACTTACATTATTTGTTAACTGGTATCTCCACCCAGGTCATACTATCCTCTTCAACTAAAGTATCAAACAAGCCCAGCTACGCTGTTAGACTTTCAGTCTTGTTACCTCCGCTACCAAAGGTGGATGGAGGTTATGTTTTCACCCCTGTCTGTCTGTCTGTCCGTTTGTGAACAAAATATCTCAAAAAGTTGTGGACGGATTCGGACGAAATTTGGCATAGAGGCAGTGTATGTGACACGGACAAAATGATTAGATTTTGGTGAAGATCCTCTCTCTCACCATTTCAGGAAATCATTAAACTTCGTATGTTTAATGAACAATGTCTTACAATTTTGATTACAGAGTCCAAGTTTACTTACATATCCTTTTATCCCTTTTAACCCAGTCATAGTTAGATTTTTCTCAAAGTGTTCGTCCTGCTGGATGACAACATGGCGATCCCACAGGCAGCTCTTCCATGTCGTTTTTCTATCTCCACCCACCTCAACCCTGTCCAATAAAATCCCATACCAAACGTACCATCCTTTCATCAGTCCTTAATGGGTATACCTGCTGGTTAGCAATATTTTCAACTTTAAAAAAATAATACATGGTAAATATACATGAGGAGATACCAGTGTCCTTTTACATTAATTATAAGGACATTAGAAGGCAATAGAAAAAATAAACAAAGTGTATGGGATTTTAACTTCGGATCAAAAACAAACAACAACAACAGGCATTTTAAGGCCATTTTCCCTGCTAGAGCGGGGGTTAGCCTTGCGGGCCCCATGACAATCTTCTCCATCTTGCCCTATTTTCTGCATCTCCCCTTGTTAACCCCCTTGCCCGCATTTCTTCTTCCACCATCTTTGGCCAAGTCTTTCTCGGTCTTCCCCGTCCTCTACTTCCTTCGACATTCATTTCCATCACTCTCCTCAACCAGTCACTTTCATCCTTCCTCAACACATGACCAAACCATCTCAACCTGTTCCTCTTCACAGCATCAATCACAGGCTCTATTCCCATCATCTTTCGCAATTCATCATTTGTCTTCCTCTCTCTCAACGATACTCCACACATCCACCAAATTTTTTCGAATTTCAACACACGAATTTTTTCGCAACAACATAAGCCAAGTGCTCAGATGGGGACATTAAATGGGTCAAGGTTTAGACTATAGTATTTTTCCACAGACAATAAAAACAATCAATCACATGTTTATGAGCATCAGATCAATGTAAGCAGTCTCAAAAAGAAGCCACAGATATAAATGCAAATCTAATTTAAGTCTGCTGTGACTTAAACGACCACAACTACGAACCAGTCAACCGTAGCCTCAGCTGGAAGGTCCCAACCGTAGGAGCGTGCGTCCCGTACTCCAGCGCCCAACAACGCAGCGTGATGCATCAGCTTCTTGGGCACACAGCCCACATTGACACATGTACCCCCAAGCCCCCAAACGCTGCCTGTATGAATATTGGGGTCAAGTAGGTACAATGCTTTGTTATAGTTTCATTGCAGACAAACACATTGTATACACACACACCATACCAGAGTGCAAGCAGGTGAGATTTTTCAACAATGAAAGCTTTTCAAAACGACCTAATTAGGCAAAATAGAGGGGGATATCAAGGAAAAGAAGTACACTGAAGATACAGGAGGAGGCCATTTGGCTCATCATGCCTGTGTTTTATCCACAATCCATTACTGTAATTTTTTCTCAGTTGCGTCAACTTTACACAAACTTTATTTTTACCACCAACTTAATATCTACATCCCTCAACATGTACACTGGGAGATGCTGTGTAATCGAACATCAACAACTTAAATGTAGACAGAACAACCAGCTTCACATCTCCATCTGAAAGCAAAGAGATGCAGCACCCCATGCCAACACTGCATCTTAAATATACAGGTGAACGAGATTTTACATCTATATCAACCCCAGAATAGACAGTGGCGTGTTTGTACAAAAGAGCTATTCTGCCACCCAATATCAGGTGGAATAACAACAACAACACAACACAACATGCATTTTAAGGCCATTTTCCCTGCTAGAGCGGGGGTTAGCCTTGCGGTCCCCATGACAATCTTCTCCATTTTGCCCTATTTTCTGCATCTCTCCTTGTTAACCCCCTTGCCCGCATGTCTTCTTCCACCATCTTTAGCCAAGTCTTTCTCGGTCTTCCCCGTCCTCTACTTCCTTCTACATTCATTTCCATCACTCTTCTCAGCCAGTCACTTTCATCCTTCCTCAACACATGACCAAACCATCTCAACCTGTTCCTCTTCACAGCATCAATCACAGGCTCTATTCCCATCATCTTTCGCAATTCATCATTTGTCTTCCTCTCTCTCAACGATACTCCGCACATCCACCGAACCATTCGCATTTCCACCCTTTCCAGCCTTCGTTGCTGCTCTACATTCATGGCCCATGTCTCGCTCCCATAAATCATAACACTTCTCACACATGCAGCGTACACCTTTCCCTTCAGCTTCAACGACACTCCCCTCCTCATCAGCACGCCACTCAGTTCCCGAAACTTCTTCCATGCACATCTCACTCTAGCAACCGTTGCCGTGTCTGATCCACCTTCTCCATTCAGCATGTCTCCGAGGTAGCAAAATCTTTTCACACCTTCCAGCTTCACGCCGTCTCCAAGATCCAACTCAACATTTCCTCCATCTGCAGCTCCCTCGGTGCACACCTTACATTTGAATGTAGCTGCCACACTGGTTAGTGACCCTCTCATACCACTACATTTTTGATGAACCCACTCAGTGCACATTGTACATTGAATGGAGTTCACTCCGACACCTTTCCTGCACACAGCACATGGCCACTTCCCAGTTCTTTCCACCTCACCACATGCTTTACCACTTGCCATCACCTTCCTCTTTCCTATATTCACCTTCAGACCTTTTGTCTCCATACATTCCTTCCACTTGTTCATCTTTTCCTTCTGTCCATCCATACTTTCCGCAATCAACACCAGATCATCTGCATACAACTCCCACGGTAAACCCTCCTTTACGTTCTGAGCCAGCACCTCCATCACAGCTACAAATAGTAGTGGACTTAGTACCGACCCCTGATGCACTCCCACCTTCACCTCAAACTCACCACTGTTCCCGTCCTTCGTCCTTACAGCTATGCGCACTCTTTTGTACATTGCCATCACTACTCTGATCAACCATTCCTCCACTTCTAACTTCCTCAATGCCCAGTCAATACTTCGCGTGGAACCCTATCGAATGCTTTCTCCAGATCAACAAACCCAAGAAACAACTTCTTCCTCTTCTCCATGTACTTCTCCTGCAACTGCCTCACAATAAAGAGCGCGTCTGTTGTTCCTCTTCCTGGCATAAATCCAAACTACATTTCGTCGATCTTCACCTTCTTCCTTATCCTTTTCTCCAACACCCTTTCTAATACCTTCATTCCATGCTCCAATAACTTTATCGCTCGGTACGAGCCACACTCCAGAAGGTCACCTTTCCCCTTGTATAGAGGGACGAGGGTACTCAGTTCCCAATCCACTGGAATGCGGCCTTCTTTCACCACCAGATTACAGATCTCTGTCATTCTCTTCACACCCCAACTTCCTGCTGCCTTCAACATATCTCCCACAACTCCCGTCGGCCCTCCCGCTGTTCTACTCTTCATTGCTTTTATCGGTTCCTCAACTTCCTTCTCAGTTATCTTCTCTGCCGGTCCTAAAACTGGGTTACTCTCAATGTTGCCATCCCATTCATTCTCTGTATTCAACAGCATTTCCATATATCTTTTCCATCTTCCTTTAATTCCATCTGGGTCCACAACGATTTGTCTCACTTCATCCTTCAAGCAACTCACCCCCATCACATCACACCTCTCTTTCGCTATCTGCTTTGCAATCCTGAATACTGCTTTCTGACCCTCTTCCGAATCCAAGCGTTCTCCGAACATTTTCCTACATGCCTCCTGCGCCTTTGCTACCTCTTTCTTTGCAGCCTTCTTGGCTGCCTTATAACTTTCATGCTCTGCTGTTTCTGCTCCCGTACCCTACGCCTTCTGCCACTCCTTGAACTTCTTCCTCTTCTCGTCAATCCTCTTTCCAACTTCATCATCCCACCACCATGTTTCCGAGTGCCTCGGTGGTCATTTTGTCCATCCACATACCTCACCAACGGCTCCCAACAGACTATCTTTCATTGACATCCAACCACTTTCAAGCTCAACCACATCATCCTCTACCCTACTCAGGTGGAATAACCTCATGCGTATTTATTATAAAGTAAATAAAGCTCAAAGTGTACATTGTTATAACGTCAAATACAATCTCTGTCATACCATAGCAGGTAATAAAGAACTACACACCTTGGGGTGAGGGTTTCACATAGTCCATCACCGCAACCCTTTTGCCATACTGAGCAGCTGAAAGAACACAACTTGTTATCCTCAGGTCGATGAATCAATTACAATTCATCACTTTCACGAGTAGGTTAACAAAGCCACCCAACAAGCAAAAGTAAACCATTGAGGAATACTAGATTTTGTCAAAATTAATGTTGGTCTGCATTGGCAGACAGGTCGAATGGGTTTTATCAACTGAAGGATGACAAAGGTGCGTGATCTCGCTGCCAGGGGGACCGAGGAGTGTGGTGTATCCGCTGAGGAAAGCAAAGGCGCTTTTCATTCTGACAGCGGTTAGCACGCCTTTATCAACCTTCAGTTGCCAAAACCTTTGTCCAAGATAAACTATAGTTTTCACGAATGGAGCAACAGCATCACTGTGATGCAACAAACCTTCTTTGGCGCATGCCAACCCACCAGAACCACCACCAATAACCAGCAAGTCGTACTCGTACTTTTCTGCAAAGACAACACAGACAAGTCTGGATCAGTTTTGTAATCATTTTGTAATAGTACAATAAACAAACTTGCTCTCTTGATATTTGCTGATGCGTCTCCCAGAAGTCTGCACAATATCACATCATGCCTGCGCTATATAAGCTCTATATAAATCCAATCCCTTGGTTTATCTGCTTGGTTTCACAGGGTGCTAGGATTGGGGATTGGAGATTGTGGGATGAGGACACATTCACTCACTGATGAAACCCTCCTTCACAGACATCACATATAAACAATTACCCATCAGTACATAATCTACCCATACGAGGCTGCAGGGAGTGCAGGCAGTGGTGAGGGAGCCGTGAGTGCAGTCAGCTGTGAGGGTACAGTGAGCACAGGCATCAGTGAGAGTGCGGTGAGAGCAGGCATCGGTGAGGGTGCAGTAAGCACAGGCATTGGTGAGGGTGCAGTGAGAGCAGGCATTGGTGAGGATGCAGTGAACGCAGGCATCGGTGAGGTTGCAGTAAGCGCAGGCATCGGTGAGGATGCAGTGAGCACAGGCAGCTGTGAGGGTACAGTAAGAGCAGGCATCGGTGAGGATGCAGTGAGCACAGGCATTGGTGAGGGTGCAGTGAGAGCAGGCATTGGTGAGGATGCAGTGAGCGCAGGCATCGGTGAGGTTGCAGTAAGAGCAGGCATCGGTGATGATGCAGTGAGCACAGGCATTGGTGAGGGTGCAGTGAGAGCAGGCATTGGTGAGGGTGCAGTGAGCGCAGGCATCGGTGAGGTTGCAGTAAGCGCAAGCATTGGTGAGGATGCAGTGAGCACAGGCAGCTGTGAGGGTGCAGTGAGAGAAGGTATCGGTGAGGGTGCAGTGAGAGCAGGCATTGGTGAGGATGCAGTGAGCACAGGCATTGGTGAGGGTGAAGTGAGAGAAGGCATCGGTGAGGGTGCAGTAAGCACAGGTAGCAGTGAGGATGCAGTGAACGCATGCATCAGTGAGGGTGCAGCAAGTGGGAACTGGGCATTCTGGCCACTCTGCAGAAGCTGTGTGAATCTCCCTTGGCCTGCCCCTCTGGTGTGCCGTGGTACCCTTGCTTTCGGACTACCACAGCATCATAGTCCCGCACCGAGCTGTGTACAAGTTCTTTCTAAATCCTTCTCCAATCTTTCCTGTGAATGTCCTGCTGTGTGTGTGTGTCCTGTATTCTCCCGAATGAGTGAGACACTATTGGATTAGGTAATTGAACTGATCAATTACTGTAGGCTTGAGGGGCGGTGGGGGGGGGGGGGGGGGGGGGGGGGTTGGGGAGGGATTATTTTTATTCATTGGTTTCTGTCAGTTCTGTATTGCCTGTGTGCTCTTTGTTTCTCCCGCCCCATTTTCTATTGTATTGAATACTCTGTTAACAAGAACCTCTTTTGTGGCCATTAGACGGGAACAGGACCTCCATAGGCACCTTAGAAATTGGAATAAACCGGTTAGACAGGGGAATTGGAAATCGGCGCGACAAGGCGCCATTATTTAACTAGAACAATGTGACTGTGTCACCAATATGCCTCCGCATAGTCCCACAATGGGTAGATGCCATCACATTTTTTTTTTTTCCTTCTTTTTTTTTGTATACTGAATCGAGGCTCGTGAAAGAGGACAAATCATTTACTTCACTTCGAGTTCATTTACTTCACAAACAAATCAACCAGACAAACAAAATATATAAAAAGAGGGAGCGGAAAACAAGATGGGGAGAGAAGGGGAAGCACACAAACACAACATTTGAGAGCAGGGAGATGTGTGGAAGGGAGAGGGCTTGGGGGGAGGAGGCGTGGGAAGGGGGGGGGGGGAGGGAGAAGTATAAAACACAAGGACACCAAGGACTTCCAGGACAGAAGTTGGTATTTCAAAAAAGTGGAATTGGGGTGAAATTAGCGGGGGTAGAAAAGATCAAGGTTTTGGATGGGGGAAGATAAGAGATGGTGGTGAACAGCTGTTTTAAAGACCTGGAGGGTGGAGTGGGATTGAAGAGAGTGAGGGAGTTTGTTCCAGAGGCGGGAGAAAAGAGGAATGAAGGAGTGAAGGTGAGCAGAGAGTCTTGATTTTGGCAGTTTGACCATAAGAGGGTTGCAGGTAGATCTTGTGCGACCGGTAGAAATATTTGCGGGACAGAGCCCAGAGAGAGCTGGGGGGGGGCAAGGCCAGAGAGGAGTCTGTAGAAGACGGAAAGACCACCAACCTGCCTGCGGTGAGTGAGTGAGAGGCCCTTGGAGTTAGCTTCATCGCGAGAGATTCCAATGATTCTGAATGCTTTGGTTTCAACAGCGTGAAGACGAGCTAGGTGTGAGGCAGGAGCACTAGCCCAGAGGGGAGAGCAGTATTCCATTGAGCTGCGGATGAAAGCCTTGTATGTGGTGAGGAGCTCAGGTGTGCCAAGGAAGGACTTCGCACGACGGAGGATGCCCAGTCGGCGACTGGCTTTGGAGGCCAGATTTGAAATGTGGTTTTCCCAGGAAAGATCATGGCAAATAGTGAGACCCAAAAGCTTGAGTGACAGAACTTCTTGGAGAGGATTATTCAGAAAGTGGATGGGAGGGTTGTCCAGTCGGTCTTTTCGGAGAGACATCGTAAGAGTGTGAGATTTGTCAGGATTGAAAGACATGTTCCACTTGTTTGCCCAGTCTGTGATTTTGTCCAGCATGTCACTCTGCATATGTATGGGTAGGGGATCACGTTTGTGAAGTTTTGTGTTGATCGGATAAGGTTCATTTTCTATCCAAGATGGATGCCAAACCACGTGACCTATGACATCATCATTTTCAAACTATATGCAACAGTAATGTTAGATTATATTTGTAAAATTTCGCATCGATAGGTGAGTGGTTTCAGAGATTATAATTATTTAATATTTTCCTTCACTCTAATATGGCTGCCAAACCATGTGACCTATGATGTCATAAATTTAATATTTCAATACGAATGGATCATAGATCATGTGCATGCAATTTCTGATTTTTAGGATAAGGAATTCGATTAAAACATTTTTGGCTGGTATACCACTTTACCTTTGATGTTATCATTATTATGCTTTTGTTCCCCATTGGGAGTACTTGACAATGTGCCAAGTTTCAAATTTTTCCATTCAGCGGTTTGTGAGAAATTTATTATTATTATTTGCTATTAATCCAATATGGCTGCCATACCAGGTGACCTATGATGTCACAATTATCACAAAAACATTCTGCATGGGTGTCACTCCTACCCTGAAAGTTTCATCTCAATCGGACATATGGTTGCTGAGAAAACCGAGGTTTCGGACGGACGGACGGACATGCCGAAAAAATAATAATGCCTCCGGCGACTTTGTCGGCGGAAGCATAAAAAACAAAAACTGTCCTTTGGCTCGCCCGGGCAATAGATTAGTCACGTTTGGGCTATTGCCGGTGCGTACGCAAATTAAGAGCGGACATAGGACCTCTCGTACCCTTCCCAGCTGGCGGACGGAATCCCCAGTCTTTGGAGACCCATCGACGGTAACAATACAACATTCTTTCACAATCCACTTTTTTTAGCCGCGTCGCAGACGCTGCTCATAGAGTGCCCTCTGCTGTTGTTGTTGTTGTTCTTCTTGTTCTTCTTGTTCTTGCAGAGAAGACAAAACCTCAAAGCTCCACCCATTCTGGGAACCATAGCTCCACCCATTCTGGGAGAGCCTTCATATAAACAAATATCCACCATTTTATTAACTCGCATAGCTTTGAGGCCTGTTTTGTAGGCCCGTGGTGTCTTCCTCTCTCACACAGTTTTATTTCAAATCAAATTCGATATATCATTTCATTTTTCACAGTCGCTAACATAGTTTTAGACTCGGTTGAAAAAAAACGGGAAGAAAATCCGATGAAAGTTGCCCTTTATAGAACGAAATGAATTCTCAAAGGCCTGTAACTTCAAGTCCATTGAGATTTTTTTTTTTTTAATCGCGGCATGGTCAGTCATACACCGCCCGAAATAACAGACGGGAAAATGCCGAGATATATTAAAAATTCGTCCATTTGATGACAATCGTCACGATGAAATATTTAATTTATACGTCGTCACAATAATGTGGAGAGAGGAGCATAGCTTCGTTCACGTGTTGCCACACACGGGAAATTGCCGAGATATATATATTTTAAATCGCGGCATGGTCAGTCATACACCGCCTGAAATAACAGACGGGAAAATGCCGAGATATATTAAAAATTCGTCGCCACACACGGGAAATTGCCGAGATATATTTTCACTTTGCACAAAAATAACATCAAGTAATCGAATCAATAGGAATGTCCTGTGCCTATAACATCGACGTTATAGGCACAGCTGCATCTAGGCATTGTGTAACATCGACGCGGCTTTTGTTTTAATTAAAACTTTTTGTACTTGTTTGTATATAAGATCGAGGCTCGTGTAAGAGCTAACATTAATGACAAAAAAACATAAACAGACACAAAAAATATACACTAAAGGCAGCAGGAGACAAGATGGGGAGAGAGAGGGAAGCACACAAGTACAACAGTAGAGAACAGGGACATCGGGAGATCTGTGGGAGGGAGAGTGCTTGGAGGGGAGGAGGCGTGGGAAGGGGGGGAGAGGTATAAAACAAATTGACATTGCTAGGACTTCCAGGAAATAAGTCGGTATTTCAAAAAAGTGGATCTGGCGTGAATTAGTGGGGGTAGAAAAGATCAAGGTTTTGGATGGGGGAAGATAATAGATGGTGGTGAACAGCTGTTTTAAAGACCTGGAGGGATGAGTGGGATTGAAGGGAGTGTGGGAGTTTGTTCCAGAGGCGGGAGAAAAGGGGAATAAATGAGTGGAGGTGAGCAGTGGTTGTGGATATCGGAAGTATCACGAGGAGGGGGTTGCCGGTGAACCGCGTGTGTCCTAGAGATACATGGGGGGGGGGGGGGGGGAGAGAGCACGGAGAAGGCAGAGGGTGTAAGACCAGAAATGAGGCAGAAGCAGACAGAGAGACCACCGACCTATCAGCGATGGCAATGTGATAGGTCCATTGACTCAGCTTGATCGCGAGACATTCCAGTGATCTTGAAAGCCTTGATTTCCATGGTGTCAAGCTGAGCAAGATGTGAGGCAGGGGAGCCAGCCCAGAGGGGAGACCACCATTCCATCAGGCTGCTGATAAAAGCCTTGTAAATGGATCGGAGCTCACGTGTGCCAAGGAAGGACTTTGCACGACGGAGGATGCCCAGTCCATCGTTACTGACCCAATCTCAACCAAGCTTGACAAGACTAACGGTCACATGATGGAGTTTGTAGCGACTTAATTTCCCCTTCTCCCCAAGGGGGTTTTCTGCCTTGGCTAAAATCTGTGCTAAGGTGTATAGATAGCTTATCGTAGCATTTTTCCAATTCAACTTCTACTAACAAAATTAATAACAACTCTTATGATAATAGCTAAACATTAATGTTATTACAAAACAATATTGTCGTGTGGCTACCCTGCAGTGAAAACCGCAGGGTGACACGGATGACCAAACGAGCTTTACTCCCAGGCGTTCAATCCAAAATGACGGTATTAGTTACAAGCGAGGGAAAGGAGGATGATGAACTGATAATATGGACCAACTTCTATCTACCCATCCCAACTCTCTCTTCCTCATATGTGGTGATTTCAACTGTCACCATGCCAGTTGGCTGGGGGTGGGTACCTCTCTCACCAGCCATGGCTCTTCAGCAAAGGACTTCTGTGACTCACTGGGACTGACACAATCTGTCAATTTCCCAACCCGGATCTCAGTTAACGGAGCATCTTCTCTTCTGGACTTGGTTATGACTAACTTCCCTGAAAATGTCTGCTGCTCTTCTTCTGCTCCAATCGGCTCTTCTGATCATGTGCTTGTTAAAGTGGACATCTCTCTGACCATTCTCAGAGAGCCTCCTCAGCGTCGACGAGTCTGGCATTT
This sequence comes from Myxine glutinosa, assembly GCF_964187855.1. Lineage (NCBI taxonomy): Eukaryota > Metazoa > Chordata > Myxini > Myxiniformes > Myxinidae > Myxine > Myxine glutinosa. Next base: position 132,701,595 of record NC_136264.1, on the reverse strand, counting down.
CACTCAGGCCAACTGGCACGGTCTTCAAGCAGCCATCAATCATCTGGACTGGTCTCCCATTTCTACTGCCTCTGACATCAACTCATCCTGGGAATTCTTCCAAAGTAAATTGCTCTCTCTCATGCACAGATTTATCCCATCTCGTCTTCAGTTGTCATACCCTTCCTCCCGTCCATGGTACACGGAATCTTGTGGTGAGGCTATTGCCCAGAAACAACTTGCTTTTGTCTCCTGGAAAGCAAATCCAACGGAAGGAAATCTCATTTCCTTTCACAAAGCCCGAAACAAGTGTGTGTCCACCCTCAGGAGAGCCAGGAAACAATATCTCTCCTTTCTCAGGACCGAACTCTCTTATCTGTCTCCCTCTTCCAAATCCTGGTGGCGTCTGGTCAAATCTGTTTCTGGTGTTTGTTCCCCCTCCATCCCCTCCCTCACCTCAAATGGCCACACGGCTGACTCCGCACATGAAAACGCTGAATGCCTCAACTCTGTGTTTGCCTCTAAATCTTGTGTCCCAAACCCATCCCTCTCTGTACCCACCGTACCCAGTCGTACCCAGCTGCTCCTGGACTCTGTGTCCTTTCCTCCTGACAAGGTGGAAAAGTTTCTGTCAACCCTCGACTCTGATTCTGCAACTGGACCTGACGGCATCAGCCCACGGGTCCTAAAATCATGTTCTTCCGCTCTTTCACTCCCTCTCTCTGTTCTCTTCACCCTCTCTTTTGCTCAAGGTCATCTTCCATCTGCTTGGAAATCTGCCAACATCACCGCTTTGCACAAAAAAGGTGCAAAAACAGATCCCAGCAACTACAGACCAATCAGCCTTCTCCCAATTATCAGCAAAGTCATGGAATCCATCATTGCTTCAGATATGAAATCTTTCCTCTTCTCCAATGGCTTGATCTCTGATCATCAATTTGGTTTCAGACCTGGACACTCCACTCTGGACATGCTGCTTCTGCTTTCTCAACAATGGATGGAGGTCCTCAAAGCCAAACAGGAAATTAGAGCAGTCTCCCTTGACATATCACATGCCTTCGATACGGTCTGGCACCCCGCTCTGCTCACCAAACTCTCCTCTTTTGGTATCCATGGAAATCTCCACGCATGGCTGGCGGACTTCCTCTCTAGTCGTAGTCAACATGTGGCCCTGAATGGGTTTCTCTCATCTCCTCTTCCTGTTCAGGCTGGAGTTCCCCAAGGCAGTGTTCTGGGCCCTATGCTTTTTCTGGTCTTCATCAATGATCTCTCTGACTCTTGAAAATCCTCTCTATCTCTTTGCTGACGACTCTACTCTCTGTCGCTCCATTCTTCATCCCTCAGATCGGCAGTCTGCAGCCTCCTCACTCTCTGCAGACCTTGACAAAATCACAGACTGGGCAAACAAGTGGAACATGTCTTTCAATCCTGACAAATCTCACTCTCTTACGATGTCTCTACGAAAAGACCGACTGGACAACCCTCCGATCCACTTTCTGAATAATCCTCTCCAAGAAGTTCTGTCACTCAAGCTTTTGGGTCTCACTATCTGCCATGATCTTTCCTGGGAAAACCACATTTCAAATCTGGCCTCCAAAGCCAGTCGCCGACTGGGCATCCTCCGTCGTGCGAAGTCCTTCCTTGGCACACCTGAGCTCCTCACCACATACAAGGCTTTCATCCGCAGCTCAATGGAATACTGCTCTCCCCTCTGGGCTGGTGCTCCTGCCTCACACCTAGCTCGCCTTCACGCTGTTGAAACCAAAGCATTCAGAATCATTGGAATCTCCCGCGATGAAGCTAACTCCAAGGGCCTCTCACTCACTCACTGCAGGCAGGTTGGTGGTCTTTCCGTCTTCTACCGACTCCTCTCTGGCCTTGCCCCCCCCAGCTCTCTCTGGGCTCTGTCCCGCAAATATTCCTACAGGTCGCACAAGATCTGCCTGCAACCCTCTTATGGTTAAACTGCCAAAATCAAGACTCTCTGCTCACCTTCACTCCTTCATTCCTCTTTTCTCCCGCCTCTGGAACAAACTCCCTCACTCTCTTCAATCCCACTCCACCCTCCAAGTCTTTAAAACAGCTGTTCACCACCATCTCTTATCTTCCCCCATCCAAAACCTTGATCTTTTCTACCCCCGCTAATTTCACCCCAATTCCACTTTTTTGAAATACCAACTTCTGTCCAGGAAGTCCTTGGTGTCCTTGTGTTTTATACTTCTCCCTCCCCCCCCCCCTTCCCATGCCTCCTCCCCCCGGGCCCTCTCCCTTCCACACATCTCCCTGCTCTCGGATGTTGTGTTTGTGTGCTTCCCCTTCTCGCCCCATCTTGTCTTCCGCTCCCTCTTTTTGGGTATTTTGTTTGTCTGGTTGATTTGTTTGTGAAGTAAATGTTAGCTCTTTCACGAGCCTCGATTCAGTATTCAAAAAACTTACCTGGTCGGCTTCCACCTAACTTCTCCGCACCTGGATAAATTAACTCAAACGACATGGAATTAAACTGTACAAAAATACCGGTTTCATTGAAGAAAATGCCGGTAACAAAATAAAACAAGGCCAAATAAAAACTGTAATTCCTAAACGGGACGTCCAAAGGGAAATATAACTGTGAAAATAAATGTGTTAATTTGTGGCACTTAGTCCTAAGTTGCTCTTGGACCCCGTCAGGAATCGTCAAAGATCGTCGGAGGCCTCTACGTACTTACGCGCGCAGATAGCCCTTCCAGCCGTGCTTATCCTCACGATCTTGTTCACCAACACTAATACCACCGCCAGATGATGCGAGGAAGTCCAGAGCCTCGACTGTTCGTTGTCAAAAGCCAGGACTCGAGAATGAAAGAAGAAGAGCGATGTCGGGACATGACCGTTCACCACCAGATCCAGAACCTGAGAGAGAAAATGCCCGCCGTTCTAATTGTTTTGTACTCCAGGCTCTGACGTCATCCCACGATGTCTCCGTGTCCGCGCCTATCAGCGAGTCCCATCTTACCAGTCCTTGCGCCAATCAAATCTCGGACCCATCACTGGCTCTTCGGGGCTTGGCCTCACGGACCTTTTGTGCCTGTGTGCTTACTAGGTCAATGTTATCCGCAGTAGTGCTCAATGTTCTGTTTCCGGTTGGTTTTTATTTAGTGTCATAAATGGGAGATTTCTTCCTATGTGTGTGTGCTGCAGGTGTCATAAGGAACAGAGGAAAAAAATTAATAACAGAGGCTATTACACATATATGTCGCCCCGCCGTTACGGCGTTGGTGTTCAATTCTTGTGAACCCGCTTGTGGCTATACAGTCCGAGAGCCGATTTGCATTGGCGTCCACAAGTTGTACAAAGTTGTACAAATCCATTTAGAGTCGGCAGGCACCGGTTGCCGCTCGCGTTCCTTACGTTTTCTGCGGGCTTCTTTGGCAGCATCTATATGACCCTTTTCCGCGGAGTCGCATCGTGTATGGATCAAGCTACCCCATTTCAGTCGATCACTGGACAGAGCTTGTAAATTGTCGAGCGGGATGTCACATTCTTTCAAATGTGCACGCAGTGTATCCTTGAAACGCAGTTTGGGCCGGCCCACTGATCTCTCTCCTTCGTGCAGTTCTCCCATAAAAATAAAACGTGGGATCCTGTCTGCGTCCATCCTCATCACATGGCCGACCCAACGGAGCTGGGCCTTTTGCAGGGTGCATGTGATGGATTGCATTTCAGCTCGCTCGAGTATTTCCGTATCCGGCACGAGATCGGACCAATGGATGCCTAGAATTTGTCGAAGGCATCGGGAGTGAAAGCCATTCAGTCTGCGAAGGTGGCGTGTATAGCAATTCCAAGATTCGGCTCCGTACAGGAGAGAGGGGATGACAACTGCTTTGTACACGGCCAATTTTGTGTTCACTTTGAGCCCACGTTCTTTCCAGACTCTGCTGTGGAGTCGGGCAAACGAAACACTCGCTTTGCGGATTCTTTGGTCGATTTCCTTGTCCATGGTTGCGGTATTCGATAAGCACATGCCCAGGTACGTGAATTATTTTGCGACTGACAATACGTGATCCCCGATCGTAATTGCTGGTTCAACGTACGGGCTTCCCGGTGCTGGTTGATACAAAACCACGGTCTTTTGCAAACTGATAACCAGACCAAACGCCTCCATGGCCTCAGCAAAACGGTAAATGTTAGGGTTACAGATTACAGATCACACACAAAAAGATTACAGAGGCAATTACATACAGAGGATTAATTTACCCATAATCTCTAGCTAATTAACAAACCCCACCCCTCTCATGGGGATGAAGATACACTTACACGACATCCAGTGTAAACAAATTTCCTACTTATGATACATGGGGTTTCTTCTTCTTCATTGCGACATTCAAAGCACACTACCTATGCAATCCTACCTGGACTAAGGTATTGCCTACCCCCCATAAACGTAACAATATTAATACGCACAAGAGGGAGAATTGCTTTGCAATGCATGTCCCCTACGGGTGTGATATTTTCTCAGCCCCAAAAGGGCATAACTCTGTAAAAAAAAAAAATTGACGAAACGCCCTGAAACTCGAACTTGTTCTGTAACTTATCATATTTAAGTCACATACCAAGCAAGTTTCAGTTGAATATGTTAAAGGGTAAGGGCGGAAAGTCTGGAAAACCACAAGTGCGACGGATGGACGGACGGCAGCAAACCTATGGCTATAGCCCCATCCCGTGAAACGGTAGGGGACTAGTAATATCCCCTCTTCCCAAAGGTTTTTTTTTTCCTCCTTGGACAAACACCGAGCATTAACGTGTATAATGGCTAATCCTGGCGTTTCTTGGGGCACCCTTACCGGAAGTAAACAAGATAGATAGTCTCACAACGGCCTAGCCAGGCTTGGATCTGCTGAGTGAAGGGTCTGCTGTCCCCCTGTCATGTGACCAGATCCTCCACTCTGATTGGTGGACGTTTGTGAGGGACATAGACACATACCCCAGACAGACAGACAAATGCTGTTCCAGATGCCATTGCCCTACGCCTACGGCAAACGCCTTAAAAATATCAAAATTAGGACCGTGGGTCCTGAAGCTTAACTGGATCAGGAGCAAGTCAATCAAACACTCCACAAACCCCTCAGAACCACAAACCCCCCGCCACCCGTAAACTCCCTTAATGAGCGCAGATTTTGATGCGGTCAATACACCCTCATTAGGCATCAGATATGAAGCTGGTGGCACAGCTTCATCAAAATCTTGTGCTTAGTTTCAGAGAAGAGAGCAAATACCTATTTTTAGTGGGTCAAATCCCCCCCCCCCCTCCCATAGACCCCCTTAAAGAGCGCAGATTTTGATGAGGTTAATACACCTTCGTTAGACATCAGATTTGGAGCTTGTGGCCAAGTTTAATCAAAATTGTGTGCGTAGTTTCAGAGAAGAGAGCAAATACCTATTTTTAGTGGGTCAAATTCACCCCCCCCCCCCAACCCCCACATAGACCCCCTTAATGAGGGCAGATTTTGATGAGGTCAATACACCTTCGTTAGACATCAGATATGAAGCTTGTGGCTAAGTGTCATCAAAATTGTGTGCGTAGTTTCAGAGAAGAGAGCAAATACCTATTTTTAGAGGGTGAAACTCCCCCCTCCCCTCCTCCCTCCCCCCCCCCGTAGCCCCCTTTAATGAGCGCAGATTTTGATGCTGTCAATACACCTTCGTTAGGCATCAGATATGAAGTTTATGGCCAAGTTTCATCAAAACCGTGTGTTTGGTTCAAGCGATAACGACTGAAGTGTTTACACTCACTCACTGATCCACGGACAGGACACTGCTCGATCGCATAAGCTCACCGGTCTAAAGACCAGTTGAGCTAAAAAACCACAAACACATTGATTACCTTTTTAAACAGTCACTACTGCTGTTTAACACTAAACTGAAAAGGAGCATTGTATGCCTATATCACATCCCCCACAAACAAAATCTACGACAATCTATATACCCCACAATGGATAGTAACATATGACCCTGTCGCTCCACTGGGATCAGAGAAGGCGTGTGTTCAATTACCAATGAGGTTGTTATCGCTCGCCAAGCCACCCGTTCCTTATCGCCCGTTTCGTTGGTGTGCTTGTTTGAGTGCTTAAGCTACTTGGCGAGCACCTCTAGCTTAATAATAAAATAAATACGTGGAAAATAAATGGTAAAGACTAAAAATCCCATAAAAGAGTAATATGTGGTATATAAACAATAATATCTCATACATATGTCTTTTAACTATTTATTACATTTATTGGGGAGGGGGTGGAAATAGGGGCGCCTGCAATCTGCATGTTAAAAACACCGAAATCTCATAATATTCCGAACGTCGATGTCGATCTCGGGTTCACGAAGCGACCACCTGAAAAACGATGGTACCACCGACTTCGAAAAGGCCGCACCAACCGCGCCATGACCAGGAGCCCAGCTCCCTGCCTCCTTCGCAGTGCTGCCACGGCCGCTGTAACTTCCAAGTTCCAAATTGATTTGTCGTTCGTCGGGTTAAATTCCGTTGGAGCTACAATAATCTATATTTTACGCGAGATTTAGGACGAACTACTACCCAAATTCAAAAATGGATGACCATACTGTACTTTTATACGAGTATCAATATACTGTGTGATATCTACAAGGACGTTTATGTTCCGCGATATCTACAATGATGTCTGTGTTGCGCGAAATATACAAAGATGTCGATGTTGCGCGAGATCTACAAGGATCTCTATGTTGCACGGACTTGCAAGGATCTCCATGTTCCGCGCGAGATCTACAAGGATCTCCATGTTGCGCGAGACCTACAAGGATCTATTTGTTTCACGGCCGACAAATATCTCCATGTGGCGCGCGAAATCTACAAGGATCTATTTGTTACACGGCCGACAAATATCACCATTTTGCGCGCGAGATCTACAAGGATTTTTATGTTGTGTGAGATCTACAAGAATCTCCATGTTTCGCGAGATCTACAAGAATCTTTATGTTGCACGGACCAACAGGATTTCTATGTTACGCGTGAGATCTACAAGGATCTATATATTGCGTGAGTGCTACAAGGGTCTATATACAGTACACATTATACATTTATATACAACTTCCACTGGTATGGACGAACTGCGTCAGATGCACAAGATTCCATATATGTATTTCCTTTCCTTTCCTTCCGTGGAAGTGCTGCTTCATCAGGATGATGATCAGGATGATTTTCAGGTGTGGCTTCGTGCTGACGCAACCAAACCTACTATTGACAGTAGAAGGATAGATGTATTGTATGCTGTATTTATTGCTAAATCTGTACTAATTGTTTGTTATATGCTAGAGCGCCACCTACCGAGCAGCGTGCTTTTAGGACCATTGGAATAAATAAGTACCCATAAAAATCCTTGCATGCTTGTTTGTTCTTCCGGCCTCGTCTTTTGTTAACTGTATTGTCGCCTTGTCGGTAACTAAACACCAAAGTATGTTAGTATGGAGTGCCCCAAGCCCCCAATACAAGGTAGTGTCTTGTTCCGTGTTCGACCGAGGAGATTCTTATTCTTCGTTCACATGCAGCACAAGTCTGTGGGGTGGCAAGCATCACAGGTTGAGGTTGTGGCTGTGCCGCTGATGCAATGCCCTCTGCTGGTTAGGGCACGAATTTGAAATTTGGCCATGGTGCCGGCGATAGCTCCCCTACGCTTCGCGAAGGACACCGTGGGATCGTTAACGTCCCCTAACGAATACAGTGGAGATCAACAAATGCCACACACAGTGTGAGTTCTACCAGAATCTACCAGTAATACGTCGGATCTACAAACTGCGCAGGATCAACAAGGATCCATCTATTTCTATATTATAAAATAGGAGTGTCTCTCTGTCCGTCTGTCACCGAAATATTCCCTCAGTTTTGGGGCTAGCCCTGCCACACCTTTTGTGGAACATTTTGGGGTCCCAGCTGGTGTCCTAAGGTGGGTGAAAATTTTCATAAATTCCTCAATATATATGTATCTATATTATAAAACAGGAGTGTCCATCTGTCCGTCTGTCCGTCCCCAAACTACTCCCTCAGTTTTGGGGCTAGCCCCGCCAAACCTCCTGTGGAACGTTTTTGGGTCCCAGCGGATGTTGTAAGGTCGGTAAGATGTTTCATAAATTCCTCAATAAAATTATGATTTTCAAATTAACTCGATACGAACCTGCCGCGAATCCAGAAGTGGACAGATGACGTCAATGAGCTGGTTTGATAATATCTCAATACAATCGTCCTTTAACACAGTATGTTGTTAAAGTATCAATTTATGATTGGAATGACGTTTGGAATTGAGTGAACACAATTACGATTTTGAATTCTTAATTGTATTCACCCAACCGTATGGAACTACTTTACATCCGGATTTAAATATTGGTTTACGTCAGGAATGTTGATACAAGTTTATTTTTTATATTAATGCTTTTGTTTTTTCTTTTTTTTTGGGATACATAATCGAGGCTCGTGAAAGAGCTAACATTTATCACACAAACAAATCAAACAGTCAAACAAAAAAGTATATAAAAAGGGGAGCGGTAGACAAGATGGGGAGAGAAGGGGAAGCACATAAACACAACATTTGTGAGGTACATCGGGAATGTGTGGGAGGGACAGGGCTTGGGGGGAGGCGGCATGGGAAGGGGGGAGGGGGTGGGAGAAATATAAACACAAGGACACCAAGGACTTCCAGGAAAGAAGTTGGTATTTCAAAAAAGAGGATTTGGGGTGAAATTAGCGGGGGTAGAAAAGATCAAGGTTTTGGATTGGGGAAGATAAGAGATGGTGGTGAACATCTGTTTTAAAGACCTGGAGGGAGGAGTGGGATTGAAGGGAGTGGGGGAGTTTGTTCCAGAGGCGGGAGAAAAGAGGAATGAAAGAGTGAAGCTGAGCAGAGAGTCTTGATTTTGGCAGTTTAACCATAAGAGGGTTGCAGGCAGATCTTGTGCAACCTTTAGGAATATTTGGGGGACAGAGCCCAGAAAGAGCTGGAGGAGCAAGGCCGGAGAGGAGTCGGTAGAAGACAGAAAGACCACCAACCTGCCTGCGGTGAGTAAGTGAAAGGCCCTCGGAGGTAGCTTCATCACGGGAGATTCCAATGATTCTGAACGCTTTGGTTTCAACAGCGAGAAGACGAGCTAGGTGTGAGGCAGGAGCACCAGCCCAGAGGGGAGAGCAGTATTCCATTGAGCTGCGGATGAAAGCCTTGTATGTGGTGAGGAGCTCAGGTGTGCCAAGGAAGGACTTCGCACGACGGAGGATGCCCAGTCGGCGACTGGCTTTGGAGGCCAGATTTGAAATGTGGTTTTCCCAGGAAAGATCATGGCAGATAGTGAGACCCAAAAGCTTGAGTGACAGAACTTCTTGGAGAGGATTATTCAGAAAGTGGATGGGAGGGTTGTCCAGTCGGTCTTTTCGGAGAGACATCGTAAGAGTGTGAGATTTGTCAGGATTGAAAGACATGTTCCACTTGTTTGCCCAGTCAGTGATTTTGTCCAGGTCTGCAGAGAGTGAGGAGGCTTCAGACTGCCGATCTGAGGGATGAGGAATGGAGCGGCAGAGAGTGGTCATCAGCAAAGAGATAGAGAGGATTTTCAAGAGAGTCAGAGAGATCATTGATGAAGACCAGAAAAAGCACAGGGCCCAGAACACTGCCTTGGGGAACTCCAGCCTGAACAGGAAGAGGAGATGAGAGAAACCCATTCAGGGCCACACGTTGACTATGACTAGAGAGGAAGTCCGCCAGCCATGCGTGGAGATTTCCATGGATACCAAAGGAGGAGAGTTTGGTGAGCAGAGCGGGGTGCCAGACCGTATCGAAGGCACGTGATATGTCGAGGGAGACAGCTCAAATTTCCTGTTTGGCATTGAGGACCTCCATCCATTGTTGAGACAGCAGAAGCAACATGTCCAGAGTAGAGTGACCTGGTCTGAAACCAAATTGATGATCAGAGATCAAGCCATTAGAGAAGACGAAAGATTTCATATCCAAAGCAATGATGGATTCCATGACTTTGCTGATAATTGGGAGAAGGCTGATTGGTCTGTCGTTGCTAGGATCTGTTTTTGCACCTTTTTTGTGTAAAGTGGTGATGTTGGCTGATTTCCAAGCAGATGGCAGTTGATCTTGAGCAGAAGAGAGGGTGAAGAGACAGAGAGAGGGGGTGAAAGAGCGGAAGAACAGGATTTTAGGACCCGTGGGCTGATGCCGTCAGGTCCAGTTGCAGAATCAGAGTCGAGGGTTGACAGAAACTTTTCCACCTTGTCAGGAGGAAAGGACACAGAGTCCAGGAGCAGCTGGGTACGACTGGGTATGGTGGGTACAGAGAGGGATGGGTTTGGGACACAAGATTTAGAGGCAAACACAGAGTTGAGGCATTCAGCTTTTTCGTGTGCGGATTCAGCCGTGTAGCCGTTTGAGGTGAGGGAGGGGATGGAGGGGGAACAAACACCAGAAACAGATTTGACCAGACGCCACCAGGATTTGGAAGAGGGAAACAGATAAGAGAGTTCGGTCTTGAGAACGGAGAGATATTGTTTCCTGGCTCTCCTGAGGGTGGACACACACTTGTTTCGGGCTTTGTGAAAGTAAATGAGATTTCCTTCCGTTGGATTTGCTCTCCAGGAGACGAAGGCAAGTTGTTTCTGGGCAACAGCCTCACCACAAGAATCCGTGTACCTTTTAAGAGATGAGTAAGAGAAGAGATTGAAGTTATGCTGTTTAGAATGAAAATAGAGATATTGAGTTCAAGTGAATGACGAAATTCCATGACGGCTCTACGTTCTAAGCGTGACATTCGAGGATCGCCATATGCAGATTCGCCATTGACTGGGTAGTGGGTATGGAGCCATTCAAACAGGTACGTTTTTCATGGAAGTCCTTCACGAACCTGCTGTCCGTGCTTGATGTTCGACTACAGGTGGCACAGGAATGTGGAATTTATTGGTTCCATGGTTTCCCATTCGGCGTTTTTTTTACCTAAGTCTTTCACGAATCTGATGTCCATGTCTGACGTGCGACTGAAGGTGCTACAGGAATGTGGAATTTATTGGTTTCGCTATTTAGCATTCACCATTTCTGCATTGTCTGTTTGCTTATGGCCTCCCACCCGTGCATAGCACAGGTACCTCGCTAGTATATATTGTTGCGGTTTTGAGAATAAAGGATAACCCCCCTCGTAGGTAGACGCACCACAACATGTAGCCTCGCTGTAGTGCAGTTATTTCTTAGTAAATGTAAGCGTAGTCCTTTCCTGTGTTAGTTTTGCATTGACCAGGCCAGTGAGTAGGCCTCGATTAGGCTGGAATGCCACGTGCTCAGCCTGAACAAGTTTGGCAAGGCCGAAGGGAGGAGCTGCAGGGGGAGTGGCCGGTAAGCAACGAGCCGCCAATCAGAGGTCGAGGGGAGTGGCTCACCACGGCAATGGGAGGCGGAGCATGGAACATTCGGGTAAGGCCGGGGCGGAGCCATAAAACCCTGCCCCGAGCCCCCCGCCTGAGTTGAGCTGGAGAACGCACAGAACGAGAGAGAGAGAGGTGAAAGTTCGCTGTGAGACAAGGAGAGAGAATCTCCCAGGCCCTGAACAAGTCAGAGTGCTTGAATTGAATTGCCTGTTATCGTCGTTGTACACGAACGTTCCCCGTGCCCAGTGCCCTGCGCTCTGCTACCTGTATTAATCGTGCTTGTGAAGACGACCCGTTCTGGGCCACAGACGCGCGACCTCCTTGCCTGCGCTCCCTGCACGTGCCGTGACCACCAGACGGCCACGCCGAGCGAGCTGTCTGGAGTGGACGACGCCAGGACGCGTTTGGGAACGCGAAATTTTCCTTCCTCCTTTTTCCCCGGGTGAGTGAGAGGGCCTTTGTCTGGGAATTAGTTAACATTGTTTAAGTGCCTGCTCTGTGTCTCCTGATCCTTGTACATTATAAATAAATCGTGTTCTTCCTCTTATTTGACTGTTCCTGTCATTTCCATCCATTGGCCTAGCATTGTACGAATAAAACCGCTCTAATCGGGTTCCATAAAAGTAACGGCACGAGTCACGTGATACGCACACCGCTCGGGCGTACTCGATTAGCATGGCTTGTGTGAGGTCCGGTCCCTGTTTTCATGGCAGCGTGGGTCAAAGGTACGGGCGGCGTCGACCCGATACCCTTTTTCACGCTCGCTGCGGAAGTGGCGATTCGGCCTCGTGGACACGAAGACCCAAGGGGGAAAAGGGGTTTAATCCCCCCTTTGTAACGTGGACGGGCTTCAGGAGATCCGCAACAATATATATTTATGGCACGGACATTACGGCGTAGCCCGTAGGGCAATGCTGTCTGGAACAGCCTTTGTCTGTCCGTCCAGTGTATGGATGTATTCTCTCACAAACATCCACCAATCAGAGCTAAGGATATGGTCATATGACAGGGGGACAGCAGATCATCCACTCAGCCGATGCCCAGCTATGCCGTTGTTAGACTATCGGTCTTGTTTACATAAATTTTCATCTACGGACACTTTCCGACAGTTCTGTGATTTTCCCGGTGTATCGGCTTTGATGTCAGTCGGCACGCCAAATTTCAACTTTCTACATCACCCGGAAGTTCAACAATGTCTTCTCACCAATTAGTAAAACAACAACTGATTTTCTTCGTTTTTTTCAGACCCATTGTAAATGTGTGATAGCATCGACTGCAATTGAAGAACGCATATTGACGAGTACGCTGTCAGTGATGCATTTGATCTTGTAACCACTCAAATGCTCCAGAAAATGCTGCACAGAACCTGGCACTGAATCATTCTCTGTCATGAAAATGACGATTTTTTGTATAACAAAGGTTCTTACATAGTCTGTGTTTTCCATCTTGGAGTAAATTAGCCAAGTTTTGGAAACTGCCATCGTGTGTATGCCAGGGTGGCTTCGCTGTGACGTTTGTTTGTCTCCCGTAATGGCGGACGGGATTCATATCCCGGAGTGACGTGACGTCATCCAATACACCCTATACGAGGATCGATTTACAGCGTGAGATCTCGGATCTCTTTACGTCACAAGATCTACAAAAATCTATAGGCCCTACATACATTTTGAGATCTACAAGAATCTATATAAAGCATGAAATATCCAGATATCTATGTAAAGCATGCAGCAATAGCTGTTTTACACTTAACAATCGTTATAATAACACCAAGGTCGACATAAACTGTATTTCAGTGAGAATGTCTGGTATGATCTATTTATGACGTAAAAAGCGCAAGTGGTAAGTGGAAGTAAGTGAAACACAGTGAGTATGTCATTTGAAGCCTCGTATTAGATGTTTTAATTGGTTCCAATAGAGGACGCACTTTGGCTCGAAATTCACAACTATGGCAGAATTTATCACACAGCTTCCACCACACCTGGGCCCATTTATTTATTAATGATGTAAAAATGGCAGAAATGTTCAGCCCTCCCCCAATTTGAGCCAATCTATCCCTAAACGAAATTCCAAACCCTATACTCTCTAAATGTCCTAAAAAAAAACCTCCGATCGGGCTCACACGTCATTATTTTTGCACTTCTCTCTCCGATAGGTGTTGTCATGTCCTCCAGAAATGTAAGCACATGAATTTGCAGTGGCTGTTTCTCACCTGTAAATAACACTAATGGATTAAGTTGTGCCTTCCATCAAATTCTATGTGTCATGGTCACCGAACGTCCAATCACAAAGCTCTTTGCTTTTTAGTCTAGTAGGAAGACTAGGTCCCCCTGCACCCCCCGGAGATATACTTCTAATCAGTGTTTCTAGATTGGAAAAAATGTGTAGAAAATGACTAGCTATGGCCCCAAGCTGAAAAAATGTCCCACATACCATTTTTATGCAAATTACTGCTGCCATTATCAAAAAAAGACTAGGTCCCCCTGCACCCCCCGGAGATATACTTCTAATCAGTGTTTCTAGATTGGAAAAAATGTGTAGAAAATGACTAGCTATGGCCCCAAGCTGAAAAAATGTCCCACATACCATTTTTATGCAAATTACTGCTGCCATTATCAAAAAAAGACTAGGTCCCCCTGCACCCCCCGGAGATATACTGAAACTGGCAGTGACTGGTGATTGAAATGCGGTGCCTTTTTGTGTTTCAGGTCGAGGTACGTGAACTCCCCACGATCTACAGCAACCAGGAAGAGACTGATACCAGGGTGGTTCTGTACCTCCATCATGCTGCTACCATCGGATACAAGAACGCTGTAGTCAGAACACCGGACACAGACATCCTCCTGATCCTGCTCCACCATGCCCACAACATCAAGCTGACGGTGTACCTGGATACAGGGTCAGGGAAGCATCGCCAACTTGTCAACGTCTCTGAGCTGGCAGAATCCCTGGGAGAGGACTACTGTGCCACTCTCCTGGGGTACTATGTGTTCAGCGGAGAAGACTGCACCAGTGCCTTCAAAGGGAAGGGAAAAGTCGGGCCCTTGAAAAAGCTGGAGAAGAATCCCAGGTTTCACAGGGCATTCGGTGAATTTCACAGGGTATTTAGAAAAATAAAACTTTGTGTTAACGTCTGTGTAGACGGACCTTAATATGAGTCTATTATTTCGTAAAACTGTGATTATTTTGTAAATAAAGCACTAATTAGCATACTAGTATACCATAGACACATGTAATCATGTTATGAATAGTTCTATCATGATCTATGCCCTTCAAAACATGGGTCTAGACACCTTCATTTTTCAATTATCTGCAATATTGGCTGAGATATGTCAAAAATCGTTTTTTTGATAATGGCAGCAGTAATTTGCATAAAAATGGTATGTGGGACATTTTTCAGCTTGGGGCCATAGCTAGTCATTTTCTACACATTTTTTCCAATCTAGAAACACTGATTAGAAGTATATCTCCGGGGGGTGCAGGGGGACCTAGTCTTTTTTTGATAATGGCAGCAGTAATTTGCATAAAAATGGTATGTGGGACATTGTTTCAGCTTGGGGCCATAGCTAGTCATTTTCTACACATTTTTTCCAATCTAGAAACACTGATTAGAAGTATATCTCCGGGGGGTGCAGGGGGACCTAGTCTTCCTACTAGACTATTTCTTTCACCTGTTCAGTCATTTATTGAGAACATTCACCACCAGAGGTTTCAAAGGATATTCTTTTTTTACACAAAGTGTCGAAGCTCATGGAGCAGCAAGAACACAGAACGTACCAGGATGTAACATAGCTAGAGGCAGCTAATTCAAAAAAACGCTCATATTGTGATACAAGCATGAAACTTGGCAGTGGTGTTCTTATATAAATACTCTTTATAAATCCAGTAGATTTATCTTAAGTCGATAAAAATTTACAACTTATCCTGATTAGTTAAGTTGAAATTTTAAACTACCAGTACCTCTATGTAGATAATATGTAGATTTTTGTATTGATAGAGCTTCAATCCACATGTGAATCATACAATAAAGCTCCACATTTGTAACTTGGCATTTGTTTTCTCTTAATATATGTCATTGTCTCTGTTATTCTGCTTGGTGACCAAGGCCCAGCCTTCATTACATGACCTGATGAGACAATTCTGGTCATGAATTTTATTTGGCAATTAAACCCGACGTGGTAATGTCTTCAGCTTTTATCTTGGACCATATAACACTGCTTGAAAGGAGAACGGTCTCGGTTATATAGAATGCCTTCGTTGAGAAGGTGCTGAGATATTGGTCTGAAGGAACTGATAATTATGAAAATGTCTGAGGGATGAAATAGATCAAAGAAATAATTACCGATATCTGCTGCTCAAGATTGTCCCCACTATCTCCAACAATTTCTATATAAGGTCACACAGTTAACAGTTCATGACAGAGCAGAAACTCCACCATGAAGTCCAAGGAATTGTCCGTAGAACTCTGAGATATAATTGTGCGGAGGTATAGATCTGGGGAAGGGTATAAAACAATTTAGAGTGTTGAAAGTTCCCAAGAGCACAGTGAGCTCCATCATTAGGAAATGGAAAGCATATGGAACTATGGAGACTCTTCCTCGAGCTGGCCGTCGGACCAAACTGAGCAACCGGGCAAGAAGGACCATGGTCAGGGATGTAAACAAGAACCAAATGACCACTCTGACAGAACTACAGAGTTCTTTGGCTGAGATGTGAGAACCCACTAGAAGGACAACAGTCTCTGCAGCACTTCACAAATCTAGGCTTTATGGGAGAGTGGCCAGATGGAAGCCACTCCTGAGAAAAAGGCACATGACAGCACGCCTGTAGTTTGCAAAAAGGCACATGACAGCACGCCTGTAGTTTGCAAAAAGGCACGTGACAGCACGCCTGTAGTTTGCAAAAAGACACATGACAGACAGCACGGCTGTAGTTTGCAAAAAAGCACATGACAGCACGCCTGTAGTTTGCAAAAAGGCACGTGACAGCACGCCTGTAGTTTGCAAAAAGGCACGTGACAGCACGCCTGTAGTTTGCAAAAAGGCACGTGACAGCACGCCTGTAGTTTGCAAAAAGGCACGTGACAGCACGCCTGTAGTTTGCAAAAAGGCACGTGACAGCACGGCTGTAGTTTGCAAAAAAGCACATGACAGCACGGCTGTAGTTTGCAAAAAGGCACGTGACAGCACGCCTGTAGTTTGCAAAAAGGCACATGAAAGACTGAGAGCATGAGGCAAAATATTCTGTGGTCTGATGTGACGAAAATTGAACTCTTTGGCCTCAATACAAAGCGCTACGTCTGTCGGAAACTGAGCTCAGCTCATCACCCATCTACCATCATCCCACCCGTGAAACATGGTGGTGACGGCATTATGCTATGGGGGTGCTTTTCAACGGGAAAATGGCCTTAAAATTAGCAGGGAAAATGGCCTTAAAATGCATGTTGTTGTTGTTGTTGGTGCTTTTCAACGGCAGGAACTGTGAGACTTGTAAGGATAAAGGGAGCAATGAATGGAGCCAAATTCAGGCCAATTTTTGAGGAGAACCTGCTTCAGAGTGCAAAAGACCTTAGATTGCGGCGAAGATTTACGTTCCAACAGGACAATGACCCCAAGCATACAGCCAAAGCAACACTGGAATGGCTTTAGAACAAGAACGTGAAAGTCCTCGAGTGACCCAGGCAAAGCCCAGACTTGAATCCCATTGAAAATCTGTGGAAAGACCTGAAGACTGTTATTCACCGACGCTCCCCATCCAACTTGACAGAACTTGAGCAAATCTGCAAGGAAGAATGGGAGAAACTCCCCAAATCCAGATGTGCAAAGTCGATACAGACATACCCAAGAATACTCAAAGCTGTAATCGCTGCTAATCACGAGCCTCGATCTTGTATACAAAAAAAAAAGAAAAAAAAAGAAAAGAAAAAAAAAAGAAAAAAAGGAGCTTCAACGAAGTATTGATTCAGGAGGTTGAATACTTATGTAAATGAGATATTTCTGTGTTTCATTTTTAATTATTTTGAAAATATTTCTTAAACAAAAAATCCACTTTGACATTATGGGGTCTTATGTGTAAATCAGAGATTAAAAAAAAATCTCGATTTAATCCATTTTAAATTCAGGCTTTCGCACAACAAAATGTGAAAAGGTCAAGGGGTGTGAATACTTTCTGAAGGTATTGTACTATCCTTATCCATGTAAAAGTACACCGATATCTCCTACTACCCATATCCTACACATGATGTATGTACGTACAAACTCTACACATATACGTAGACACGAAAATAAAAGAAGAATGGGGCGAGTGTAATCCATTTATTCAAATTACAAACGTTTGTCTGGAAGTGTATCAACGTACAGAAAGGAGATTTCCACCTTGGCCATCACTCGAGCGAGCCGATGGAACCATGCAGTTCGTGGTGCTGCATCACCGAGTACCTCACTATCACTGTGGACATCGCTCGAAGTTTGAACTTCGTCTTGTGGGAATAACAACCCATGGAGGGGTGAGGAACGTGTTCTCATCCCGTCATCCGACCGACCCTCGTTATGGTCCATGGTAATCACGACCAGGAAGCACATGTAGGACCGACTTTGGTTGATTGGACTCGTCTCGGGAGACACCATTGGGACTGTTTCTGATGATGTTTAATCTTGAATTGCAGCATCATGAGGCAAGTGCTCGGCTGGGATCTCCTGTTTGCAGTAATCATTAATTTAAGTACATACTACATTATAGTATTAAAATTGCTCTTCCATGAGCCTCGACCTTGGATAGAAAAATAACTGGTCATTCCCTCCATATGTACCAATGTAAATACATGAATATTGTGTCATCATATGAGATCAGAGAGAATTTGTACATACAGGTATCGAGGCTCGTTTCCAAATGAATTTACATGCTCTTTCTCCACCCTGCATACGTAATAAATGGATGGTCCTTAATCATTGGCCCTACAGGTTAGATATACTTGTATGTGACGAGTCCATGCGCTAAAATATGATTAATACCCTTTGTTTGTACTGACAATCTGAGAACGAGGGTAACAACTGATCATGTTGATTGAGATGGAAATAAAATTGTGAAAATAATGGACAATGAAACAATTGTTTATTTTGCTATATTTTGTCTTCTTCTTCTTCTTCTTCTTTTTATGCAGCGCAGGGTTGCAGCGTAGCTGATGGAGTGCCTGCCCCCCTGCAGGTCAGAGCAGGAATTTGCAATTTCTTCAGCGTGCCGGCGATAACTCGCCTACTCTTCGCGAAGGACACCGTGTGATCTTAAACGTCCACCAACTAATACTAGCAGACGGGACGCCCAGTTTAACGTCCTTCCGAGGGAAGACACACATATTGATGAATTGATGGCACAAAGAGGTGAGTGACGTACGACGAGCGGAGCTCATGCAGCGTAGAGCGTTGTAAATGCAGGACATTTTGATTATGTCATAATGGGTTAAATTGTTTAAAACGTCTGAGGGTAAAATTCGCAACGAGACAATAGCAGTTGGAATGGCTCTTGTAGATAAGCAGGTTGTGGTGGAAGTGGCTTAACTTCTATTACATTAAGAAGTTGGTGCTCGGGAGGAGGATGAAGATGAATAATTTGAACAGCGGGGAGAGGGCATGAAAAATGGTCAGAACAACAGAAAAGGAATGACAAACACCAGCAATTTCATGAAGAACTATAACAGCACTCAGTAGAGTTCATATCTCCGCCAGACTGAACAGTCTAGATATTGTATCCCACTGATAGGCTGGATCTGGATTCGGACCTGAACCAAAATCGAATCAGATTGTTCTTGTCACCTAACCAACTCGTCCACCAAGTTTTGTCAAAAATCGTCCACAACTTTTTGAAATATCATGTTTTATGTCGTTTTTGGCCCGATCACTCAATGGTCAAGAATCACTTGGAAAAATTAAAACATTCTCTGATCCGCATCCTGATCTTCACCAAAATCGAATATATTAGTCCTCGTCACACACACAACTTGTCCACCAAGTTTCGACTGAATCCGTCCACAACTTTTTGAGATATCGTGCAATATATTGTTTTAGCCCTATCACTCAATGTTGAGGAATTAATGCTCAATGCTCAATGTCTCCTCTAAAGCTGAATGGTGAAAAAATTCTCTGATCCGCATCCGGATCTTCACCAAAATCGAATATATTAGTCCTTGTCACATACACAACTTGTCCACCAAGTTTCGACTGAATCCGTCCACAACTTTTTGAGATATCGTGCAATATATTATTTTAGCCCTATCACTCAATGTTGAGGAATTAATGCTCAATGCTCAATGTCTCCTTTAAAGCTTAATGGTGAAACAATTCTCTGATCCGCATCCGGATCTTCACCAAAATCTAATCGAGTCGTCCTTGTCACACACACAACTTGTCCACCAAATTTCGACTGAATCTGTCCACAATTTTTTGAGATATTGTGCTATATATTGTTTTAGCCCAATCACTCAATGTTGAGGAATTAATGCTCAATGTCTCCTCTAAAGCTGAATGGTGAAAAAATTCTCTGATCCAGATCCGGATCTTCAAGAAAATCGAATCGAGTCGTCCTTGTCACACACACAACTTGTCCACCAAGTTTCGACTGAATCTTTCCACAACTTTTTGAGAAATTGTGCTATACAGTATATTGTTTTAGCCCAATCACTCAATGTTGAGGAATTAATGCTCAATGCTCAATGTCTCCTCTAAAGCTGAATGGTGAAAAAATTCTCTGATCCAGATCCGGATCTTCACGAAAATCGAATCGAGTCATTCTTGTCACGTACCATCCTCAGCAAATTTCAACCGAATCCGTCCGCAACTTTTTGAGACATCCCGTTCACAAACAAACAAACATACAGGGGTGAAAACATAACCTCCGCCTACCTTCGGTAGAAAAGGTAACGAGATGATGATGAGGTAAAAAAAAAAACCGAAGAGGAAGAAAACAAAAGAGGATGTAGAGGTAAAAAGGAGGAAAGGTAATTGGCCGTTTAATGTTCCCATCTAAATACTCGCTATATGAAGTTGTGAAATTGCATACTTTGCTGATTCGTTCACCTTCTCTTAATGTCCTTGTCCTGTCCGTATTATATGTACAGGAACGATCTGGATGCTGCTCAACGGGTGAGAGAGCAGAAATGAGACAACAAGGACAAAATGCAAAGCAGGTTTGTGTCGAATTGG
Organism: Myxine glutinosa; assembly: GCF_964187855.1. Lineage (NCBI taxonomy): Eukaryota > Metazoa > Chordata > Myxini > Myxiniformes > Myxinidae > Myxine > Myxine glutinosa. The sequence goes on along the minus strand of NC_136264.1, from coordinate 132,681,024 downwards.
TACACAGGGAGACATTGTGTGATGTTAATGGTCGGCCATGTTTCAACTCCTTTCACCTCCAATAATTGTTCTTACACAAAGATGGGCCTCGTGGATCTGGAATCGAGCGATATGGGATCGAGGAGGTTTTGACTTACACAGAAGGAAACGGGCGGATGTTTGGCGGGCACACAAACATGATCCGTGAGAACAGGTGTGTATGTGGCGGGATGTTACCAATGATGGAAAGATCATCGGTGGAAATGGAAGACCACGTGAGATGGTGCTTTTCAATCTGAAGATTGAAGAGTGACAATTTCTTAACATTTCCAACACAACATGTCCGTTATGATTTCGGTTTCTATAGGCAGCTGTATCTTCATCTGTGTCCTCTAAAGCCTTATCTACTCAAAATGTTTAATATGACATGGGTCACTGTCTTCGTCGTCTGCCGATAGACTCCATTCCTTCCGCTTTATGTTTTGACAGTATCATGTATAACCTGTCTGGATTCTATTACAAAAGAATATGTGAATGGCAGACACGATTCTTCCTTGTCCAGTCCTCTTTGTATACAACTTCCCTGTAGACGTAGAGGTGATGAGAATGAGAAACTTTAGACCTCTGAAGGGTGACCTAGAGTCAAATAAGTCACAGGCACTTCTGTGCTTGAGGATTTAGGCCCAGGAGGACTTGGTGAAGATGCTGCAGGCTTCAGCGAGGTGAGGAGAGGGTATCGAGTTGAAGGAGATGGTGGTGATGTTGAGTACAGGGGAACCGAAGTGGAAGATGTGGAGACTAGTGGAGCCAGTGAGTCCAGGGCCAAGCTTTCCCTGCGTAGGTCCTCCCACCAGCTGCCTGCAGGCAGTAAGCGCCTCATTCATGTACAGTAGAATGCATCCATTTAATATCCATTCGACATTTCTAAGCACACACATAATAAAAACCTGACATCGGCTTTACCTTCAGGTACTTAGTGCAATAATGTTTATGCTAAGAAATAGCTCAAACCTTTCACTTCTAACTATATGCAAGTACCTTTTACCTAGCTCCTCTGGAAGTAGTGGAATCCATGAGGACCTCATCCGAATTGGTATCTCCCATCAGAGGTTCAGAGCCTTCTCGTCTCTGGAAACAGGTTGAACGTCTGACAGTTTTCTATCGCCTTCTATCCAGTGCCGGATTAAGCCTTGCCAGGTCCGGGGGCAAAGAATATTTTTGGGCCGGTCTCAACATGAATGCAAAAATCTAATGTCAGCTTCGAGGATGCTCCCACTCTGATTTTAATGTCTCTCAGCTTAGTATGCATTTTACCATTCTTACTCCTCTCTAAGCGCTCTCCCAGAACGTCTGCTCCAGACGAGAAACTCGCAAGCCACTCTTTTTTCGTTCCTGACGCTTCTAAACCCCCTCTTCATCCTCCTTGTTCGCACGTTCTCCTTAGACAAATTTTTATCAATTTTTTTTATCTTATAAGTTATAGACTTACAATACAACGTATAAATTATGACGTTATCATTTATAAACTCAATTTTGTACACTTATATTTTGAAATCACAGTATATCAATTATCAGCATTATCGCGGAAGAATCTTACCTACACTAGCTACACTCTTACCGTACAATCTAATTACCTACACTAACACACTAGCTTTCTTTACCGTGCATGAGTACCTGCGTCCTAGTGTGAACACCTGATTATAGTTATTTTATGATACAGAACAGAACAGATTTACCAAGTTTGGACCATTTCCTGTGTCCAGACAACTATTTTCGTTTGAAACAGAGAAACTGCATAAAAATATTTTATTCACTTAATTCTTTGGAGCCGGTCAAGATCTGGAACCGAGAGCAAATGCCCCATTTGCCCCTGTTATAATCTGCCATTGCTTCTATCTGGTAGTGACCTGCCCCACTAGGTCGCATGCTAATCATGTGGTCGATTATTTTTTACTCTCCCAAAGTCCAATCTTTCTACCTACCTATTGTTATGTCGGGTGGGGGACGGGGGGGGGGGGGGGGGGGGGGACGGTAAAGGAATATCTAGAGCCAGGTAGATCTGTATAGGTAGGTATTCGACTGTCGCCATAGGGAATCAACCTTGTAATACGTTCTATGTTTTTAGGCGGTTTGTCGGGGTAAGAGTATACCTGTGAACATACAAGGATGTTTGTGTGTTAAATAGTTGTAGGGAATAAGATAACACCCCTATGTGTCAGAACTGGTAATCATTCCTTTGTCCCTTATGGCAACGCACACATATAAACACTTAGATAGGCCCTTTAGTGCAACATTAAATAGTTCCCTTCCCTTACAATGACCTTGGAAGAAGACCGGCAGGAAGCCAGATCGGGGCACCGCCGGATGGCCGCCGCCAGCCACTCCACCAGCTGGCCTAGCAACATCGCGTGAGACGAGCTATAACCACACCCAGGAGGACTGTGATTGGTTGGCGTGGAAGGCGCGAACCTGGAACCAATCAGCGCGGAAGGCGCGAGGAGGTTTGGCAAACGGCGGGAAGCTACGAGGCTCCGGTTTGTGGTGCGCCAAGACTGACGGAACAGGCCAGGTTACAAAAAGGCGCGCTGCATGACATTTTGTCTCTTGGACTCTTCGCGCTGGACCCCTTCGTATTGGAGATCTCTCTCTCTGTGCTTGAAGCTCTTGCTCTTCTTGTCCCTGGTCTTCATTGGCTCTTCCTTCTTGCGTGCTGAACCTTAGTGCTTCGTGCTGGGTGACGGTTCCTCGTGGTGCTTGGAGCGGGATCCGGTGCTGTTGGTACTGGAGCGAGGGACCTCGTGGTGTGCTGTGGAGTGAGTCGCATCGAGGTCGGGTGGAGCGTGCGAGCGAGGACGCTGAGGTTTCTTCGTGCTCGGAGCTTGGAGCCGGATGGAGCCGCGGTCAGACGATTGCGCTCGAACCCGGATGACACACTGCAGACTATAAACAGATAAGGACGCACCACATTTCCCCAGTACACGACGGACATTTATTTTATTAATTTATTTTATTAATTCATTTTCCCCTGTCTCGTATTTGGAAGTCGGTGTGTGGGATCCCAATTTAGGATCATTATTAGAATTATCATCGCGTTTCCCTGTCCCGACCTTTATTTAAAATAAACCCTTGCATTACTTTCCATTCCTTGTTAAACCCGTGTCCGTTTGAGTTAGTTCCCTCTCCAGGTAAGTGCTTTTGCCGCTTCTTCCTCCTCCCTTCTTCCTCCCGTGGTTTATAGCCGAATCCGATTTGGTCGTCGCCTCAATTAAATCCGTTCGGTCTTCCGCGGTCCCTGGTGTTAACCTTGAGGGATTCGCTCGACAACTGGTGTCAGTAGTGGGATACGAACTTTTTGACAACAGACAACTGTTGTCAAGGAGTGGGATAGAACCCTGTTATAAATTTGGTGTCAAGAGTGTGGAGAATTTGGAAACAAAATTTTTTTAGTCGGAGGCGATAAATTGGAATAGTCAATCGGTGCGCGGGACGTGAACAGCGCGTCAGTTAAAATTTAAATTTTATTCCGGTTGTAAAATCCGTGCAGGAAAGTGACCTCCTCTTCATGGATGGAGGAGGTGAGCGCTATGGAAGAAAGGAGAATGGAAGGTGCGTTGAGCTTTCGAAGTGAGTCGGAAGTAGATGGGGTAGCGAGCAGGAGTGGAGCTTTCCCCGCCGTAGAGATGGCCCCGATAACTGACCAGATTTTGCATCGGTTATTTAGGGAGATTAAGGCTCAGAATGAGCAAATGAATAACACCATGAGGGAAATAAATAGCAAAATGGATGCTCAGAGTGAGCTGATGGAAGGAATGAGTAATAAGATGGGAGAAATGAAAAATAAAATGGATGTTCAGAGTGAGCGATTGGAAAATCAAATTGACCGAATGATTAACAAAATGGATGCCCGGACGAAGGAAGAATTGGAGGAGGAACGAAAGAATGGTGCCGACGGGGCCCAGGAGGAGCCAAGGGTGGCAGAAATTTGATCTGAACGGGGGGAAGCCAAATTGGGAATTGCACCGGGTATGGCAATTTAAGGAAATGGGGAAGGTAGGGACGGAAATTTACAGGTAAATGCTGGACTGGAGGTTTGTCGGGGCCGGGTGGATGCTGCAACACCTCAACAGGGAGATGGATTTGGATCCTTGCTGTTCCAGGGCGGTGGTTCAGAGCAAGAGGGGATAACAATACACATAACAATACAAATCACACCACACATGACAAAGCCGAATGCCTCAACTCTGTGTTTGCCTCAAAATCTTGTGTCCCAAACCCATCTCTCTCTGTTCCCACCTTTCCCAGTCGAACCCAACTGCTCCTGGACTCTGTGTCCTTCTCTCCTGACAAGGTGGAGAATTTTCTGTCAAACCTCGACTCTGATTCTGCAACTGGACCAGACGGCATCAGCCCACGGGTCCTAAAATCCTGCTCTGCCGCTCTATCTCACCCTCTCTCTGTTCTTTTCACCCTCTCTTTTGCTCAAGGTCATCTGCCAGCATCTTGGAAATCAGCAAACATTACCGCTTTACACAAAAAAGGTGCAAAAACAGATCCTTGCAACTACAGACCAATCAGCCTGTTTCCCATTATCAGCAAAGTCATGGAATCCATCATTGCTTCGGATATCAAATCCTTCCTCTTCTCCAATGGCTTGATCTCTGATCATCAATTTGGATTCAGACCAGGTCATTCTGCTCTGGACATGTTGCTTCTGCTGTCTCAACAATGGATGGAGGTCCTCAATGCCAAACAGGAAATCAGAGCTGTCTCACTTGACATATCACGTGCCTTCGATACGGTCTGGCACCCAGCTCTGCTCACCAAACTCTCCTCCTATGGTATCCATACAAATCTCCACTCATGGCTTGCGGACTTCCTCTCTGGTCGAAGGCAACGTGTGGCCCTGAATGGATTTCTCTCATCTCCCCTGCCTGTTCTGGCTGGAGTTCCCCAAGGTAGTGTTCTGGGCCCTGTGCTATTTCTGGTCTTCATCAATGATCTCTCCGACTCTCTGGTAAATCTTCTCGATCTCTTTGCTGATGACTCCACTATCTGCCGCTCCATTCCTCATCCCTCAGATTGGCAGTCTGCAGCCTCCTCACTCTCTGCAGACCTGAAAAAACATCACAGACTGGTCAAACAAGTGGAACATGTCTTTCAATCCTGACAAATCGCACACTCTTACAATGTCTCTCTGAAAGGACCGAATGGAAAACCCTCCCATCTACTTTCTCAACAATCCTCTCCAAGAAGTTCTGTCGCTCAAGCTTTTGGGTCTCACTATCTGCCATGATCTTTCTTGGGAAAACCACATTTCCAAGCTGGCCTCCAAAGCCAGTTTCCGACTGGGCATCCTCCGTCGTGTGAAGTCCTTCCTTGGCACACCTGAGCTTCTCACCACATACAAGGCTTTCATCCGCAGCTCAATGGAATACTGTTCCCCCCTCTGGGCTGGTGCTCCTGCCTCACACCTAGCTCGGCTTCACGCTGTTGAAAGCAAAGCTTTCAGAATCATTGGAATCTCCTGCGATGAAGTTAACTCCGAGGGCCTTTCACTCACTCACCGCAGGCAGGTTGGTGGTCTTTCTGTCTTCTAGCGACTCCTCTCCGCCCTTGCTCCCCCAGCTCTCTCTGTGCTCTGTCCCCCCAATATTCCTTCAGGTCGCACAATATCTGCCTGCAACCCTCTTATGGTTAAACTGCCGAAATCTAGGCTCTCTGCTCACCTTCACTCTTTCATTTCCCTTTTCTCCCACCTCTGGAACAAACTCCCCCACTCCCTTCAATCCCACTCCTCCCTCCAGGTCTTTAAAACAGCTGTTCACCATCATCTCTTATCTTCCCCCATCCAAAACCTTGATCTTTTCTACCCCCACTAATTCACCCCAGATACACTTTTTTTTTTTTTTTTGAAATTCCAACTTCTTTCCTGGAAGTCCTTGCAGTGTTCATATGTTTTATACCTCTCCCACCTCCCCCAAAGCCCTCCCCCTCCCACATTTCTCCCGTTGTCCCTGCTCTCAAATGTTGTGTTTGTGTCCTTCCCCCCTCTCTCCCCATCTTGTCTGCCGCTCTCCTTAGTTTTTTGTGTTTTGTGTGTCGGTTTGACTTTTTGTGTGATTAATGTTAGCTCTTTCACGAGCCTCGATCTTGTATACAAAAAAAAAAAAAAAAATAGGGGCTGGGGGTCCGAGTAATGGAGTCGGACCATGTATTTATTGGGGATGGCCTGATAGGGCCAGAAATGAGTGGTAATGATTGGGATGTAAATGATGTGACCCAGCGGCTGGGGACCTGGGACAGTCCCATGGAGGTGGAGTTTGACCGGGCCCAAAGGAGTTTGGGGGAGGAGGTGAGTCGGTCCGAGGAGGTGGTTGAGGTGACCGAAGGGACTCATCGTGCACACCGATTGGGTACAGGAGGCTCCAAAATTGCAGAACCAGTTGGGAGAGTGTGTTGGCTCCGGGCTGGATTACCCCTGGCATCCAGTGGTATACATTGGAGGATCGGGAGATAGAGCCTCGGGAAATTTGGTCCCCGTAGGGAATTTGGAACAGTTGCAGGGAGGGGCAGCACAACCTGAGGGGGTTGTTACCTGCAGCTGCAGTTTGGCAGTGGGAATCAAGATTTTTAAAGGGAAAAATAAATTTATATGGAAATGGGAATGTGATTTGGAGCAGCCTTGGAGGGAGTTGGTCCCCGGGCTGCGGGATTTGGACCAGGGGAGGTCATTGGGGATGGCCTCGGGCAAAAGTTGCCCCTTTGGAAATTTGGGGATGCCAGCCAGCTGGGGGCTGTGCTGGCGAGATTTGGACGTGGGGTCCAGCCATGGGTGGCATGGTATGACCTGGGCAACACGGGGGGTCTGGTGGAGTGTGGCGTCCCTTGTCCACCGGGGCGCCGCCCGAGCGTGTGGCTCGGGCCGGCAGGGTCACTGGACCCTGGTGGGGGTTAAGACCTCCATGGGGTCCGAGGTGGTTTCTCAAGCCTGGCATGGCATTTATTGAGGACCACTAGGGGGAGGTGTTGTGGGTCGGGCTTTGGTGGTGGCACCGCGGACGGCCAACTTGGGCCTGATGTGTTGACCACCCGGGCATGTGGCCTGACACCCTCCTCCTGAGACTCTGGGACAGCCACCATGTGGTGACCTGCCATGCTGTGTTGGTCTACAGACGCGGGTCGAACCGAATGGACAGGAATGAGATAGCCCACCGGACAACCATTGGGGCAACTGTGGAACGTGATGGTGTGAGAGTGACCTTCCACAGATGTTCCATTATGATTTATGGACTCTCAGGTTGGGAAGAGATCCATGGGTTTGTTGAATGGGAATTTGTAACGCGCCCAGCATATGGGCCATGCTCGGCTGGCATGCGTATGGCAAAGCATCTTTCTTTGGTGAGTTTAGTGAAATGTGAAAAATGGTTGGCATGGGTAATCTGAGGGTTAGATGCAAATTTAAGGGTGGATTTTGTAATGAGAAATGGTGGTCACTGACAGCAGTGACACCATTATTGATCCAGGTGTGTTTAGACCAAAGTGTTGGAGGCTGTGATAAAATTGACAATAGGCAGGATACAGCCTTCAACTGGTTGCGGGGGCGACTGTGCCAATATTTGGGACGTGGGGTTATGGGGATGTAGTTGTGTAGTCTGGGGGTCAACGTGGTGCTATGGGTGTCCGAGGTGTGTGGACCATGTCTTCTGGGTGGGACTCCTGGTGGAGCATGGCTGTTGACTGGACCTTGGTGTGGTCAAGTGTGGGTGGGCACTGGGGGCTGCATGTGGTCGGACTGGGGGATGATGTGAAGGTGCAGGGGACGTGGCTGTTGGGATGCCACGCACTGTGACCGTGCCTCCCAGGTCCGAGGCCTTGGGGATGGCGGAGTTGGCGGCAGGTGCTCACCACATTGGCCAGCTGAGGCTAGTGCAGCTGTGTTCCTCGCAGGGGTGCCAAAGGATGGATGGTGGGTCGCACCCTTATGGACACTCATGGGCCATGTTGGCATTTTGACTGCTCACCTTGTCCCGATGACCCTTGCACGGTAGAGGTGCGGAGCTGTCATGGCCACAGGTAGTTGTGTAGTGGAGATCACCGTTGGATGCGGACCCACATACCTGCCTTTATAGTGGGGAGAAGAGTGAAATTTGGAAAAATTTGATTGGTCCAATGAGAAATTTTGGGATTTTGTGGGTGGATGGCACTTTGGACCTGACCAACCGGTAATTACCTGCACATCAAGGTAGCGGTAAGGCCTTGATGTTTACTGTCCCAGGCTTCAGGACTTGCTATGGAAATTGGGGATAGGTAATTTGTAGTTGGGGGCGGGAGAGAGTGATGACATGGCCGGTGAGGGGATGGAATGTGTGCCACAGTGTCTTGGGGGTGGCGTTTGTTTTTGTGTGGTGGATATGTGTTTTTATGTGATCGTGAGGTTGAACATTGAGTATGAGTGATTATTGAGTTTTGAAATGTACTTTTGAAAATGGAAACGTATTGGCAAAATGTGAACTGGGGATTTCACATGAAGCAGGCCATGGCAACTCTTTTGAAACATCTTTTGTACCATCTATGGAAATGTGTTGAGAATTGAATGGCAGCGGGGGAGGAAATGTGTTTTGGGGATCTTGTGGGTGGGGAAGGTGTGTGTGTGTCCGCAGGTACAGATCAAGCTCTGAGGAGCGATGCCTGCGGCCCCCCCTCTGCGGCAATTACCCCTGGCAGCCAGTGGTATCTGGAAATTGGAGCTCGTCGGTAGAGGGTCTGGTTGGGCGCCGTGGGATAAAGGAGACTTCCGGCGACCCGTGTAGTTGCGCGGAAGCAGGAGGCAACGGAGCCTGGTGTGTGGAGACCCTCACCAGCGGGGTAACGGCGGAAAGGGCTGTTCGGCTGTCACGGGGCCAAGAGGTACAAGGAGGGGGGGGGGCAATGAACTTGTGAGTCAAGTGCCTTGTTTTTGGGACTGCTGGCACCACAGCCTGAAGCGCCTCCACCATCTTAGATGTGCGGTACCTCCCCGCTGCCTAGTAGAAATGATGCACACACATGAATATGACATCAATGCCATGGTCCTGCAGGGGGGTGTAATCAGTACGTACTTAGTAATGATTTTGTGTGCAAGGATTTTTGGAATGAGAATGAGTGGATAAGGGGTTGTATCGAATGAATGAGGGCGAAATACACTGAGCCATGTCACTCACCTGTAACACCTGGACAGGGCCCGTGGAAATTTAGGGGTGCATTGGGATGGCCCCACAGGTAAGGTTCCGTCTTGTGGCATCCACCGGGGGACGCAGTCTGTAGACTGGGGTTGTACAAATGTTTATTGGAGTTTTGAATTTTTGTAAGTTTGGTTAAGTTTTGTGGTTAAGTTAGTTTTGTGTGTTGTTTGTTTCCTCCCTCCGCAGGAATGACCAAATAAGATCATTGTACATATTTGCATGATTGTTAAGGGGGTTAGCTTGTTAAGGAGGATAGGTAAGTAGCTCCGGCTCACTTCCCACAGCCCTCCTGATTTATTTGATAGGTTAATTAAGTGTGAGACAGTAAGTGTTAAGACTGGAATCGTAGCGCCTGCAGTGAACCTAGCAGGAGCTATGGTTCCGGGTGGGGGGGTTGTCCGGGGGGGGGGGGGGGAGGGTAAAGGAATATCTAGAGCCAGGTAGATCTGTATAGGTAGGTATTCGACTGTCGCGATAGGGAATCAACCTTGTAATACGTTCTATGTTTTTAGGCGGTTTGTCGGGGTAAGAGTATACCTGTGAACATACAAGGATGTTTGTGTGTTAAATAGTTGTCGGGAATAAGATAACACCCCTGTGTGTCAGACCTGGTAATCATTCCTTTGTCCCTTATGGCAACGCACACATAAACACTGAGATAGGCCCTTTAGTGCAACATTAAATAGTTCCCTTCCCTTACAATGACCTTGGAAGAAGACCGGCAGCAAGCCAGATCGGGGCACCGCCGGATGGCCGCCGCCAGCCGCACCACCAGCTGGCCTAGCATCATCGCGTGAGACTAGCTATAACCACGCCCAGGAGGACTGTGATTGGTTGGCGCGGAAGGCATGAACCTGGAACCAATCAGCGCGGGAGGCGCGAGGAGGTTCGGCAAACGGCGGGAAGCTATGAGGCTCCAGTTGGTGGCATGCCAAGACTGACGGAACAGGCCAGGTTACAAAAGGGCACGCTGCACGACATTTTGTCTCTTGGACTCTGCGCGCTGGACCCCTTTGTATTGGAGATCTCTCTCTGTGCTTGAAGCTCTTGCTCTTCTTGTCCCTGATCTTCAATGGCTCTTTCTTCTTGCGTGCTGGACCTTCGTGCTTCATGCTGGGTGACGGTTCATCGTGGTGCTTGGAGCGGGATCCGGTGCTGTTGGTACTGGAGCGAGGGACCTCGTGGTGTGCCGCGGAGCGAGTCGCATCGAGGCCGGGTGGAGTGTGCGAGCGAGGAGGCTGATGTTTCTTCATGCTCGGAGCTTAGAGCCGGACGGAGCCGCAGTCAGACGACTGCGCTCGAACCGGATGACACACTGCAGACTACAAACAGATAAGGACGCACCACATTTCCCCAGTACACAACGGACATTAATTTTATTAATTCATTTTCCCCTGTCTCGTATTTGGAAGTCGGTGTGTGGGATCCCAATTTAGGATCATTATTAGATTTATTATCGCGTTTCCCTGTCCCGACCTTTATTTAATATAAACCCTTGCATTACTTTCCATTCCTTGTTAAACCCGTGTCTGTTTGAGTTCGTTCCCTCTCCAGGTAAGCGCTTTTGCTGCTTCTTCCTCCTCATTTCTTCCTCCCACAGTTTATAGCCGAATCCGATTTGGTCGTCGCCTCAATTAAAGGTGTTCGGTCTTCCGCGGTCCCTGGTGTTAACCTTGAGGGATTCGCACGACACTATGCTTTTTTTTTTTTGGCTTTTCGCTCCACTGTTTCACGACAGTAGCCCACCAGGTAGCTCATTCTGTCCCCCGTGCCTGTCAAATATATCTTCTGCTCTCGCTGACTCTTCCCTCCTCTCTACTTGTAGCTCTGCTTTTACGCATTGATATTGTTTGTATGTTTGTGCCTTGTCTGCATATACAGTTTTATCCTGTTGTCATTATGGCAACAGCTACCGTTTGTTTTCCAGCAATTCCATGAGCCTTGACCTGTTTTTTTTTTTTAATTAAGAGGACGTTAAAACCTTTTAATTGTATGATTCCATGGAATAAAACACACTCTTTTCTCGCCATGCCGCATCTTGACATCCTCACCGTGTATGTCGAAGTCCATGATTGAGGGAGTGAGGGAGTCCAGATCATGGTGGGGAGGCAGCTCCACCCCCAGAGCAAAGTCGAGCAGACTTGGGCCTGCTAGGGGTTCGGGCAAAGGCTCATACCCTCCAAGGAAAGCCGGAGAGGCGACTGGTGGGATTGGTGGAGGGGGTGGCGGGTGGGGTGCAGGTGGGTGTTGGGGACGATAGGCTAAGGATCCAAAAGGAAACAGCTGGTACGGTTGGGGAAAGATTGGAGTTGGAGGTTGAGGACTTGGATTGTGGTGTGATGCTGTGATTATAGGTGGAGCAAGGGAGGTAAGAGGTCCTGATGGTGTAGAGACACAAGATTTTGTGGCTGTGTCCACAATGAGATCATCAAGGGTTTCTGGGGAAGAAAAAGAATGGCAAGAAGTTAGTGGTGATCATTATGTTTGTTTATTAACAATATTTCTGATGGTTTTTTAAATTCTTTTTATTTGCGAAGTCAAGACTCATAGATGAGCAACATTTAGGCAGGAATCATGTTTGCTATACATGGACCAGGAACTGGACCTTTCCTGATGCTTTCATCAAAAGCAAGGTTCAAGCTTGATTTATGAAAAGTTAGTCAAAGAGAGATTAGTTGAAGTTATACTTAAAGTGAAAAGTTAGTTCAACTGGTAGTTGAAAGATTGTCTGGGCCATGGAAGCAGGAGCATATTTTTATTTCCGCCACCGAAGGTGGATGGAGGTTATGTTTTCACCCCTGCCTGACTGTTTGTTTGTCTGTCTGTCTGGTTGTTTATTTGTTTGTGAAAGAGATATCTCAAAAGGTTGTGGACGGATTTGGATGAAATTTGGTGGAGAGGTTGGGTATGTGACAAGGACGAAATGATTAGATTTTGGTGAAGTTCCACATCCGGATCTGGATCAGAGAATTTTTAAAGTGATTCTTCACCATTGAGTGATTGGGCTAAAACGGATATATATACATAGCTCTGTTGTTTCAACATAGCTCTGTTGTGCTCACCTGGGCGAGCCATGCTGCGGCGAACAGCGGCTGGGTCCTTCCTCTTCCACTTGAGGATCTCTTCTTCAACTTTGTCACAACGTAAATGGTTCAAGGCCCATAGGCAGCCTTTACGGGTCCCTGTTGCTCCGGCCATCTTGTTCTCAACCTTTTCAAAGCACTTATTAAGAGACAGATTGTGACGAACAGAATTCTTCCAACCATCTGGAGCCGTCTGATGAAGAATAAGGAGAGAGGCACAAGGTCATCGATAAGAGAATACTCTGTGTCGTGTCACATGATTCATTTCATCCTCACTACACATAGAAATATGTTGTCATATCCAGTGGAATACATACATTGAGAAAACTTATGAGTAAATGTTTTTTAACTGGCTTTATACTCCCCATACCCTATTGCATTTACTCTGCACCTATCTCATATTTCCACTTTCGCTACTTCATCTATCTGGAGAATATTATTCAGGACATGTGAGTTCATTATTTTAAAAAGAAAACATTCCCAGAACCTCTCCTCAATTTGTTATTTTTTAACACCAAGGACATGGAAGTATCACAGTAACCAAACTGCTCCATGTTCATATAACTCAGGAAGGTTTGGTCTGAAATATCTCATTTTCTTTCTAACTTGCAGAAACAGCAACTGGAAAACAAATTTCGACCGAAAATATAAAACCAACATTAACAGAAAAATTCCAAATGTAATTATAAAATTTTTAAAAACCCAACCAAGTCCAACAACATTTTGCAAGTTGCCTAAGGGTACCCCATGTATATGGTTTCTGTCTAGGTAGCATATCTGGGGGAGGGGGTCAGGGTGGAGGGAAGACCCCAATTCTCTCTATGTAAATTGTAAATGTGTATTGTGTAGCACCAGATTACAAATCATCTACTATGAAATATTGTTATGAATTAGGGGTGGAGGAATATCTAGAGCCAGGTAGATCTGCATAGGTAGGTGCTCGATTGTCGTGATAGGGAATCTACCTGTAATAAGTTCAATGCTTAGCCGGATGTCGGAATAAGTTGTATCTGTGTCCCCTTTACGAGGGGGCAAGGCATGCTAATTAGTACAGGGATTATGGGTAAAATTCCCTCGTGTGTCGTTCCCTCTGTGAGCAACCCAGTGTCCCTTATGGCAACGCACTCATACACATTAGATAGATCCATTAGTGCACACATTAAATAATTCCCCTCCGCCACAATAAGACTTACAGGAAGAACAGGCAGGAAGCCAGATCGGGGCACCGCCGATGGGGCCGCAGCCAGCCACATCACCAGCTGGCATAGCAACACACATCGTGCAAGGCAAGCAATAGCCACGCCCAAAAGAACGTGCAATTGGTTGGGGTAAGAGGCTGGCCACTGATTGGTGAAAGGAAGGTGGAAGGAAGCGGCACACTGATTGGCCACCGACCGTTGACACCTCGGCCAATCAGTGCGGAAGGCGCGAACACCTCGGCCAATCAGTGCGGAAGGTGCGAACACCTCGGCCAATCAGTGCGGAAGGCGCAAAATCACTACTTAAAAGCAGGTCGCTGATTAGAGGGGAAGGGCCGGTGACGTCAGGAAGTGGGAAAGACCACGAAGAAGTGAGGGACTGGTTGGTGGAGGAAGAGAGCTAACGTCACACCGTGGGTGACAAAATGACTCGCTCGTGGGCTTGGTTTTGTCTTGGCCGGCTTCCCTGGGTTCATTGCGGGCTCTTGGTGATTGGTCTTGGTCTTGGTGCTGTTGGTGTTTGGAACGAGGCTTGGTGCTACGAGCAAACGGGACCTTGCGTGCGACCGACGAGCAGAGCGGATGAGACCGGGGCGAGCGAGTGGCTCGGGGCCTGGCAGCGGGTGAGCGGGGGCACATCGAGGCCTTTCTTCGCACCAACCGGAGCTGATTCGGACGACACGCTCGAACATCGACCCGACGCTACACTGCCAGACAGATAAGCTCGCATTCACAAATACACGACGGGACATTTATTTTATTCATTCTCCCTTTGTCTCGTATTTGAAATCTGTGAGTGGGGATGTTCCAACCTAGAATTTAGTGTTATCACCGCGTTTCCCTGTCCCAATATTTATTTTGAATAAACCCTTCTATTATTTTCTCTTTCATTCCAAATCCCGTGTTCGTGTGAGATTACTTTGCAGGATTGAAGACTGCCGGTGAGATCGCTACGGGTAAGAGCTCGCCGCTTCTTCCTCTTCCTTCTTCCTCTCATGCTTGCATAGTAAAAATCCGTAATTGATCGTCACCTCCATTAAAGTTCGTTTGGCCATCCGCGAGCCCACGGTATTAACCGAGGGCATCCGCGCGACAATATAAATACTGTTATGTCGGTAGGGTAAAGCAATATCTAGAGTCAGGTAGATCTGAATAGGTAACATGCTTCATCTGTCGCGATAGGGAATCTACCTGTAATTTCTATGTTAGTCCGGTTTGTCGGGTTAAGATGTCCGCTTGTGAACATACCAGGATGTTCAAGTGTTAGATAGTGTAGGGATTAAAGATAAACCCCTGTGTGTCACACCTGGTAATCAAACCTTTGTCCCTTATGGCAATGCACTCATTTAAACACTTAGACAGGCTCTTAGTACAACATTAAATAATTCCCTTCCCTGACAAGGACTTCGGAAGAGAACAGGCAAGAGGCCAGTTCGGGGCACCGCCGCATGGGCCGCAGCCAGCTACACCTCCGGCAGGCCTAGCCACATCGAGTAACACGAGCTATGACCACGCTACAGGCCTGTGATTCGGTGGAGGGCACTGATTGGGTGGCACGCCAAGGCTGACGTCACTGCTGCAAGGTTATATGAGGGCGCGCGGAACGACATTTGCGGTCTTGCACATCCGGGGGATCCGGCTCTTCTTGCTTGCGCAGCATGTCTCTCTTGCAGTTCAAACTCTCTTGCGCAGCACGTCCCTCCCTGGCTGTCTTGTGCTCTCTGCGCTTTTCCTCTTGGTCTTCAGAGGTCCTGGTGGTCTTGGCTCGCCATCTGCGTGGTGCTTGGAGCGGTGCTTTCGGAGCGAGGGACCTCGTGGTGTGCGATCGATTGGAGCTTGGAGCGAGGCCTGGTGGCGCGCGAGCGGGGCCGAACGGAGCCGTGTTTGGACGGCAAACAATACAATACAAGACGACAGACGAGATAAGGCTGCACCCACACCCCACATTTACAAGTACACGACGTTTCCTTTTATTAATTAATCTTCCCTTGTTCGTTTCTGAAGTGAGTTGTGGGGACGTCCCAATTTAGGACTTTTATTTAATATCGCGTTTCCCTGTCCCGACCTTTGCAAATAAACCCTTGTATTATTTTCCGTTCCCTGCAAATCTTGTGCCGTTTGAGTTCGTTCGCCTTCCACAGTTACGCGCTCCCGCTTCTTCCTCTTCCCTTCTTCTCTTCCCGCGTTTGATAGTAAAATCCGTATTGATCGTCGCCTCCGTTAAAGCCGTTCTGGTCTTCCACGGTTCCTGGTATTAACCGGAGGGATTCGCACGATAATACAGTAATGTGTATTTAATTCACTGGTGGTTGTTCGTATGCAGCCTATGGCTGCGTAGCTACATCATTTTCTGGGGGTGCGCTTATGCTGCTAATGCAATTCCCCCCCATTACCAGTAAGCTGGTACTCATTTTGCCGACCTCGGCAGGATGACAGACTGAGTCAACCCACCTGGTGTTATTTCAACAGCACGACAGGGGCTCAAACGCAGGATCCTAAGATCTCAAGCCAGCCACCTTAACGGTTAAGCCCTTTAATTCACTGATAAAGTTTAAACAACTCAACAATATGCATTACGGTGATGTTCAAATACGAGTGAGAATAATTCGAAACTTTCAAAATGTTTCATCTCACTCATTTTAAGCAGAAGTTCAAACCAAACAACACTGAGCTTTGCAGTGGAGCGGAAGTGATTTTTACTCACGTCATGTATAATCAGCAAGGATGGTTGATAAAGGTGTTGTTAGCTGACTTCCAAGCAGATGGAAGATTGCATCGGGCAAATGATCGAGTGAATAGAGCAGAATCTTTGTGAAGTACAAGATGGTGTCTTTTGCCATATGTTCATAACTCCATTGTGTTCTATATGTCAAGTACCTTGATGTCTCCTAATACCTTTGTCCGACAATGATAGACCTTATGATACCAAAGGAAGGCCGATGCATTAAAAACAACTTCAGCAATATCACCGACTGACTTTCATGCAAAGCTACAGATTTGGGGATCACGACTGTATATACGGTAAGTATATCAGTTTCTTCTGAGTATTTTCATCCACCCACCATATTTTCTCATATTTTTTAATTGGTGGAGAGGGGTTGCATACTTATGGGATATGTTGTTGGAGGACAAACATTAGGGGCTATTTGTATGGACTCAAAAATGGTGGAACTTTTGACCACTCCGCACCCCTCAACCTCATCATCTCATAGAATCCCCGTACCTTCCGTCACAGCTTATTTCTATTTCCTCCCATCTTCCTTTCCCTCTCATGTCCCAGGCCCACTCGTTTACTCAATTAA
Organism: Myxine glutinosa; assembly: GCF_964187855.1. Lineage (NCBI taxonomy): Eukaryota > Metazoa > Chordata > Myxini > Myxiniformes > Myxinidae > Myxine > Myxine glutinosa. The sequence goes on along the minus strand of NC_136264.1, from coordinate 132,664,240 downwards.
TCCACCCTCATCACCCCCTTACTGTATGTACTTAATAACTACATACTCCCTTAATTTAATAAATGCATTTTTAAAAAAATCAAATTTTAAATGATATTCAGATACCATTGCTAAGTAGAATGTCAAATTAAAAGAAATAATATGCCTAGATTAAGGACAATAGTTGGAGAAAGAGGTCCAAATTTCTGCAGTCTGTTCTGGTTACACTCAGGCTACATTTCTAGTCACATCGATTCAGTGAATTCACGAGTTATTTCAGGGTATGGACTTAAGAAACAGTCTGTGAGCACAGCCATTCCAGTAAGGCCAAGGTGAAAGTGGATATGTTGTGTCATGGCTCTGCTCCATGCCAATATGACTTGCATTAGAATTATATCATTAGGTGTGCAGCATGTGGGTGTTTCTAGTTAAGAGAGAATACGTTGATGAATTGGCTGTGAGCAAATGAGAAAGCGAATATGATTATACACATCAGTGAGGAAGAAACAATAAGACGCACTCTGAAGTATGGAAAGGCGTCCATGAGAAAGCTGTAGATTTCACTGACTGTCAAGCTGCCAGTCTTACTGTTCTTCAGTGCAATGGCGATGAGACAGCTTCAATAAAGGAATGAGGGAGAGAGGAAAGGAAAAAACAGGAACAAGAATTATACACAGATTAGAACACATACAATTACTATTATTACTCCTACAGATATGTACTGCTTCGTACAGTATAAAATGTCTCTCTGGAATCATGTATGTTTTGGTGCCAAGATATGACTTAGCCTGAAGGAGAATGCTCAGATGTCATCTTGCTTGGAAGTATTGTCACCCACTCTGATGACTGTGGCTGAAATTCAAGCCAAGGTGCTCAAGCAACGGAATAAATTTAGCTTTTGAGGGTCAGGCCGAAGTACACTGGTGATTTATTTAATAAATTGAGTATTTGAGGTTCAGGCTGAAGTTCAGCACTTTAGTTCAGCAGACAGTTAAAAGAATGGATGTTATCAACAGGACTTTGATTTAGACATGCTAACCACCATGGGTAGTAAGGAGAAGCCTGCGTTTCCGGTGTTGACCATTCATCAGTGCAAAAGAGAGAGACAGGATAGGGGAGAGGGTTGATCATGATCATGCAGGGTAGATCACCTGAAATTGTTGGGAAAGTTTTCACTCAGCCTGGGCCCAGATGGGGTAGATATAGCACGTGTGTGTATGTTTATGTATATTTGTGTATATGTATATATGTATATATGTGTGTGTGTATATACGTAAATATATATACAGTCACGTGAAAAAGTAAGTACACCCCATGTAAAGTTTTGACTTTTTCAACATATTTCAACATACAGCTATTTGATCTTCATTTCAACAATATTGATAGATAAAGGTGATATAATATAACAAATATCATGAAACATTTACATTTTGTAGTCCATTGTATAATTTAAATAAACATAAATGCAAATTTCGCATGTGGAAAAAGTAAGTACACCCCGACATTTATCACTACTTCAAATACCTAAAATGAGAATCAGGTGCACCAGCTCAGGTGCAAATGATTAGAACATCGTTAGAGAGGATCTTGGAGGAACCTGTCTTATTTAAACCTCAGACATTTAGTTTGGTTTGCTCTTTGTTGTTGAAGTGTGTGGCGTCACCATGCCTCGATCAAAAGAGCTCTCTGAGGCCTTCAGAAAGAAGGTTATAGATGCCTACGAGTCTGGCAAAGGATTTAAAAAGATCTACAAACAATTTGAAATCAATCATTCGACTGTCCGGAAGATCATCTACAAGTTGAGAAGATTCCAAACAACTGCCAACTTGTTCAGGCCAGGCCGCCCCAGCAAGTTCAGCCCGAGAGCAGACCCCAAGATGCTGAAAGAAGTCTCGAAGAACCCCAGAATGTCATCACGGGACCTACAGGTAGCTCGTGCCACTGTTGATGCCAAAGTGCACGAGTCTACCATTAGAAAGAGGCTGGACAAATTTGATCTACATGGGGGGTGTGCCAGGAGGAAACCTTTGCTGTCCAGAAAGAACATCAGGGCAAGACTAAAGTTGGCCAATGAACACCTAGGCAAAGACCAGCACTTCTGGAACAATGTGCTCTGGACAGATGAGTCAAAGGTAGAGCTATTTGGCCACAGTAACAGAAGACATGTTTGGCGAAAACCAAAGACAGCATTTGACCACAAGAACCTGATACCAACTGTGAAGCATGGTGGTGGAAATATTATGGTTTGAGGCAGCTTTGCTGCTTCAGGGCCTGGGCAGCTCACCATCATAGAATCCACTATGAATTCTTCATTGTACCAGAGGGTGCTTGAGGATAATGTGAGGCCATCTGTCGGAAAGTTGAAGCTCAACCGAAGGTGGACCTTGCAACATGACAATGACCCTAAACATACCAGTAAATCCACCAAGGAATGGCTGAAAAGAAAGAAATGGAGGGTTCTGGAATGGCCAAGTCAAAGCCCGGATCTAAATCCCATCGAGATGTTGTGGGGGGATTTGAAACGAGCTGTGCATGCAATTGTGCATGCTGTGCAACATTTTTTTGTTGAATAAATTATTGCAAAGTCAATTTTTCATTGTTTTTTGTTCAATTAGATCACCTTTATCTGTAGATACTGTTTAAATGAAGATCAAATATTGATATGTCCACATATGTTAAAAAGATTTTAAAAACATTTCATGGGGTGTACTTACTTTTTCCACATGCGAAATTTGCATTTATGTTTGTTTAAATTATACAATGGACTACAAAATGTAAATGTTTCATGATATTTGTTATATTATATCACCTTTATCTATCAATATTGTTGAAATGAAGATCAAATAGCTGTATGTTGAAATATGTTGAAAAAGTCAAAACTTTACATGGGGGTGTACTTACTTTTTCACGTGACTGTATATATATATATATATATATATATATATATATATATATATATATATATATATATATATATATATATATATATATATATACACTGCTCGTACCTCATAGCTTGTTAAAGCAGCAAAGCACAGTTCACATCCCATAACAGCAAAAATTGCACGTTCTGTGAGCAGTAATGTCCATCTGCCACATGAGAACATTACCTCTGCTTTACTGCTTCATCAACCAGAAGGTGACTTTGCAGTCGGGTGTAATAATAAACCAAAATATGGCCTTTCGACACAAATAAATGTACCATGGCGTTTAAATGCCACGAGCACATGCCTACCCCTTCATTTCCTGCCCAGATAGCTTCAGCAGTGCATACTCGAGTCTATTTTAAAGACCGAGGAAATAAAGCCACAAGCAAAGGATTGTGGAGTCATCGACCATGGTTTCGCTCTTGTTGGAGTGGCTGAAATTAAGTTAAAAAGACTATTTAAATAACAGATTTTGCGCTACCAGCGGCAGGTGAAAAGTGCCCGGCGAGCAGAACTGAATCACTGAAAATGCGCACACAGCGCATGCGCAGAAGGCCTCGTTGGCATTCATACGTCCATTTTGAAAGCTGCGTATTGTTTTCCTCTGCCTGTCCTACAGGCATTGTGTCCTATATGTCAAGTATTGACAAATTGAAAATGATCCCAAACAAGAAACTCAGCATTTTTAGGGATGTCATAAAGGACACAAACAACAGGCATGAATAATTAATTGAACATGTTGAACAGAGTGGTGTAAAAGATGGTACACCAATGGTGTTAAACTTCTGAAAAAACTTTTTTCCTTATACAGCCTTTCATTTTTATTTATTTTATTTGAATTATATACTCGAACACTGTAGAACACAAATCGCCCTGTTGGCACGACCAAAAACCTCGTTTTGCAGTACTTGGACAAATTATTATGCCATTTTACACCATCTTGACCAATCAAATTCACCGCTTGCGCTTTCGGGGTTAAGGAATATCGATATTCAGATAAAATCACGGCTCGTAGGAAGTATAGATTGTGCTCGGAAATGCAAAGCAGGAGTTGAAAAAACTCTTCCCATGTCTTTTTTCTCAAGACTGCGGTAAGGTGTGTGTGCTGTGTGTGCTGCGGTAAGGTGTTCCATAAACTCTCTGGTTCTTTCTTAATCACATGCAAGGTAATTACACCCTTACACCCTTATATTGCACATTTTCGAATTGTTTTTTTTCATGCATGATGAACCATCAGAAGCTAGAAGCCAACATGAAGGGGATAACTGAAACAGCCTGAACTCCATATAAATAGTTCGTTTTAGCTGTCATTACCTCCACCACCGAAGGTGGACAGTGGTTATGTTTTCACCCATGTTTGTTTGTGTCTGTCTTTCTGGTTGTCTTTCTGTTTGTCTGTGAGCATAATATCTCAAATAGTTATGGACAGATTAGGACGATTCTTGCTGGACAGCTTAGGTGTGTTATAAGGAAGAATTGATTCGATTTTGGTGAAGGTCCGGACCCGGATACTGGAATTTTAAAGTGATTCTTCAGCATTGAGATTTAAGGCCAAAAACGATATATAGCACGATATCTCAAAGAGTTATAGGCGGATTCGGACAAAACATGGTGGATGAGTGGGTAGGTGATAAGCTGATTCGATTTTGGATCAGGTCTGGATGCAGATCTGGCCTATCGGTGGGCTACAAAACGTAAACTGAATTCAGCCTGGCGGAGGAATGTGCTGCACCAAGTGCTGTTCTGGTTTATAAATGAGGTTCTCAGCTTATCAGGTATGAATGATGGTCTGGGCGAGGCTTTAGATATTACCTGAGAGACTGTATTGATCCACATGCAAAAGGTTCAGGAAATATATTCCTTATTGATCCAGCAGGAAAATATCCACTTTTGATGATCTCGTCTAAAAGCGAAACTTGTTGTTTGTGATCAGACTTGGAGAAAATGGATGAGTTCACATTTACTGAAATTAAGGTTTGCATAATCTTAAAATGAAATGGCTGCATGACTTGTCTGTTATTTAAAGGACCTGTTGTTGCACCAATTCTTGTGTATCGGGATGATGTTTGAATCCCTTACAATCGACTGTCAGGAAGAGTACATTTTATTTCCTAAGAACAACATTTTCTGTTCCATTCAATGGATCTCGAAAGCCTGGTGTAGTCAGGGCCCTTAGGGATATTTTGGGGCCGTTTGGTTCAAATTCTTCCAAAAGCACCAAATTTGGCCCAGATGTTGCCCATGCCATACTCTTTCGATTTTTGACGGGCGCCAAGACGGGCGCCCCCCCCCCCGGGGGCCCCATATTGGCGAAATATTAAATGGCCGCCACCCGGATTAGAGGAAAATCAGTTAAATAACCAAAAGGGTTGGAATCATGTATGATACCACTTTTCAGGGGTTTTCGAGGTCCAGGAATCCAATTATGATGTTATTTTGATGATTCGAGGTCAAGGTCAACCCTCAAGGTCATCTTAAAGGTCATTTTTGAGTCAAACATGTCGGTTTTTTAGTTTTTTGTCAAGATTTACGCGAGGTTCACCATTTTATGTTTCTGGGTTGGGTAATCGAACTCTGACCTTATTTTTGACAATTAGAGGAAATATTTACATGTCTATTTCCTAATTTTCAGGCATATGCAGTTCATCAGTCTAATTACAAAGGTACGGATTTTGATGTTTTATGAACTGTATGCCATATCCTTGTGTTTAATTTTTGTGCTTTTCTTTTTTTTCAGATAATGCCGTGTCTGTGAGTGTCGACATTCCCAGCTGCAACGGTGGTGCCTGATGCCATTCGGACCTCACGTCTACTAATGTGAACTATGTCTTCTACCGAAAGTATGAATTGGGAACTCTGTTGTCTTTGTCAATTGGACAAACCTCATGAAGCCTTGCAAACTCCGAAAGAGGAGGGACTTGAATCTCTTGAGAGAGATCTGAAAGACTTTAATGCTATTAGTGCCGATACTCGTCCTCCTGGTATCAATATCACAATTAGTCAGCTGAATGATGGCTCAGGTATTGCAGAATCTCTTAAATCACATAAGGCTAAGTATCACAAAACCTGCTGGAGTTATTGTAGTAGTTCTCGGGTAAAACGGGCGAGAGAGAAACTAAAGAAAGAAGCCGGTCCTCAGAATAGTGCAAAAAAACTCAGATCATCCGGCGAATTCTATCCTTTGGACAATGCCATGAGCTGTGTGATATGTGAGGATGAGGAGGTTAACCTCCACAAGGTAGTCACCGATGTTAACCTCCACAAGGTAGTCACCGATGTTGTAGATGCCAACCTAAAGCGTTGGGCAAAGACCAACGAAAACTTTCAATTACTTGGTAGACTGGTTGCTGTAGCGGCTGATGCACATGCAGATGACACCTATTACCACCATCAGTGTTATGTACGTTTGAGAGACTCTGCTCGCGCTGCCGAGCGACGAGAATCGGTGGGTCCCGTACCTCCACCCTTTGATCCCATCATCTGTGCTCAAATCGTAGCCCTGATCGAAAATGCAGACACCACCTCATTCAAGCTCTCAGAGCTACGCGAGATGTATCAAAAGCTTATCAGTGACCAAGGTCGCCCATGCCGAGATAAAAAAGAGCCACACTCAACTCGATTCAAGGAGCACCTTCTTGACCTCTTACTTGAATGGGGTGAGTTTTCAAAAGGGAATGAAGGCAGAAAGGATGTTTATATATCGCACAAAGTCAAGGTTGCTGATGAGCTGGCAAAGACGTATAGGTCTCAAATTGAGCAAAAGGATGCACTTATTTTCATGCGAGCGGCCGTGATGATGCACAAGTTCTGTTTACAGAGCCAGGAGCCTTTCGATGGATCCTTCCCCCCTAACTGCCTCACAGCTCCAGTCTGCGAGGAGATGAGAAGTTTCTTCAATGTTGTGCTCCGGGGTCCGTCAGCCCTTCATGGGCGTGAGAAAATTGGTGGCGATGCCAATTTGGATGCCCGGGAGAAAATCGCATGCAACATCTCCCAGTTGCTCATCTACAACACTTTCAAGGGTACACACCATGCTGTAAAAACGGCAGCAGGAAGGCACAGCAAGGAGAGGGAAATCCCCTTCCCCCTTTACCATGGACTCAAACTGCATGGACATGGGCGGAATAAAAAACAGATTGGGATTGACAATGAACAGGGTATATCAGTATCCTACACTCGTGTCATGGAAGTGAAGCGAGGTGTTGCACGAGCAGTGTGCACTCGTCATGCTCAGGATGGGGTTGTGGTACCCACCAACAGTCGTCTCAATGTTTTCACCACCCATGATGTAGATAATATAGACAGCAAGGCGCAGGGCAATTTCTCACATGATGAGTTCCATGGATATGCCCTGAGTGTGACCACTGACCAACCACCTCTCATACGAGAACACTGGAGTGAAGCGGGCTCCAATCAAACTTGATCCTTTTGACACATCAACTCCCAAGTTACCAGACTCTTATGTGATCCATCCACCAGTCGAACTCACTCAAACTGATGTCTTTGCTCCGAAACCCAGCATCAGCAAAGTCAGACCAACCCTTGATGTGCAAGGTGCCACGGCAAAGGATCAGGCGTGGATGGCACACGTCTCCAAGGTGATGAACAAGGGTCCAGTAGCAGAGGGTGACGTCATCACCTGGTCAGGGTACAACTCGTCCCAAGCAAGTGACAGTTCTGTGAAGCCCCCTGCTGAGATTGGTATCTACCCACTCTTCCCAGACAAGGCCGTCCGCATCTTCAATGAAACATCCAATGGAGCTGGCTATGCAGGGCATCCAGTTCCTCAACCCGGGCCAGACAAGCGTACTTGGTGCAGATCAGCCACTGTATGCTATCATCAAACTAATCCAATGGCAATTCCCAGACACTTTGGGAGAAGACAAGCTGGTGGCTATGATGGGTGCTTTGCACATCGAGGACAAAATGCACCTTATGATAGGCAAGCTGCTGCGTGACTCAGGGTGGGTCACAGTACTTTCTCAGGCAGAGATCCTGACATCTGGTCGTGCACAGTCTGCACTCAATGAGCATCACATCAAGCGCACAAGGCACGCCCATCAGGTTTCCCTCATATCTCTGTACCTGCTCAAGCAGACCGCCTACTCTGAGTATTGCAAGAGTGTAATGGGCCCACCAGACTCATTCCATATGTGGAATCAACGTTCCCAAAGTGTTCTGCAGTTCAAGTACTGGTCTATTATAATCGAGCTGGAGCTGCTTATGGCTCGTTTTGTCAGATCCCTGAGGGAGGGGGACTTCTCACTGTATGTACAAGCATGTGACGAACTGTGTGGCTGGTTTCATGCCTTGGACCACACAAACTATGCGTGTTGGCTGCCAGTACACGTACGTGACATGGTTGAGCTAGGCAAGAAACACCCTGGAGTGCATGCTGAATTCATGAAGGGCAATTTCGTTGTTCAGAAATCAGCTAAAAAGTTCAGCCTGATGGCCAAGGATCAAGCCCATGAACAGTCCAACAAAAGCCTCCAGGCACATGGCGGAGCGACTGGTCTATATGAGAACCCTGAGGCTCTTACACTGTACATGCTTGCTGGACCTGACTGTGTGCGGATGGTTAAGGAGTTCGAGGCTGCACAAGACCTTTCATCCCCATCTACTGCTCATCATGAGGAAGGACACTGTTTGCAAGTCAAGTTTCAGAAGGATATACTATCATTTGTTGAGGTGATAGAGCAACTGGGCAACCCCTTCCTTGCAACAAGCCAGGAGCTTGTTGCACTGGATACACAAAACGTCATGGAACAGACCGTCGCTACCTCTACGTCTCAAATCTGTGAAGCTGGCAAAGCCCTTCATGCAGCATATGTCTTAGAAAGGCTGTTAAAGGTTTCAGTGCCTGTATCCGATACGATCAAACGGAACAATATGCTAACTTTTGCCAATCGACCCGACCCAAAGAAAAAAAGCAGGAAGGACAGTGGTGTACAGAGGCAGAACATGGTTTTGGTCACACAGCTTTTCCTCTCACTGCAGTCCCGCCCTGATGCTGACATGGCAGACTTCTTTAGGTTCGAAAATCAGATATTCTGATATTCTGATATCAAAATCTGATATTCTGCAATGCATCAATGCACCGACTGGCCGTGCAGCTGCTGCGAAACAAGCAACAATCGTGGTTTTGGATATGGCAGCAGTGATTCACATGGTGCGCCCAACAACAGCAAAGACATTCAGTGAATATGTGTCACTCCACATTGTACCATTTCTGGAGGCCCAAATGAAGAGCGGAGCCCAACGCATCGACGCTGTATGGGATAATTACCCAGAGGAAAATAATCTCAAAGGGCTCACCCAGCAACGTCGTGGAATGGCCCACGGACAAGAGTTGGCGATGGCAGCACCCCAATCCCAAAGCGTGAATGGAACAGTGTTTTCCTAAAAAATGAGGAGAACAAAAGGGAGCTGTTCTCATTCATCAGCACACAGATCTCCAAGACTGACATGGGTGGAAAGCTCCTCCTGAGTACCCACTTCGAAACCGTGCTCTCCAACCGACATTGTGACGTTACTACACTTCAGCCAAGCAACCATACCGAGGCTGACACCAGGATCCTCCTGCATCTGGCACATGCTGCAGAGCAGGGCCATATAACAGCCTATGTTCGCACAGTGGACAGTGATGTCGTGGTTTTGGCAGTCATGTTTTTTGAGACCTCTGGCCTATCAGAGCTCTGGGTGGGCTTCGGAACTGGAAAAAAGTACCGTGACATTCCAGTCCATACTATCTGCTCCAATCTCGGTCCGTCAAAGTCCTTGGCACTACCCCTCTTCCACAGCCTAACTGGCTGTGACACGACTTCACAGATTCTTGGATGTGGTAAGAAGACTGCTTGGGCGGCCTGGACCAGCTTACCTGACCTCACCGACACACTAGTGGCTCTTACACAGGACCCTGACCTCTTCACACTCGAGTCCATACACATGCAGCAGATTGAAAGGTTTGTCATACTAATGTACAGCAAGGGTTGTGGTGCAGCCAGTGTCAACGAAGCAAGGCATCATCTCTTCACCACTGGAAGCAGATCACTGGAAAACATCCCACCTACCCAAGCTGCGCTGTTCCAGCATGTGAAACGAGCTCTACTACAGGCGAGTTTCTACTGGAATCAGGCCACCACAGTCCAACAGGAAATCCCTGACTTCAGTGACTGGGGCTGGCAAAAGGATGGCAGCAATAACTGGCAACCATTATGGACCACACTCAGCGATGCTTCAATGGCATGCGCCATTCTCCTACACTGTGGTTGCAAAAAGGCCTGCACGGGAAGGTGTAAATGCAACCGTGCTGGTGTCCGATGTACGGTCCTCTGCCAATGCGAATGAGGGTGCATTAACAATGATGGCGGCGATTCATAGAGAATACGCCAGAGACACATAGGAAGCAATATCAATCACTGACAATCATTGTTACAATGTACATATTGTTGCGAAACTTTCCATTTTTTGGTATTTTCAACATTTGAAAGCATATTAGTCATGCAGTGCTGCATACTTGTAGTTACTTTATTTTGTCTGCAGATGTTATTTCTGAAGTACTTTAATAAAATTGTTCCTGAATAATGTTTGTGTTGTATTAGTGAAAACTGCTGTTTTTTACCTTGGAGCCTAAAATGGGGTGGTAAAATATCGCCTCGAACCATCGAAATAACTTTAGAATGGGATTCTCACATACCGTAAATCACATAAAAGTGGTATTATTTGTGATTCTAACTCATTTCGTTTTTTACCTATTAATGAATATGATGACGTCTGCTTAATTTCTGGTTCATGGGATCTCTATAATGCATGACCCTAGCATGTAATATTATCTTGAAACATCACATCAAGGTCAGGGTTAGATTACCCTCCCCGGAGGCAGATAAAATGAGGTACTGCTTGTAAATCTTGACAAATGACTATTTTGACCCAAAAATGACCTTTAAGATGACCTTGAGGGTTGACCTTGACCTCAAATCATCAAAATAACATCAGAATTGGATTCCTCGACCTCGAAAACCCCAGAAAAGTGGTATCATACATGGTTCCAACCCTTTTGGTTATTTAACTGTTTTCCTCTAATCCGGGTGACAGCCATTTTGTATTTCGCCAATATGGCGGCCTGGGGGGGGGGCGGGGGGGGCGCCCGCCTTGGCGCCCGTCAAAAATCGAAAGAGTATGGCATGGTGTTACGTGGTCCCCTCGGTGACTACCTGGTCTCGGTGACCCCCGGACCGTGAGAGGAACTTCGCCAGAAAGTAGTATTATATATGCGCTTTCGCAACGCAATCCCTATGAATTCCACCCAAGAGAAAACTGATGTTCAATGATATATTTCAGGGGTAATGATACCATACAATTTCAATGATACAATCAAGGGTATATTCCCCGAGCAATCCACCATCCACAATTCACACTCAACAATCAATCAATCCCCTAGATGATTAAGATGGCCATCTTATATATGTGTGTCCCCTTTTGTACTCACGACCCCCTTTTGGTCTCTGTCCCTCACAATGTCTCTGGGCCCCTCCTGACCAAGATGATGGTCGGCGTCGCCGCACTCGGGCGGTTGAACGAACCCCGGGTGGACGTGTTTCCACCGGGCATGTATCGTACCGTGAACCACGGCTGCAGCCCCCTCGTGGCCACGCGAAGCGGGTACGGTAAAGCAAGCAAAAGCCCCACGCCGCTTGCAACGCGTGTTAGGCCCCAACGTGCGACCCGTACGCGTCTTTGTAGACGGTGCCGCGAACGGTACCAGACGCGGGGTCGGTGCACGGCCCCACGGCAACTTGACGTCTCCACCGGGTAGGTACACGTCCCGGTAACTCCTCTCGCCAGACGGGCTTGGGAACACCGCTTTTCCACGCGGCGCAAGGTCGATCCCACCTTTCGTCGGAGCGGGGCGAGGAAGAAGAATACTCGTCGCTTCTTCCGACCTCGTGTCTCCCCTCTTCCGTTTCCGGTCTCTTTTTCCAGAAGGGCTCCTGACCCTCCAACCACAACAACCCTTAATCGACTACCCATTGATAAGCAACCCTGAATCGTAATTCACATACATTCCCATAAATATGTAACAATGGGCAACATCTGCACCAAATTTGATGCTTTTGGAAGAATTTGAACCAAAATATCCCTAAGGGCCCTGATTAGTGTTGGCCGAATGGTTAAGGTGGCTGGCTTAAGATCTTAGGGTCTTGAGTTTGAGCTGTGTGCGGCTAAGTGTTCATTAAATAATACCAGGTGGGTTGACTCAAGCCTGTCATCCTTCCGAGCTCGGAAACATGAGTACCATGAAATGGGGTGAATAGGGACAGCAAGGTGAATAGGGACACAAACTGAAAAAAGTTCGGAAACTTTTTTCGCTGAAATTGATAACCATACTGATTTGTTGATATTTGGGTTGAAAGTGTTCTCTTGTTTTTTTAAAAAGCAACTTATAGTCCCTATTAACCCCATATATGGGTTAAATAGGAATAAATAGGATTTTTATGGCTGCCCCTATTCACCCCGTTTTACGGGTGAATAGGGACAGTCACTAATACAAAAAAATAATAATCAAGAAATAGGGACAGTTTGGAGAAACTTTTTATCCCATATTTTTTTTCATTGGCACCGTGGTTTATATTATGGGTGTATGGTGCTGTGCACACACGACTCGATTGCCAGAGAGGTAGGCCACAACGCGTGGATACAAACAAGAGTCTTTATTACAAGCTCGCATATCAGCACTGGGCGGCTCGAGCTTAGAGCCCGCATATATGTCCCGAGGCCACGCCTTGCCCCCGGGCGTGGCCGATCGGCCGAAAGGCGGGGCATGCATTTCAGTTCCCCGCCTGGACGCTCGCGCCACCCACTGGTGCGTGGAATTATTGACCCTTGTGCCCGCCACACGCGCCCCACCAGAATTCCCGCGCACCTAAAGGGTGAGCTTGCGGGGAAGCCGGAAGACCCGGCCGAAACGCCCCCTGGCGATGTGTGCAGGGTTGGGGGGTAGCGGGGCTGGGGGGTGCCGGGGGTCTGACCACCGTGGGGCGGCCTCGACGCCGAGACAGAGCTGCTTGCGGGGGGTGGTCCAGATCGAGGTGGGCCGGCTTGAGGCGGTCCACAGAGATACACTCCGGAGCACCGCCGATGTCCACAGTGAAATGTTTGTCCCCGGTCTCCAGCACGCGAAAAGGCCCGTCGTACGGGGGCCGCAGTGGTGCCCGGTGGGCGTCGTGTCGGATGAAAACGTACTCCGCCGTGCGAAGCTCCGGGGCAATGTTGGAGGGCGGGCAACCGTGGTGTGCCGTGGGCACCGGGGTGAACCTCCTGGCGGCCTCCTGCAGGGTGGAGCGTTGTTGCGCCGCGGACCAAGGAGCCGTGGAGTCGGGGATAAACTCGCCTGGCACCCGCAGCGGCTGTACGAAGACCAGCTCCGCCGAGGACGCGCGCAGGTCGTCCTTGGGCGCTGTCCTGAGGCCCAGCAGGACCCAGGGGAGCCTGTCGGCCCAGCTGCCATCGTGGAGGCTGGCCCGGAGTGCGGCCTTCATGGAGCGATGAAAGCGCTCGCACAGGCCATTGGCCTGGGGGTGGTAGGCCGTGGTGCGGTGCAGTTTGACGCCGAGCCCTTGCGCCACCGCGCCCCAGAGCTCCGAGGTGAACTGGGGGCCGCGGTCGGACGAGATGTCTGAGGGGGCGCCGAACCAGGCAACCCACGTGGCGGTGAAAGCATGTGCGATGTCAGCCGCAGTCGTCGCCGCCAAGGGCACGGCCTCCGGCCACCGGGTGGTGTGGTCCACCATGGTGAGGAGGTGGGTGAACCCTCGCGAGGGGGGCAGAGGTCCCACCAAGTCGACGTGAACGTGGTCGAACCGACGCTCGGGCACCGTAAACGGGGCCAACGGGGCCCGGGTGTGGCGGTGGACCTTTGCGCGCTGGCACGCGAGGCACGTCCTGGCCCAGTCGCGGACGTCCTTCCTGAGGCCATGCCAGACGAACTTCGCCGCGACGAGCTTCTGGGAGGCCTTCGTGCCCGGGTGGGACAGGCCGTGGATGGTGTCGAAAACCGGGCGCTGCCAGCCAGCGGGCACGATGGGGCGAGGCTGGCCGAGGGAGACGTCGCACAGGAGGGCCGCGCCCGCGACGTCGAACGGCACCTCAGTGACGCGGAGGCCCATGACGGCGGTCCGCAAGGCCTGGACGCCGGGGTCGGAGGTCTGGTCCTCCGACATCCGGGCATAGTCGATCCCGAGGTGGACCGCGTGCGCGACGGACCGGGAAAGGCAATCCGCCACCGGGTTGTCTTTACCCGCGACGTGACGGATGTCCGTCGTGTACTCGGACACGGCAGAGAGGTGACGTTGCTGCCGGGCCGACCATGGCTCGGCGACCTTGGCCATCGTGAACACAAGGGGCTTGTGGTCGACGAAATCCGTGAATGGGCGGCCCTCGAGCAGATGGCGGAAGTGTCGGACCGCCAGGTGGAGCCCGAGCAGCTCGTGGTCGAAGGTGCTGTAGCTGCGTTCGTGCGGGCGAAGCTGCCGGCTAAAAAACGCCAGCGGCTGCCAAGCACCACGCACCCACTGCTTGTGCACGGCGCCCACCGCGTAGTCTGACGCGTCGGAGGTGAGGGCGATCGGTGCACCGGGCGCCGGGTGCGCCAGCATGGTGGCATTGGCCAGGGCCAGCTTTGCGCCCGCAAACGCCGCGGCCATCGGCTCCGACCAGGCGATGTCACCTTTGCCCGGCTTGCCCCGGAGGGCCTCGTGCTGGGGGCAGAGGAGCTGGGCGACGTGGGGCACGAAGCGGTGGTAAAAATTTACCATGCCCAGGATCTCCTGGAGCCCCTTGATCGTGCGGGGGCGCGGGAAACCCCTGACCACCTCCACCTTGGCCGGTAAAGGGACGGCCCCGTGCCTGGGGATGCGGTGCCCCAAGAAGTCGATGGCGGCGACGCCGAAAAGGCACTTTGCGGGGTTGATGATCAGGCCATGCTGGCCCAGGCGTTCGAGAAGCGTGCGGAGGCGGAGCAGGTGCTCCTCCCGTGACGCGCTCGCGACTAGGATGTCGTCCAGGTAGACATAGATGAAAGGTAAGTCGCGCAAGACGCTGTCCATGAGCCGTTGGAACGCCTGGGCCGCATTCTTCAACCCAAAAGGCATCCGCAGGAACTCAAAGAGGCCGAAAGGGGTGATGACGGCCGTCTTTGGGACATCGTCCGGTTGTACGGGGACCTGGTGGTAGCCCCGGATGAGGTCCACCTTGGAGAACACGGTCGTGTTTGCCAACCGGGCGGAAAAGTCCTGGATATGCGGGACCGGTAGCGGTCGGGGGTGGTGGCATCATTGAGCCGGCGGTAGTCACCGCACGGCCGCCATCCACCGCCGGGCTTCGGCACAATGTGCAGAGGAGAGGCCCAAGTGCTGTTGGAGCACCGTACGATACCCAGCCGTTCCAGCGTGGACCGGCGGCCTGACCGTGGGGATATGGTGCTCCACCCCGTGTTTGACGGCCACCGCTGAGAAGGTGGGCCGCGTGAGGGCCGGGAAACTGGCGAGGAGGCGGGTAAACTCGTCCGCTGCCAGAAGCGTGCAGACTAACCTCGCCGGGACGGAACCTTTCAGCAAGCCGCTTGGCAAGCCGCTCGGTGAGCCGCTCATGCGAGCTGCTCAACGAGCCGCTCAGCGAACAAGCAAGCGAGCTGAAGGTTTCGGCCTGGATGAGACGTTTGCGCTTAACGTCGACCAACAGCCCATGCGTACATAGGAAGTCCGCGCCGAACAGGGCCATTGGCACGCTGGCGGTGACGAACGACCATTGAAAGCGCTGCCCTCCGAACCGCAGTGAGAGGCAACGCTTCCCGAATGTGCGGATGGGTGTACCGTTGGCGGCAAGCAACGCGGGGCCCGGTCCGCGACTTGCTTGTCAGACGCGGAGGCAGGGAGGATGCTTACCTGCGCTCCCGTGTCGCAAAGAAAACGGCGCCCAGACAAGGTGTCCGTGATGAACAGGAGGCTGCCGGAATGGCCGACGCTCAGGGCCGCAAGTGAGCGCCGGCCCGGTCGTTTCCCGACCCGTCAAAGAACACGGCGGGCGTCACGTTTTAGCCTTGTGGCCGAACCTGGCATGGTAGTAGCACCAGGTTTGCGGTGATGGCGGCCGTGTCGGCCGTGCCGGCGGCGGTGGTGGTGGTGGTGGCGGTAGTGGACGGGGCGCAGCAGCGGCCACGAGGGAAGCCAGGGGCGCTGTAGCCTCTGCACCGGGATCCACTATGGCAGCACCGTAAACCGACCACGTGTCGCAGGCCGCAAAAAACTTGTCGGCCTCTCCGGCCAGGGCGCGGGCTTCCCTGATGTTGGAACTGGCCAGCGCGAGGCGCACCTGTATCGGTAGCTGGCGGAGGAAAAGTGTGCGGAACAAGAAATCCGGGTGCTGGTCTCCAAGCAGGGACAGCATGAAATCCATCCGGACGGATGGTCGTGTGTCGCCGAGGGCGGGAAGGTCCAGGAGGCGGTCGGCACGTTCGACCTCCGTGAGCCCAAACGTGGCGAGGAGGAGACGTTTGAGCGCCTTGTACTTGTAGTCGCCCGGCGGGTGCCGAAGGATGGACATGACGCGGGCGGCAGTGCCGGGCCCGAGGGCGGCGACCACGTGGTAGTACCGGGTCTCGTCTGCAGTGATGCCCCGGAGTTGGAATTGAGCTTCGGCTTGCACAAACCAAACGTCGGCTTGCGCTTCCCAAAACTCCGGGAGTTTGATTGCGACGGCGTTGGTAGCCATGGCGCGTTCGGGGGTCAGCAACGGCTGAACCAATCGGGGTCACCAGTGTGGTGCTGTGCACACACGACTCGATTGCCAGAGAGGTAGGCCACAACGCATGGATACAAACAAGAGTCTTTATTACAAGCTCACATATCAGCACTGGGCGGGCTCGAGCTTAGAGCCCGCATATATGTCCCGAGGCCACGCCTTGCCCCCGGGCGTGGCCGATCGGCCGAAAGGCGGGGCATGCATTTCAGTTCCCCGCCTGGACGCTCGCGCCACCCACTGGTGCGTGGAATTATTGACCCTTGTGCCCGCCACAGGTGCATATTATGTGCATCCATCTGAGCTATCAATTTAGCAATAAGTTGGAAACTCAGGATTGTTTCTTGATTATTATTTTTTTGTATTAGTGACTGTCCCTATTCACCCGTAAAACGGGGTGAATCGGGAGAGCCATAAAAATCCTATTTATTCCTATTTAACCCATATATGGGGTTAAAGGGACTATAAGTTGCTTTTTAAAAAAACAAGAGAACACTTTCAACCCAAATATCAACAAATCAGTATGGTTATCAATTTTCAGCGAAAAGAGTTTCCGAACTTTTTTTCAGTTTGTGTCCCTATTCACCTTGCTGTCCCTATTCTCCCCATTTTACGGTACCAGCTTACTAAGAAGAGAGGGCACTGCATCAGCGGCCCAGTTGCGCTCCCATCAATGATGCAACTAGCAGCCACAGGGTGCATACAAAAATTAAAATTAGGATCTACTACAAAACTTCAGAACAATGTGACTTCAGAACAATGCCATGCAAAGATGCAAATTGTGGTGGGGGTTAATCCAAACCTCCAACCCTGACCCTAATCGTCAGAAGTCACATGATTCTTCCAAGCCAATGAGATAAACTGAATATGCTGTTTGTCATCGGAATCATACATTTATTACACTGTGCACGTGAAGCAAAAAGTGGGTTTAAGCAATTGGTTCACTTCTTTCTGTCCGTCCATCCACCCACAAATGTCAGTTTATGATCGAGGAACAACTTCATTTCAATTGAATGTTATATTTTGAACACCAATTGGAACACAAATCGGAAAACGAACCTGTAGCTTAGCAGTTATTTGGCTCTGAATTCATCCCAATTGCACATGCGCAGAGAGGAGTGACGTAATATTTTTACTCTGTCTGCCTGTCTGGCAGTCATACAAAATTGAAAATCATTCCAAACAGGAAACTTACTGTTTTAAGGATGTCATAAAGTACACAAACAACGTGCACGAAGGACTAATGTAGTGTTAGATAGAGTGGTGTAATAGACACTGGGCAAAACGGCGGTAAACTTCCGGAATTAATTTTTTATACTACTGTCACAATCTTTATTTTGTATTAATTTAGTTATATACTTGAACACTGTAGAACACAAATCACCTTCTTATCGCTTCGAAAAACCTCTAGTTTTGCAGTACTTGTACATGTTAAATAAGGTGGTGTGGCGGACACGAAAGCACTGACGTGGTGACATCACCCCGCACACCGAGTGGGGGTGGGCCACGCCCAGAAGAGAGGCGTGGCCTCACGATATACACGGGGCGCGCAGCCCTGAGAGTTCAGTGTTACAGTGAGCTCTTGAATAAAGACTCTTACAAATTACCGCGTTGTCCGCTTCCTCCTTGTTTACAAACAGCGCGCGTAACACCGCGCTTTACTGGTGACCCTCGAAGTTGGATCTGCCGTAGCGATCCTTCCAAACACGACGCCATTGCCATGGCCAACAACGCGATGTCGATTAAACTTCCCGAATTTTGGGAGGCCCAGGCCGAAGTTTGGTTCGTCCAAGCCGAAGCCCAGTTTCAGCTTCGGTGCCTCACCCACGACGACACGCGCTACTGCCACGTCGTCGCCTCACTCGGGCCCGGCACGGCCGCTCGAGTTGTGTCCGTCCTTCGACACCCACCGGACGGCCACAAGTACGAGGCACTCAAGCGGCTGCTCCTAGCCACGTACGGCCTCACGGAGGACGCACGGGCCGACCGCCTCCTGGATCTCCCCGAGCTCGGCGACATGCGCCCATCGGTCCGAATGGACCATATGCTGTCACTGTTGGGCGACGAAGCCCCTGGTTCTCTATTCCGGGCGCTTTTCCGTCGCCAACTTCCAGCACAGGTACGCCTCGCGTTGGCCGGGACCGTGCTAACGGAACCCCGAGCATTGGCCGCCGCGGCGGACAGGTACTTCGTGGCTTCGGACACGCGGGCGAGAGTCGGTGCGGCCGTCACGGACCTCGAGGCTGATGCTGCTGATGATGCTGCTGATGATGCTGATCCACAGCATCAGCTTACACAGCATACGCAGCATGCTGATACGCACCTTGTGGCCGCCGCCACGCCCCGCCCAACCGCCGCGGCGAAAACCGCCACCGCGGGGAACACCGCTAACTCCGCCGGCCTGGCGGAGCCAGCCGCACTCCTCCAGCTCCACCACCTGGTGCTGGTTCCACGCCAAGTTCGGCCACGAGGCTCGACAGTGTCATCCGCCATGCTCCTTCAACAGGTTGGGAAACGCCCGGGCCGGCGCTCGATAGTGGCAATGAGCGCCGGCCGTTCGAACAGCCTGCTGTTCATCACGGACACCTTATCCGGGTGCCATTACCTGTGCGACACAGGAGCGCAGGTGAGTGTCGTTCCTGCCGGTACGTCGGACAAGCACGCCGCGGGCGGGGGCCCCACGCTGCTTGCCGCAAACGGGACGCCCATCCGTACGTACGGAAAACGCTGCCTCTCTGCGGTTCGGAGGGCAGGTTTTCCGATGGTCGTTCGTCAGCGCCGACGTGCCCATGGCATTGCTTGGCGCGGACTTCCTGTGCGCAAATGGGCTCCTGATCGACGTAAAGCACAGACGTCTTGTCCAGGCCGAGACGTTCAGCTCGCTCGCTTGTGCGCTGCCCAGCTCGTCGAGCAGCCCACTGAGCGGCTCACCGAGCGGCTTGCCAAGCGGCTTGCTGAACGGTTCGGTTCCGGCCATGTTGATCTGTACGCTTCCGGCAGCGGACGAATTCACCCGCCTCCTCGCCGGCTTCCCGGCCCTCACGCGGCCCACGTTCTCGGCGGGGGCCATCAAGCACGGGGTGGCCCATCACATCCCCACCGTCGGGCCACTGGTCTATGCCCGGGCACGCCGCCTCGAGCCGACGAAGCTGGCGGTAGCAAAAGCGGAGTTCGCTACCCTGGAGCGACTCGGCATCGTTTGGCGCTCGGAGAGTGCTTAGGCGTCGCCGCTGCACATCGTGCCGAAGCCCGGCGGGGGATGGCGACCGTGCGGGGACTATCGCCGTCTCAATGACGCCACCACCCCCGACCGCTACCCCGTCCCCCACATTCAGGACTTTTCCGCCCGTTTGGCGGGCATGTCCTTCTCCTCGAAGGTGGAGCATACGCGGTTACCATCAGGTCCCCGTCAGGCCGGAGGACGTCCCGAAGACGGTGGTCATCATGCCGTTCGGACTCTTCGAATTCCTGCGCATGCCCTTTGGTCTGAAGAATGCGGCTCAGGTGTTCCAGCGGCTGATGGACAGCATCCTGCGCGACTTGGATTTTGTATACGTCTACCTGGACGATATCCTTGTCGCCAGCGCGTCCCGCGAAGAGCACCTACACCACCTCCGCACGCTCTTCGAATGCCTGGGCCAGCATGGCCTGATTGTGAACCCCGCAAAGTGCCGGTTCGGCGTCGCCGAACTCGATTTTCTGGGGCACCGCGTCACCAGGCATGGAGCCGTCCCCCTGCCGGCCAAGGTGGAGGCGGTGAAGGGGTTTCCGCGCCCCCGCACGATCAGGGGGCTGCAGGAGTTCCTGGGCATGGTGAACTTTTACCATCGGTTCCTGCCCCGTATCGCCCAGCTCCTGTGCCCCCTGCACGAAGCTCTCCGAGGTAAGCTGGGCAAAGGCGACGTCACCTGGACCGAGCAGATGGACGCGGCGTTCACGGGCGCGAAGCTCGCCTTGGCTAACGCCACCATGCTCGCGCACCCGGCGCCCGATGCGCCGATCGCCCTCACCACCGACGCCTCGGACTACGCGGTGGGTGCGGTGCACGAGCAATGGGTGCGTGGGGCTTGGCAACCGCTGGCGTTCTTTAGCCGGCAGCTTCGCCCGCCCGAACGCCGTTACAGTACCTTCGACCGCGAGTTGCTCGGGCTTCACTTGGCGGTCAGGCACTTCCGCCACCTGCTCGAGGGCAGTGCGTTCACGGCCTTCGTCGACCACAAGCCGCTGGTCTTCGCGGTGGGCAAGGTCACCGAGCCGTGGTCGGCCCGGCAGCAGCGTCACCTCTCGGCCGTGTCCGAGTACACGACGGACATCCGGCACGTCGCGGTGAAGGACAACCCGGTGGCGGATTGCCTTTCCCGGGCCGTCGCCCACGCAGTCCACCTCGGCATCGACTATGCCCGGATGGCAGCGGAACAGGCCGCTGACCCCGACGTCCAGGCCTTGCGGACCGCCGTCACGGGCCTTCGCGTCACCGAGGTGCCGTTCGACGGCGCGGGCGCGGCCCTCTTGTGCGACGTCTCCCTCGGGTGGCCTCGCCCCATCGTGCCCGCGGGCTGGCAGCGCCAGGTGCTTGACGCCATCCACGGCCTGTCCCACCCGTGCGCGAGGGCCTCCCAAAGGTTGATCGCCGACAAATTCGGCTGGCATGGCCTCCGGAAGGCCGTCCGCGGCTGGGCCAGGACGTGCCTCGCGTGCCAGCGTGCCAAGGTGCACCGGCACACCCAGGCCCCGTTGGCCCTGTTTACGGTGCCGGAACGCCGGTTTGACCACGTCCACGTGGACCTGGTGGGACCTCTGCCCCCCTCGCGGGGTTTCACCCACGTCCTCACCATGGTGGACCGCACCACCCGGTGGCCGGAGGCCGTGCCCTTGGCATCGACGACGGCGGCGGACGTCGCGCAGGCTTTCATCGCCACCTGGGTCGCCCGGTTCGGCGCCCCCTCAGACATCTCGTCCGACCGCGGCCCCCAGTTCACCTCGGAGCTCTGGGGGGCGGTCGCGCAGGGGCTCGGGGTCCGGCTGCACCGAACCATGGCCTACCACCCCCAGGCTAACGGCCTGTGTGAGCGATTTCACCGCTCATTGAAGGCCGCGCTCCGGGCCACCCTCCGCGATGGCGGCTGGGTCGACAGGCTCCCCTGGGTCCTGCTGGGCCTCCAGACGGCGCCCAAGGAGGACCTGCACGCATCCGCGGCGGAGTTGGTCTTCGGGCAACCGCTGCGGGTGCCGGGCGAGTTCCTCCCCGACTCCACGGCACCATGGTCCGCGGCACAGCAGCGCTCCGCTCTGCAGGAGACCACCCAGAGGTTCGCCCCGGTGCCAACGGCATGCCACGGGCACCCACCGATGCACGTCGCCCCGGAGCTTCGCACGGCGGAGTACGTCTTCGTCCGCCACGATGCCCACCGGACACCACTGCGGCCCCTGTACGACGGGCCTTTCCGCGTGCTGGAGACCGGGGTGAAGCACTTCACCCTGGACATCGGCGGTACTCCTGACTGCGTTTCTGTGGACCGCCTCAAGCCGGCCCACCTCGACGTGGACCATCCACCACCAGTGGCCCGACCCCCGCGTCGGGGCCGCCCCCCTGCGGGCGGACCCCCGGCACCGCCGCCACGCCGCCCCCCGGTCCTGCACCCATCCCAGGGGCAGCCGGAGGCATCCCAGATGGCATCCCTGCATCCCAGACGCCGCCAGTCGCCAGGGGGCGCTTCGGCCGGGTCATCCGTTTGCCCCGCAAACTGGCCCTTCAGGTGCGCGGGGATTCTGGGGGGGCGCGTGTGGCAGACACGAAAGCACTGACGTGGTGACATCATCCCGCACACCGAGTGGGGGTGGGCCATGCCCGGGAGAGAGGTGTGGCCTCACGATATACACGGGGCGCGCAGCCCTGAGAGTTCAGTGTTACAGTGAGCTCTTGAATAAAGACTTTTACAAATTACCGCGTTGTCCGCTTCCTCCTTGTTTACAAACAGCGCGCGTAACACCGCGCTTTAGTGGTGTATAATACAGGATCAACGGTGCTAAAGGCCTGGAGTTTTTTTAATACAACCTTTAAAATCAATCTTTTATTTCAATTGAATTATATACCTAAACACTGTGTAGGGTAAAGTGTTCTATGAACCCTCGAGTTAAGTATGCAAGGGCGAGGGTACGAACAGGTACAGGATGAATAGATACAGGTGTGGAGAGGTTGTTTTTGTGAATATTATCGATTTATTATCGATATATAACCATGTTAACTTTTTTTTTTAGTGTTTTCCCCAAAAATATTTCTGTCATTTACAAAAAGTATTTCTTGAAATTAAATGTCAATTATGGTGCTTTTAGAAGGTATTGAAGCACGCGGTGCTACGCGCGTGACTTGCTACCAAGGAGGAAGCGGACAACGCGGTATGTTTATAGTTCTTTATTCCAAAGAGGTCACTGTAGCACTGGCGCGCTCCGGGCTGCGCGCCCGGTGTTTATCCTGAGGCCACGCCTACCCCTCGGGCGTGGCCGCCGCCCACTTGGTGCGCGGAATGGTGTCACCACGCCAGTGGGCTTTCGTGTACGCCACAGTATCACGTTTCCTTTGTGACATACTCATTATATTTACATTGGGATATACATTGTAATACAATGCCTGTAATACAATGTATATCCCAATATAAATATAATGAGTATGTCATAAAGGAAACATGATACCTTCTAAAAGCACCATAATTGACATTTAATTTCAAGAAATACTTTTTGTAAATGACAGAAATATTTACAATGATTGTATGCAATCTTGTAATGCCTTTCACGTCAACAACATTAAATATGGACTTACGAGAGGTGGTCAAAAAGTTTGCCATCTTGTTCAGTGGTGCATCTGGCATAATGAAGAATCCACAACTGAATATGGATGGCAAATTGTATTTAATTTTAGGTTTTTATTGCTGTTTACACTTTGGAGAATCGAGAAATTATCCTCAGAGCATGATTAGCATAATGTGGAGATCATTGATGGTGGTTGAGATGAAAGAGATCAACGAAATGTTTGTGTCCATGCGTTTCTTTGACACTCCATGCACTTAATACATTTCTTAACCTCACCAGAGGAAAGGGTATTGCATTTGGGTCCATTTGTTTGTCTGTCTGTCTATCTGTCTGTTTGTTTGTCTGCCTGTTTGTTTGTCCGCACAGAACGTGAGTATGCTTTTCTCTGCAACCGTTGGTCCGATTGCCAATTAATTTTCACCACAGGAGCGCATCCTCCTGTAGAATTTTAATGATAATTATGACGTCATATGTCACGTGGTACGGGCGCCATCTTGGAAAAAAACCTAAAAATTTTGCACCTCTACATCCCAGAAACCGCGCCGAGAAAAATTTAAACATGGCTCATTGTCAAGTACTCCCAATGGGGAACAACATATACTCATGATGTCATCAGTCCCTTCATAATGAAGTCATAATTGGACAAGTAGAACGCTTGATCCGTTCAGTTTGAAATTTCTTTGAGCATGAGCTACCCAAAAATTGTACGGGGGAATTAAATTGATGACGTCATCGATCACGTGGTTCGGCAGCCATATTGGATTGAACATAAACCTACATCGTCAATAAACCACACAAACACAGCAGCTAAATAAACACCACTCAAACACGTCCTGGTGAGGGTCTGCAATCTCTGATTTCTCTTTCTTGTTGTTATTTGATACAGTTACAACATTCCATAAATAATTTGTTTCTTCATATAATTCTCACACACTTAGTACTTTCCACTCTGCTTTGTTACTGGAACCAAATACTTTTGATTCCCTGAGTAGGAATAATGGTGGGCGATACTCTTGCACGATGCTATTAAAGTGGAGGCAAAGTTCCAAAGTGTACCTCACACTGATGTGAAGAGTGGGAAGAGGGCAACATATGGGAGGTCAATATTTCTGCCATATTTGTACAGGTAAAGAGTATATGGCCACTTAGGAAAAATCTTTTGACTCTGCCTGTTGTTCGATTGAAACAAAAAAAAAGCAAATAAAGCACACAGAGCAGGCTAAAGTGGAGATAATGAGAAACACAGTTGGTAATTCAAAAGAAGCAAACTTTATAGATCCCGGACTTGAGGCAGTTAGAAACAGTCCCAGAGGAGATCCAAGGTCCAGTATGGAACTTCTCCAACTTTGCATGTGAAAATTTTTTTGACCTGTTTTATAGCTGAGCTATTCGAGTGCGAAGAACATCATAAAGAGTTTCAGGATAGAACATTTTTCAGGAAAGAGGCCTGGAAGAACATCATAAAGAGTTTCAGGAAAGAACATTTTTCAGGAAAGAGGCCTGGAAGAACATCATAAAGAGTTTCAGGAAAGAACATTTTTCAGGAAAGAGGCCTGGAAGAACATCATAAAGAGTTTCAGGAAAGAACATTTTTCAGGAAAGAGGCTTGGAAGAACATCATAAAGAGTTTCAGGAAAGAACATTTTTCAGGAAAGAGGCCTGGAAGAACATCATAAAGAGTTTCAGGAAAGAACATTTTTCAGGAAAGAGGCCTGGAAGAACATCATAAAGAGTTTCAGGAAAGAACATTTTTCAGGAAAGAGGCTTGGAAGAACGTCATAAAGAGTTTCAGGAAAGAACATTTTTCAGGAAAGAGGCCTGGAAGAACGTCAAAAAGAGTTTCAGGAAAGAACATTTTTCAGGAAAGAGGCTTGGAAGAACATCATAAAGAGTTTCAGGAAAGAACATTTTTCAGGAAAGAGGCCTGGAAGAACGTCAAAAAGAGTTTCAGGAAAGAACATTTTTCAGGAAAGAGGCCTGGAAGAACATCATAAAGAGTTTCAGGAAAGAACATTTTTCAGGAAAGAGGCCTGGAAGAACATCATAAAGAGTTTCAGGAAAGAACATTTTTCAGGAAAGAGGCTTGGAAGAACGTCATAAAGAGTTTCAGGAAAGAACATTTTGCAGGAAAGAGGCCTGGAAGAACGTCATAAAGAGTTTCAGGAAAGAACATTTTTCAGGAAAGAGGCCTGGAAGAACATCATAAAGAGTTTCAGGAAAGAACATTTTTCAGGAAAGAGGCCTGGAAGAACATCATAAAGAGTTTCAGGAAAGAACATTTTGCAGGAAAGAGGCCTGGAAGAACGTCAAAAAGAGTTTCAGGAAAGAACATTTTTCAGGAAAGAGGCTTGGAAGAACGTCATAAAGAGTTTCAGGAAAGAACATTTTTCAGGAAAGAGGCTTGGAAGAACGTCATAAAGAGTTTCAGGAAAGAACATTTTTCAGGAAAGAGGCCTGGAAGAACATCATAAAGAGTTTCAGGAAAGAACATTTTTCAGGAAAGAGGCCTGGAAGAACATCATAAAGAGTTTCAGGAAAGAACATTTTTCAGGAAAGAGGCTTGGAAGAACGTCATAAAGAGTTTCAGGAAAGAACATTTTTCAGGAAAGAGGCCTGGAAGAACGTCATAAAGAGTTTCAGGAAAGAGGCCTGGAAGAACATCATAAAGAGTTTCAGGAAAGAACATTTTTCAGGAAAGAGGCTTGGAAGAACGTCATAAAGAGTTTCAGGAAAGAACATTTTTCAGGAAAGAGGCCTGGAAGAACATAAGAGCTGCAGGTGAGGTGGGTAAATTTATACATACATCAGAGCAAATAAGTCTTTGCTGAAAGGGTTTCAGGAAAGAAATACAAACAACTTGTTGCTCTTCGAAATTAAACATTTAAATCCATTTACAAGACATTGATTGTTGCTTAATTTGTTTTTTTTATTTACATCGTTTTAAGACGATGTGTCCATCTATCTTGTGTTGGTTATGACATATAAGTTACCTGTAAGAGTAGATTGGCTTGGGGAAGGGCCGGATGTCATTGGAGGAGTAAGGGAATGTTCTATGTGCTCCAAACATAGGACGGTAACGAAATGGACCTGGTTCAGAGAACTGATGGATGGGAAGGAAGTGGATCAATAAAGGGGAGGATAAGAGGAATAGAAATAGAAGAAAAGGGATGAGGTGCAAAACAATATGATTGAAGAATTTAGGACAGGGAAAAACAAAACATTTCGTAGAAGAGGTAAAAGTTAATGGGGCTTAGAGATGGTGTCGAGGTGCAATAATGGGAAAAAATAACGAGAGAAAGCAGCAAAACAACTGTGGAGAAGACCGTCCTGTAATTTTAACCTGATACTGGGGGGTGTATTGAGGTTGGGAGGTAAGCTGCATGGCGTGCTGGGATGATGGAAGGCTCCGTCCCACATCGTACTGCAAATAAACAAAAGGACGTACAAGGTATTTTGGGTAAAAAGAAAAGCTTCATAGGCCATGCTGTCATGTTGCAAATGTCCTGAATTATTGATAATTACTTTTATGGTGGACAAAAAATGGAAGAACCTTTTATTTAATATTAATTAATTTACAAGAGTCCTCGTCCTTATGATTACATGGCAACTGTGCACAACAACATATATTGCATTCGGTGACATGTGGGTAGCAGAGCAATGTTTTTTGAACTCCTGCCAGTGGAAGAGAACAATGAACATCCTTAGCTATGTCAATAGATCTTTCTAGCAAAGTTTTTGGCGTGAGCATTCCTTAAGTCAGGACGGTGCGTTCGGTCTTTGTACTTTTCTTTTCATCATTTATAAGATTATACCGTTTGGAGTTACCAAGACTTCCTCCACCTTGCACATGGTTCTGTATTTCAAGCCTTGGTTCCATGCTTACAATTGCAGCCTGGATACTGGAGACATTTTTGTTTGCAGTGTTTGTTTGTTTGCATTTGTTTGCAGATACATGTTTGCAGTCTCAGTGCTGATTGACACTCAAATATACTCACCGGCGAGCGAGGAAGTGGATGAGCAGGGAGAGTGAACGATGGATGCTGGGATCCAACATAAGCTCCTCCACAATACGGTGAAGTTGGAGTAGGGTAAGGTGGCATTGGAGGCCGAACGGGAGACACCCATGGGCGAGGTGATGGACCTGCCGGGTTGGAACAAGGGTGGCATTAGAACGTGGCAAGGTAAATGGCATAAAGGCCGTGAGTGATAAAGCACGTACAACATGTCTTTTTTTCTGAGTCAGCCTGATTGTCTTTCTCAGCACTTTTCAGCTGCATGGACAAAGCTATGCCAGGTGCGTATGTTTAAACAAGCACACCTGTACCGTTAAACCCGCTTTTCTGTGACCACAGTGATACGACTCCAAAGTAACGTCAGTACAGCTGAAAGCAGGGCCTGGTAGGCAATGTACCGTACTCTTTATTTATTTGTTCTTTTCACTAGTGGTATACTGGGAATATAGTATACCAACCTTCAATCTATCACTTTTTTCCTTGTTTAATACTTTAGAGGATAAATTGTACATTCTATGAGCCCACTTTACTTGCCGAATTGATATATGCTAAATCTATGTTAATGATATGCAAGTAATTATACCTCTGCAAGTCCAGGCAAGTGCAATCTAGAATCTCAATGCACACCTGCATGCAAAGAGGTACTGCATGGGTCTCTGTTAGTGTTGGCATGTCTCAAAGTTGAATTTTGGTCGATTTCGAGTTATCCTTAAATCCTGAAAGTTGTCCACTTACCAACATTGCTAAATATTGCTTGGTATTGGTATTGGTATTGGTATTGGTATGGGTATTGGGGGTATTTGTTGATGCAATCTTTTTGTATAACCACGTCTTTTGGCTTTAAGTGATAAATTGTACATGTGTGTGTGGCCACGATGAGTGAATAAAAATATTTGACACAATCCAATGGGAAACTTGATGGAACGTCAGTGAAAGTCACGTGACGGTCTTTGAACGTTGCGATTGACTGAATGACTTCCTGGGTTGTTTCAGATATCCCCATGAATGGTTCGACTGAATTCGCAATTGGTTTCTTTAGTTCATATACTGTACTAGAAACCAGGAGAAATTTTTATTTTGCCAAAATCAATGTCTTTATGGAAAAATCTTTAAGATATGGAAAAACACAGCAATGGTAAAAATGCCTGAACTTCTTTTTCAACTCACTAGATTTCTACAGAAGAGCTGAACACAGCCATGACACTATTGGGAACGCCTCTTCGTGGTGCTCTTTGAACCCCCCAACGCAAGTTGGGGGCCAAATCTTTACCCCATTTTTCCCTGCTGCCCGGATTTGTCAGGGCCCAATTGGTCCCCTTGGACCGACCTTTTCCCTCTTATATATATATATATATATATATATATATATATCTCTCTCTCTCTCTCTCTCTCTCCCTCTCTCAATGTTTCGCTTAATTTAATTAAACGTTTAATTTGCTCTTGATGTGGTCATAGCTCTTGCATGAGCATTTCCTTTAAAAATTGTTTGTGGTTTTGTTTGTGTCTTCACCTTTGGTTTGTAAAATTTTTATACTTGCTGGTTTCCTTTAAATATCATTTGCTCCTTTTGGTGAATTCATGATCCTTACAAAATGTTTCTTTAAACTGGTTGCTTTGCTTACAACCGCTTTGTGAAATGGCTTGTATTTTTATAATAAAAAGGCACAAAAGTCAAAAGTCTCTCTCTCTCTCTCTCTCTCTCTCTTCTCTCTCTCTCTCTCTCTCTCTCTCTCTCTCTCTCTCTCTCTCTCTCTCTCTCTCTCTCTTTCTCTCTTTCTCTCTTTCTCTCTTTCTCTCTTTCTCTCTTTCTCTCTTTCTCTCTTTCTCTCTTTCTCTCTTTCTCTCTTTCTCTCTTTCTCTCTTTCTCTCTGTCGTGGTCCTGACTTGGTGAAGGCAGGGTTACACCATCCTGGATATGGGGGATCTCTTGGTCGCTCCTGCGACATTGATCGGCTGTATCCGTGCCGAGAGAACTGTCTGGGGCTATACAACAACAACAACAACAACACAACCATGCTGTTACTCTCTGGTACAATGCAATCTGGTACAACAGACTGATGGAGTATCAAAGCATTAATTGTTAGCGCAAGACATCATTATAATAACGACTACCTGGTGGCCTGTGTAGTATGCCTATGTCGCACTTGTATTATGAGGATATGACATGAGGTTCAATTCCACATTATGTATTACTTTGTCCTTTTTCTACTCCTGTGCTTATTAGTCATGTTCTCCTCGAAGCAGATTGATGTATCACAAGTGTGCATCTCGTTCTTCTTC
The DNA here is from genome assembly GCF_964187855.1 of Myxine glutinosa. Taxonomy (NCBI): domain Eukaryota; kingdom Metazoa; phylum Chordata; class Myxini; order Myxiniformes; family Myxinidae; genus Myxine; species Myxine glutinosa. Next base: position 132,634,437 of record NC_136264.1, on the reverse strand, counting down.
CGGAGGAGCACGACGTTTGCGAGTAACACCACTGGCTGAGGGTGTGGCTGAGCCGCTCATGCAAAGCCCTCTGGAGGTTTTGGCAGATTTTTGGAACTTGACCAGGGTGCCGGCGCTATCTCGCATACTCTTCGCAAAATACACGTGGGACCTTTAACGTCCACCAACTAATGCTGGCAGACTGTATTCCCAGTTTAACGTCCATCTGAGGAACGCCACACAAATTCATACCTCGCCCTGACTGCAAAAAAACCAGCATGACAGTTTTGAACTGGGCCGAGATTTGAATCCAGGCTCGACAGCTCAGAGGCATAGGTGCATACTTTTAGGCCATCGCGTGTGTGTGTGTGTGTGTGTGTGTGTGTGTGTGTGTGTGTGTGTGTGTGTGTGTGCGCACGTTTAATGTGTACATGTACAACCACCTTTAGAGGCCATTTTTCCCCGCAGAGCAGGAGTTGGCCTTTTTCGGCACAGTGGTCCCATTTTTGAAGCAATGTATTATGGCGGATGCCCTTCCTGCCACCAACCCTGTTCGTGGCCTCTTGCGACACACAAGGAATTACCAGTGAACTAGTACTCAATTTGCGGACCTCAGAAGGATGACAAGCTGAGTCAACCCCCCTGGCGTTAATTCCGCGATCGAAAGGGATTCAAACCCAGGATCCTAGGATCCCAAGCCGGCACCCTAACCGCTAAGCCAACACATGTGACTGGAAGAAATTGCTGTTGCACCATCACTGGCTGGCTGGATCATAAGCTGAGCACCAACATTTCAGATTCAAACACACGAGGCTCCATACCTCTTATGATTGTTCCATGGATCTACAGCAGCTATTGCTACTGTGGTCAACAAGCTATTAAAATGGTAGAATGAGAACTAGTCTTGCTCGTGAAGTTGTGGATGACTTTTGACAAAACTTGGTGGATGAGTTGGGTAAGTGACAAGAATAAGGTGATTCAATTTTGGTTCAGGTCCAGATCCAGATCCGACCTATCAGTGGGATACAAAAGGTGAACTGCTCAGCCTGGCGTAGGTATGCTCTCCACCGAGTGCCGTTCTAGTTTAATGAATGGAATCCACAGAACATTGATCTAAGCATGCTAATTAACCACCATGAGGAACAAGGAGGAACTGACATTTCTGGTGATAACCATGCTCAGATGAAGGGTGAACTTCCGAAACGTGAGCTCCTCTTTACGTCCCTCGGCAATTAGCATACCTCGATCAACGTCCTGTTCATTCCATTCATTAAACCTGAATGGCACTCGGTAGAGAGCATACCTCCGCCAGGCTGAGCAGTTCACCTTTTGTATCCCACTGGAAGGTCGGATCTGGATCCGGACTTGAACCAAAATGTAATCGTCTTGTTCTTGTCACTTACCCAACTCATCCACCAAATTTTTTTTGTCACAAGTCATCCACAACCTTTTCAAACATCATGTTATATATCGTTTTTGTCCCTATCACTCAATGGTGAAGAATCACGTATAAATAATTTTTTTTATCGTATCTGTATTCATATCTTCACCAAAATTGAATCGATTTGTCCTTGTCACATCCCCAACCTGTCACCAAGTTTTGTACAAATCCGTCCATAACTTTTTGAGATATCATACTCATAAACAGACAAACAAACAGACAGACAAACAAACAAACAACAAGAAGACGTCGTGAATAGCATGATACTTGCAAAATCCACCCCCCCCCCCCCAAAAGGTTTCCATTGATACAGCAAATTGTCCATTTCATTAAGATTAAAATTGATGATCTTGATCAAAGCTCGTGTTAATAGGATGAAAAGTGACGGTTTTTCAGATGAAAAATGATGATTTTAGAAGTTTGACCTTGATTTGACCTTTGACCTCAAAAATAGTTGGTTTCCCAATTCAGTGAGGAACTATGCAAATGCTGTTCAATTTTCAAGTCAATTGGTTGAAAATTGACGGTTTTCAGATGAAAATTGATTTTGGTAATTTGACCTTGAGTTGACCTTTGACCTTTTGACCTCAAAAATAGTTAGTTTCCAAATTTAGTGACTCAATGTGCCAATGCTGTTCAATTTCCAAGTAAATGGGATGACAATTGATAGTTTTTCAGATGAAAATTTATGATTTTGGAAATTTGACCTTGAGTTGACCTTTGATCTATTGACCTCAAATAGTTGGTTTTCCAATTTATTGACCCAATATACAAATACTGTTCAATTTTAAGTTAATCGGATTTAAAATGGCGATTTTAGAAATTTGACCTCCAGATGATCTTTAACCTTTGACCTCAAAATCAATAGGCTTCTCAACTGTGCCGACCTCTACAACTTGGTGAAGTTTCGTGACGATTGGTTTGGAATTGTAACCTGTAGACCGGTGACAAACAAACAAACAGACAGAATAACAAACGCAACCGAGCAATATACTTGAAAAATCTTCGATTTTGCAAGTAATAAATATGTCGTGCCATGATACTTGAGAAATCCCTAAAAGAGGTCGTTGGCCTATGATGACCTCAAGAACGATTGGTGGTTGAATTCAGTGAACTTGATCCTCTTCCTCTTCCAGTCCTCTTCAAATTTCAAGTTAATCGGATAAAAATTGAGGATTTTAGAAATTTGGCCTGTGTTGATGTTTTGGCCTATGTTGACCTCAAAAATAGTTGGGGGTTGACTTCAGTGACCAGATATGCAAATTCTCTTCAAATATCAAGTTAATTGGATGAAAATTTAGGATTTTAGAAACTTGACAAAGTTGGTGACCTTTGGCCTATGTTGACCTATTGACCTTTTGACCCCAAAAACAATAGGCTTCTTGCTTATCACCAACTCTACCATTTGGTGAAGTTTCGTGAAGATTGGTTGAAAATTGTGACCTGTCGGCGACTGACATACGTAAACAGATGTTTAAAGGACGTAAACAGACTGACAGACAAACAACAACACAACAACAACATGCATTTTAAGGCCATTTTCCCTGCTAGAGCAGGGGTTAGCCTTGCGGTCCCCATGACAATCTTCCCCATTTTGCCCTATTTTCTGCATCTCTCCTTGTTAACCCCCTTGCCCGCATTTCTTCTTCCACCATCTTTAGCCAAGTCTTTCTCGGTCTTCCCCGTCCTCTGCTTCCTTCTACATTCATTTCCACCACTCTTCTCAACCAGTCACTTTCATCCTTCCTCAACGCATGACCAAACCATCTCAACCTGTTCCTCTTCACAGCATCAATCACAGGCTCTATTCCCATCATCTTTTGCAATTCATCATTTGTCTTCCTCTCTCTCAATGATACTCCGCACATCCATCGTACCATTCGCATTTCCACCCTTTCCAGCCTTCGTTGCTGCTCTACGTTCATCACCCATGTCTCGCTCCCATAAATCATAACACTTCTCACACATGCAGCATACACCTTTCCCTTCAGCTTCAGCGACACTCTCCTCCTCATCAGCACGCCACTCAGTTCCCGAAACTTCTTCCATGCACATCTCACTCGAGCAACCGTTGCCGAGTCTGATCCACCTTCTCCATTCAGCATGTCTCCGAGGTAGCAAAATGTTTTCACACCTTCCAGCTTCACGCCGTCTCCAAGATCCAACTCAACATTTCCTCCATCTGCAGCTCCCTCTGTGCACACCTTACATTTGAATGTAGCTGCCACACTGGTAAATGACCCTCTCAGACCACTACATTTTTGATGAACCCACTCAGTGCACATTGTACATTGAATGGAGTTCACTCCGACACCCTTCCTGCACACAACACATGGCCACTTCCCAGTTCTTTCCACCTCACCACATGCTTTACCACTTGCCATCACCTTTGTCTTTCCGATATTCACCTTCAGACCTTTTGTCTCCATACATTCCTTCCACTTGTTCATCTTTTCCTTCAGTCCATCCATACTTTCCGCAATCAACACCAGATCATCTGCATACAACAACCCCCACGGTAAACCCTCCTTTACGTTCTGAGCCAGCACCTCCATCACAGCTACAAATAGTAGTGGACTTAGTACCGACCCCTGATGCACTCCCACCTTCACCTCAAACTCACCACTGTTCCCGTCCTTCGTCCTTACAGCTGTGCGCGATCTTTTGTACATTGCCATCACTACTCTGATCAACCATTCCTCCACTCATAACTTCCTCAATGCCCATGTCAATACTTTGCGTGGAACCCTATCGAATGCTTTCTCCAGATCAACAAACCCAAAAAACAACTTCTTCCTCTTCTCCATGTACTTCTCCTGCAACTGCCTCACAATGAAAAGTGTGTCTGTCGTTCCTCTTCCTGGCATAAATCCAAACTGCATTTCGTCGATCTTCACTTTCTTCCTTATCCTCCTCTCCAACACCCTTTCCAATACCTTCATTCCATGCTCCAATAACTTTATCGCTCGGTACGAGCCACACTCCAGAGGGTCACCTTTCCCCTTGTATAGAGGGACGAGGGTACTCAGTTCCCAATCCACTGGAATGCGGCCTTCTTTCACCACCAGATTACAGATCTCTGTCATTCTCTTCACACCCCAACTTCCTGCTGCCTTCAACATATCTCCCACAACTCCCGTCGGCCCTCCCGCTTTTCCACTCTTCATTGCTTTTATCGCTTCCTCAACTTCCTTCTCAGTTATCTTCTCTGCCGGTCCTAAAACTGGGTTACTCTCTATGTTGCCATCCCATTCATTCTCTGTATTCAACAGCATTTCCATATATCTTTTCCATCTTCCTTTAATTCCATCTGGGTCGACAACGATTTGTCCCACTTCATCCTTCAAGCAACTCACCCCCATCACATCACAGCTCTCTTTCGCTATGTGCTTTACAATCCTGAATACTGCTTTCTGACCCTCTTCCGAATCCAAGCATTCTCCGAACATTTTCCTACATGCCTCCTGCGCCTTTGCTACCTCTTTCTTTGCAGCCTTCCTGGCTGCCTTATAACTTTCATGCTCTGCTGTTTCTGCTCCCGTACCCTTCGCCTTCTGCCACTCCTTGAACTTCTTCCTCTTCTCGTCGATCCTCTTTCCAACTTCATCATCCCACCAGCATGTTTCCGAGTGCCTCGGTGGTCCTTTTGTCCATCCACATACCTCACCAACGGCTCCCAACAGACTAGCTTTCATTGACATCCAACCACTTTCAAGCTCAACCACATCATCCTCTACCCTACTCAGCCTCTCTTTTAATGCCTCCCTTACTGTCACCTCTTTGAACCTCCACACCTTCATTCTCGGTTGGTACTTCACCCGCCGAGCTCTCCTCGCACCTTTCACCCTTATGTCGCAGACAACCAAGTGGTGCTGTGAAACAGCCTCCTCCCCCGGGATCACCTTTGTGTCCCGGAGGTGCCCCCTATCTCGCCTACGCACCATCAGGTAGTCAACGGTTGTCGTCGACCCACCTGACGTGTATGTAACAAGCTTATTATCCTCTTTCTGGAACTGAGTATTACAAATCAACAAATCAGCTCCATCAGCAAACTCCAAAATCCTTTCACCTTCTCCATTTCTCACACCATATCCGTAACCCCCATGAACTCCCTCAAAACCATCCATACTCCTTCCCACATGTCCATTCAGGTCTCCTCCCACCACAACAACTTCCTTATCTTTCACGTTTTCCATCAGCTTCTCTATCGCACACCAGAACTTGTCCTTCTCTTCATCGCTTCGACCAACCTGTGGAGCATATCCCGAGATGACGTTCACCAAGAGCTTTCCAATCATCATTTTCACCATCATCAACCTATCACTCACTCTAGTCACACTCACCACACTGTCTACAAACTCCTCAGAAAACAGGACACCAACACCATTCACGCCCTCCAGGCACCCTTGCCACACAAACTTGTATTTCTGTCCCTGCCTACCCTTCACCATTCTCACACCACTTCCCTTCCATCTCATCTCTTGCACACAACATATGTCCACTCTTCTTCTGACCAATACTTCCACCACTTCTCCTGATCTCCCTGTCATTGTCCCTACATTCCATGTCCCAAACCTCAGAAACCGATCTCCACTTCGGGCTGTACCCTGCCCATATGTAGTTGTAATTGTCATGGTTCTCTTTTTGAGGCAATGTTTTTATGGCCGGATGCCCTTCCTGACGCCAACCCTCTTAGTCGTCTCTTACGACACGCAGGGATACGGTGTACCTATTCTGACCAGGGTACACACTGGGAAACGTTTAAGACATGGAAATTCTGGGGGGGGAGGGGGAGGGGGCGGCGTCAGCATCACGGCTGCGGTTTAAACATATTCCAACAATATGCAAACGAGATATAGGGGGCGGGGCACAAGTCGAGACGAGGAGGAGAGCGAACAAGCACGTGTCCGGGAGGAGAGAAAGAATCAATATATAATTCTTTGTCTATCCGTTTGTCCTGTTTTTAAAAACGCCGGACAAAGGGTAAGATGCCCGCGAGAGGCAGGGGGGAGAAAAGAAAATCAAAGAAACAAGCAAATGCTATGAAGGAAAGAACTTACACTCACAAAACACCGACGGGGGGAAGGGAGCCCGGAAAGACTAGGCCGCGCACGACGCGCGAATAAAAAACGACCAATCACACACAAATCCGCAACAACCATAAAACCAAAACTAAACAGAAACACACAACAACACACACACAACAAAACAACCAGCGGAAACCCGTCAAAGACACGAATGGGAAAACACTCAAACTTCGATGCCGTGGAGAGCTCGAAGCAAGCCTCGTCGCCCGAGGGACCGGAAGTAATCGTACTTCAGACACTTCAGACGTGTCAGACAGACACGTGTACTGACAGACAAACAGACAATGAAAAATCACTCATAGAGCGACACTTGGCAAAACAGTACAAAGTGGAATGGCACTCAGTAGAGTAGAGCATCCTTTTAACCCCAAAAATAATTGGTGGTTGAATTCAGTTGGCTGATATGAAAATCCTATTCAAATTTCAAGTCAATTGGATGAAAATTGAGGCTTTTAGAAATTTGAAAAAAGCGGTTGACCTCGGGCCTATGTTGACCTTTTGGCCTATGCTGATTTCCAAAATAGTTGTTGGTTGAATTCAGTTAACTGATGTGTATATCCCATTCAAATTTCAAGTGAATCGTATGAAAATTGAGGATTTTAGAAATTTGAAATTGTTGTTGACTTTTGGCCATGGTGATCTCAAAAATAGTTGGTGGTTGAATTCAGTTTGCTGATATGTAAATCCCATTCAAATTTCAAGTGAATCGGATGAAAATTGAGGATTTTAGAAATTAAAAAAAGTGGTTGACCTTTGGCCTACGTTGACCTTTTGGCCCACGCTGATCTCAAAAATAGTTGGTGGTTGAATTCAGTAAGCCGATATGTAAATCCTATTCAAATTTCAAGTCAATCGGATGAAAATTGAGGGTTTTAGAAATTTGAAATGGTTGTTGACCTTTGGCCTATGTTGACCTTTTGGCCTATGATGATCTCAAAATGTAGTTTGTGGTTGAATTCAATTCGCCGACATGTATATCCGATTCAAATTTCAAGTCAATCGGATGGAAATTGAGGATTTTAGAAATTTGAGAAAAAGTGGTTGACCTTTGGCCTATGTTGACCTTTTGGCCTATGCTGATCTCAAAAATAGTTGGTGGCTGAATTCAGTTCGCCGATATGTATATCCTATTCAAATTTCAAGTCAATCGGATGAAAATTGAGGATTTTAGAAATTTTAAAAAAGTGGTTGACCTTTGGCCTATGGTGACCTTTTGACCCCAAAAATAATAGGATTTTGGCGGACCACGAACTATACCATTTGGTAAAGTTTCGTGAAGATCGGTTTAAAATTGTGACCTGCAGGCAAGTATAAGTGAGCGGACAGACAAACACACACCACAAACAAACACACAAAACGGAGTGAGCAACATACTTGCAATTTTTTTTTTTTGCCAAGTAATAACGCACAAGACCAACCAATATACTTGAAACATCTTCTATTTTCGCAACTAACAAACAGACAGGGGTGAAATCATAACCTCCATTCACCTTTGGTGGTGGAGGTAAATACGGTAACAGTCAGGGGAAGCCAAACTCCAGACTGCACGGAACTTCATCCTCAGACCATGAATAAAGGGTCCTACCAGCATGAGACACAACAGCAGTTGGATGCAGTGGATGAAGGGTCACCGATGGAAGCCATGACAGAGGGTGAAGTTCAGAAGGCAACTCATCACTCCGTACACATTGGGCTCCGAGCTCACTCCGGTTCTCCTTTGACCCCAGGTCATTTTCACCTTCTGTGGTTGGAAGCGACACTCCTGGCGGAGCTCCTGCTCGCAACCCAAAGTCCTCGCCGATGCTGCAAACACAAAGGGCACTGTAGTTAAACTTCAAGAAGGAAAACATATTTTCCTCTCTCCCATTTTCATCTCTCCTGCTCTGTTATCCTTCTACTTGCTCTTCATCGGGTGATGTTTTTTCATGATTTGTCTCACTTTCATCTTCTTCGTCCGATCGAACCTGTGTAAGTATGAACTATGATGTTTTGTGTCCTTTGTGCCTGTGGTTACCGCTTAGAAAGTGGCTGCATATATCCAGGGTAACTTTATACACACGATTTACTGGAATGTTGTAACACGTGACCAAAACATCAAAGAAGAGTTTGTGGTTGGTCGAATCATAGTCACTGAAGGTGCCAGAACTGCAGAGAGGAAAATGTAAAACAACAACCAACTCGAGGTTTTGTCAAAAAAGGGACAATGGCTTTAACCGTTCTTTTAACGCTGTGAGGCGCATTGGGCTGCCGGGGCAATCTTGATAACTTGGACGATACAATCTTGGACGGGTCACAACTCTGACGCAGGATACCTGAATGGCTTATTACCCCAGTAAGTTGGTACTCATTTTGCTGAGCTTGATACGATGACAGGCTGAGTCAACCCACATGGTGTTATTTAACAGAACGGCAGCAGCTTGACCTCAAGACCCTAAGATCTTAATGCGAGCCACCTTAACTGTTATGGCGACCCCAGGCTTAATTGTATGCATTGCTCGAGGCCAAACTATTTGAGAAATAACTAGAACGACACTCAGTAGAGAGCACACCTCCACCTGGTTGGCCATATCACTCAATGGTGAAAAATCACTTTAAAATTCTACTAGTTGCATCCGGATCCGGATCTTCCCCAAAATTGAATCGATTCTTCCTTGTCTCACACCCAACCGGTCCACCAAGTTTCGTCCAAATCCGTTCATAACTTTTTGAGATACGCTGCTAAGTATCGTTTTTGGCCCTATCTCCCAATGGTGAAGAATCACTTTAAAATTCTAGTAGCCGAATCCGAATCCGGATCTTCACCAAAATCTAATAATTTTGTCCTTGTCACATTCGGTACATCTCTGCCAAATTTCGTCGAATCCCTCCACTACTTTTTGAGATATTTTGTTCACAAACGGACAGACAGACAGGGGTGAAAACATAACCTCCATCCACCTTTGGTGGCGCAGGTAAAAATATAACCTACAGCAAATGCAAATAAACATTATTTGAGCAACAAAGCAAACATAACCCAAGTGTTTTTTCAGCAGTTGAATGATATCAACTGAAACGTCGGTAAGAGTATACTCAAAGCCGTGGAAAATGAGTTTGGACTGACGTTTCGAGCAAAAAATTAAATGAAAAGGCCTTGTACCAACTTGTAATTGATAACATCCATTGATCATATTGTCAGCTGACGCGTACCGAGACTAGGCCTCACAGAGGCCTGTATTATGGTTTATAATGGCGGCTTTCTTTCCCAATTCAACTTCATTTCACCAGAATGTACTTAAAGATTCCAGAACCTTCCCAATGAGTATGACATATCATTTTGCCTATCTATGACACATGACTCGACCACATCGTAGTTTTTTGTTCAATGGTATCATCGTGGTACCTCATTATTTTTCCATTTCCTCTTCATTGTTTTTGTGATACTCGCCTTGGTATTTTTTTCACTAAAACATCTCCACCAGATTTCTTCCATAATAAACATTGAACCAAAATTGTCCAAAATTATGTCACCATTGCAGTGCTATGGATCATGATAAATGAGTTAATCCTGGATTGGTGTCTACTTGTACTAGAAACAAGAATGACTGCACTGTGGTCACAACTTGTGACAAAATCCGGTAATGGGGCGATTGGGAAACGAGCATTTAAAGCACCCTTAAAAGATGAGCAGCGTGATTGGGAAACACATTTAATGCGCTGTTAAAAAATTAACTCGACACCTCTCATTCATGTCAGCCTCTGCCACGGTTATATCAGAACAAACTGATTCATCACACGGTCACGGATTGATTAAATCCAATATAAGGCCGTTCAAAATTTATATAATGCTATTTTTATAGGGAGGCGCATACAGTGCGAGCTGATGGGCTTGATTGATGACCATTCCTTTTTGCACCGTGACGACGCATATGGCTGCCGAAGCAGTTTCCTTGGCTACTGGACACAATCCTGGATGGGTCGCCACTCCGACGCAGGATACCCGAATGACTCATTCATCCCAGCAAGCTGGTACTCAATTTGCCGACCTCAGAAGGATGACAGGCTCAGTCAACCCCCCTGGTGTTATTCAGCGATCGACGGGGATTCAAACTCTGGATCCTCGGATCCCAAGCCAGCACCCTAACCGCTAAGCCAACACCTGGCTGACGGGCTTGATTAGATTTTTCATTTGATTTTTTTGGGGTGCCTCATTGTGAGTAACACCGAACCCAAACAAAGCCAATGGAAATATCACGCAACAAACCCGGGCAGTGTAAATTCGGCAGAGGCCTACAGGCCTGATGTCTTAGGCCCACCAGAAAACCAAGATGGCAGCCATATTTCATCTGGGTGCCATGGTGGGTGAAGCCACATGACAAATGCCGGTGGGGTCTTTCAGCTGTCCAACCAATGGTGCACATTTCAAAAATCGACCCCCAACAAGAACCACATCAACAACCATATGGAGCTCTTGTAGACCTGTGACACATCACAGGTAAAACTAGAATGACACTCAGTAGCGAGCATACCTCTGTCAGGTGAACAGTTTACGTTTTGTATCCCAGAGTAGACCAGAAAATCACAATACAGAATCACATTTAATCAAAATCATCCGTCCACAACTTTTTGAGATATCCCATGCTATATGTCGTTTTTTGGACCTATCCCTCAATGGTGAAGAATCACTAAAAATTATACTATCCGGATCCGACCAAAATCTAATCGTTTCGTCCTTGTCACATGCACTACCTCTCCCAAATTTCGTCCGAATCCCTCCACTACTTTTTGAGATATCTTGTTCACAAACAAACAGACAAACAGACGGGAGTGAAAACATAACCTCCATCCACCTTTGGTGGCGGAGGTAAAAAGGTGCTGTGCAGAAGGTAAAGTGAATAGAAGCAGTCCGTGCCTTTTACTTTTGTAAACCTATACCAAAGTCTTGGAGAAGTGAAACCGAGGCGCTTACAAGGGGAAAATGTTTTGGCTTATTTTCAGGGTCTTTTCTTGTAGTGAATCAAGAACATTTTACAAAGCTCAAGCATCAAAACCAGGTACAAGCTGTCACACACAATCCTAAGTGTCATCAACATCAACTTGAAGACCACACAGCTGGAGATAAGTCAGGATGGTAAGGAGGAATCATTTGTGGAGACAGGCAGGTACCTGTCTGTGAGGCTGCAGGAACCTGAATGTGCAAAAAGACTCGGGACCGCAGGTTTGCGCACAGGCAGGTTCTCTACTTGGAAAATGGAAAAACACATTGGATTTGAGCCAGATTAAAAGAGCCGGATAATGTTGGAGGCTTGGCACACCATGTTGATGTAGGCATGGGTGGTGGATTTATGTTGCAATGGGAATACTTTACACTTGTAAATTTAGGGAAGTGACCAGAAGCAAGTGCTGCAGCATGATGGTTGCTCCAGATTTTTTTTATTTGTGTTTGTGTTGTAATGTGTTGAGAGTGTTGTAATCGCTCCTTTCCATGTAAATACATTCTGGTCATTCAAGTAAATTGTGGTTCTAGGATGTTCTCCTAACTGCCTTTCCCTAAAAACTGTACACAATATTTTTCTTTATCTTTAATAAAGAAACAAGAAGACGTCATGTGGAGCACGATACTTGCAAAATCCGCCCCGCCCATCCCCCCCCGCCCCCCCCCACCCCCCAAGGTTTTCCATTGGTAGAGCAAATTGTCCATTTCATCAAGATTAAAACTGACGATCTTGATCGAAGCTCGGGTCAACAGCATGAAAAGTGACGGTTTTTCAGATGAAAATTGATGATTTTGGAAGTTTGACCTAGTGTTGACCTTTGACCTTTTGACCTCAAACAGTTGGTTTCCCTATTTAGTGAATTCATGTGCAAATGCTGTTCAATTGTCAATTCAATCGGATGAAAATTGATGGTTTTTCAGATGAAAATTGATGATTTTGGAAGTTCGACCTTGAGTTGACCTTTGACGTTTTCACCTCAAAATAGTATGTTTCCCAATTTAGTGACTCGATATGCAAATGCTGTTCAATTGTCAAGTCAATCGGTTGAAAATTGACGGGTTTTCAGATGAAAATTGATGATTTTGAAAATTTGACCTTGAGTTGACCTTTGACCTTTTGACCTCAAAAATCGTTCATTTCCCAATTTAGTAAGGCAATATGCAAATGCTATTCAATTTTCAAGTCAATCGGATTTAAAATGGAGATTTTAGAAATTTGACCTCCAGATGACGTTTGACCTCAAAATCAATAAGCTTCTCATTTGGGACGACCTATACAACTTGGTGAAGTTTCGTGACGATCGGTTTAGAATTGTGACCTGTAGGCCGGTGACAAACATACAAACAGACAGACAGACAGAACCACAAACGCAACCGACCAATATACTTGCAAAATCGAACTATTTTATGACATTGAAGGAACTGCGCTCCAACGCGAGTCGAAAGAATTGACGCGACCAAAGACGGAATTCGTCCGAGTTGCTTTATTGAAACCAAACAGCTCAGGTATTCTGACAAGCCCGTTTTTCGGGCAACAATATATATACACATTTATGTCGGGAAGTTTGCCCGGCAAAAGCTATACCGGGCATGCCCGGGTATCAAGGGCGAGCCTTGGAAAGGCGAGTCTGGACCTGCCCGGGCGTGTTTGGCTGCGGCCTGGCAAGTCGAGGCTGGGCGTGCCCGGGCGCTCTGGGCGAGCACTGGAAAGGCGATAGCGGGCATGCCCGGACGCTCTGGGCGAGCCCTGGAAAGGCGATAGCGGGCATGCCCGGACGCTCTGGGCGTGCCCTGGAAAGGCGATAGCGGGCATGCCCGGACGCTCTGGGCGAGCCCTGGAAAGGCGATAGCGGGCATGCCCGGACGCTCTGGGCGAGCCCTGGAAAGGCGAGAGCGGGCATGCCCGTGAAAGACGAGACCGGGCGTGCCCGGGAGGTTCGGGCGTGCCCGGGAACAGTGAGTCCGGGCATGCCCGGGAGAGGCGCGTCTGGCCGTGTTCTGGCCGGTGCAAGGCGATTATGTACATCCAGCGGTAACCGCTACACACGCCCCTCCAGAATCGACCTGCACCGGCAGGGTCAATTTAAGGGGGGTCCGGATGACCCGGCCGAAGCGACCCCTGGAGGGTCGTGGGGAGGGGTCTGACGTGGTGGTGGGTGGTCGAGCGGGGGGAACTGTGGACGGGGGGCGGCCTCGCCGCGGAGGAAGGGCCAACCGTGGTGGTCGGTCGACGTCCATGTGCGCCGGTTTGACGCGGTCCACAGAAATCCGGTCCGGCCGGCCGCCGAAGTCGACGATGAAAGACTTGTCGCCCCGTCGCAGGACCCGGAAGGGCCCGTCGTACGGCGGCCGGAGTGGCCCCCGGTGCGCGTCATGACGCACAAAGACGTACTCCGCTGTGCGAAGCGCCGGGGGGACGTAGGACTGGGGGCCACCGTGGCGGGACGTCGGCACGGGGGCAAATCGTCGGGCGGCCTCCTGGAGGTCCGAGCGCTGGCGAGCGGCGGACCAGGGACTGGTAGCGTCAGGCACGAATTCGCCCGGGACGCGGAGTGGCTGGCCGTAGACGAGCTCGGCGGCGGACGCCTGGAGGTCTTCCTTGGGGGCCGTGCGAAGGCCCAAAAGGACCCACGGCAGCCGGTCGGCCCAACCGTCGTCCTGAAGGCCGGCCATGAGTGCGGCCTTCATGGAGCGGTGAAACCGCTCGCACAACCCATTGGCTTGGGGGTGGTAGGCCGTGGTGCGGTGCAGCGTGACCCCCAACGAACGGGCGACCGCGCCCCAAAGCTCAGACGTGAACTGTGGGCCGCGGTCGGACGAGATGTCCGCTGGTGCGCCGAAGCGCGCGACCCAGGTGGCGATGAACGCCTGCGCCACGTCGGCGGTGGTGGTGGAGGTGAGGGGCACGGCCTCCGGCCACCTGGTGGTCCTGTCCACCATGGTGAGCAGGTGGGTGAACCCCCGCGAGGGGGGCAGGGGAACCACCAGGTCCACGTGGACGTGGTCGAAACGCCGTTCAGGCACGGCGAAAGGTGCCAGCGGGGCCTGGGTGTGGCGGTGGACCTTGGCTCGCTGGCAGGCCGTGCAGGCGTTGGCCCAGTCGCGGATGTTTCGTCGAAGGCCGTGCCAGACGAAACGCGCCGACACCAGCTTCTGAGAAGCTTTCCGGCCCAGGTGAGAAAGGCCGTGGATGGAGGCGAAGATGCGGCGCTGCCAGGAAACGGGCACGATGGGGCGAGGCTGGCCCTGGGAGACGTCGCAGAGCAGGACGGTGCCCGCGAAGGGGATGTCGGCCAGGCGGAGGCCCGTGTCCGCCACGCGGAGTGCCTGCACCGAGGCGTCGGTGGTCTGGTCGGCCGCCATGAGCGTGAAGTCCACGCCGAGGTGGACCGCGTTCGCGCTGGCCCGCGAAAGGCAGTCGGCCACGGCGTTGTCTTTGCCGGCGACGTGCTGGATGTCCGTGGTGAACTCCGACACGGCGGAGAGGTGGCGCTGCTGGCGGGCCGACCACGGCTCCGTGACCTTAGCCATTGCGTAGACCAACGGCTTGTGGTCGACGAAAGCCGTGAACGGGCGGCCCTCCAGGAGGTGTCGGAAATGGCGAACGGCCAGGAATAGCCCGAGCAGCTCGCGGTCGAACGTGCTGTAGTTTAACTCGTTCGGCCGGAGTTGCCGGCTGAAAAAAGCGAGTGGCTGCCAAACCCCGTCCACCCATTGCTCATGGACGGCGCCCACCGCGTAGTTGGAGGCGTCCGTAGTGAGGGCGATGGGCGCGTTGAGCACCGGGTGAGCCAGCAGCGTTGCGTCGGCGAGGGCCCGTTTGGCACTGGCGAAGGCCGCGTCCATGGCCGCGGACCAAACAATGTCATGCTTGGCCGGCTTGCCCCGGAGGGCCTCGTAAAGGGGCCGCATGAGCTGAGCAGCGCGGGGCACGAATCGGTGATAAAAATTCACCATGCCGAGGAACTCTTGGAGGGCCTTGATGGAACGGGGACGCGGGAACGTGGTGATGGCCTCGACCTTGGTCGGCAGCGGCACGGCCCCGGTCTTGGTGATGCGGTGGCCCAAAAAGTCAACGGTCGTCGTGCCGAAGTGGCATTTGACCGGGTTGACAATTAAGCCGTGCTCGCTGAGGCGACCGAACAGTGTTCGGAGGTGGAGGAGGTGCTCGGCGCGGGACGTGCTGGCGACGAGGATGTCGTCCAGATAGACGAAAAGAAACGGCAGGTCGCGCAGCACGCCGTCCATCAAGCGCTGGAACGCCTGGGCCGCGTTCTTGAGGCCAAACGGCATCCGCAAAAATTCGAACAGGCCGAACGGCGTGATGACGGCCGTCTTCGGGACGTCGGCCGCCCGGACAGGTACCTGGTGGTAGCCCCGTATCAGGTCAATTTTCGAAAAGATGACCCGTCCCGCCAAACGGGCGGAAAAGTCCTGAATATGCGGGATCAGGTACCTGTCGGGGGTGGTAGCGTCATTGAGACGGCGGTAGTCGCCACACGGGCGCCATCCACCCCCCGGCTTTGGCACGATGTGCAGTGGCGAGGCCCACGCCCTATCGGAGCGCCGCACGATGCCGAGGTGCTCCAACGCGTCGAATTCGGCCTTTGCCACGGCGAGCTTGGCTGGGTCGAGGCGGCGGGCCCTGGCGTAGACCGGCGGGCCCGTAGTGGGTATGTGGTGCTCGATCCCGTGCCGCACCGCGACGGCCGAAAACGTCGGCCGCGTGAGGGCCGGGAATTCCACGAGCAGGCGAGCGAACTCGTTCGTTGCCGGGAGGGCGCACGCCAGTTCGGTCGGCGCGGAGCTGCTCATTGTGCACGCCAGGGAGCTGAAGGTCTCGGCGTGGACAAGGCGACGTCGTTTGACGTCGACCAGCAGCCCGTGCACGCAGAGGAAGTCGGCGCCCAGCAAAGCCACGGGGACGCTGGCGGTAACAAAAGTCCATTGAAAGCGCTGGCTGCCGAAGCAGAGGGTGACGACGCGTGGGCCGAAAGTGCGTATGGCCGAGCCATTAGCAGCGACCAAAGAGGGGCCGCAAACTGCGTCCAGCCTGTCCTGCTCGGAGGCAGGTATGACGCTCAGTTGGGCGCCGGTGTCGCACAGGAAACGCCGTCCAGACGCTTTGTCCCGAATAAACAGCAAGTTGCCCGAGTGGCCGGCGCTCATGGCTGGGAATGAACGCCGGCCTGGCCGTTTCCCGACCTGCCGAAAGTGCACGGGGGCCGGCACGTCCGAGCCTTGTGTCCGAACCTGGCGTGGTAATAACACCACGCCCGGTCAGGTGGAGGCCCCGGCCGTCGTGTCGGAAGCGGGCGGTGCGGCGTGGCAGCCGCCAGTTGCACCGGCAGTTCGGCCTCCAACCGCGCAGGGCGCTCGGGCGTCGTGGGCGTCGCCTCGGACGGCGGCGGGCTCCAGGTAACCGCGCCGATGTGCTGGCCCGCCGAGGAGATCTTATCGGCTTCCCTGGCGAGGGCGCGGGAATCCGTGATCAACGTGCCAGCCAGGGCGAGGCGTACCGGGTTAGGTAGCTGACGGAGGAACAGCTCCCGGAACAGGAATGCCGGAGAGTGCTCGCCGAGCAACGAGAGCATATAGTCCATGCGCTCGGACGGGCGCGTGTCGCCGAGCTCGGGCAGGTCAAGCAGGCGCCGTGCGCGTGCTGCCGGTGAGAGGGCGAAAGCGCCGAGGAGGAGCGTCTTCAGCGCGTCGTATTTGTCAGCAGCCGGCGGGTGCTGGAGGAGGCTCAAGGCGCGGGCCGCGGTGGTGGAACCGAGCGCCGCCACAACATGGTGGAAGCGGGTGTCGTCCGCAGTGATGCCTCGCAGGGCGAACTGGGAGTCCGCCTGGGCGAACCAAACAGCCGCGTGAGTCTCCCAGAAGGTAGGCAGTTTAAGCGTCACTGCCGTATCCATGTCGGTAGGTCACCAATGAAGGAACTGCGCTCCAACGCGAGTCGAAAGAATTGACGCGACCAAAGACGGAATTCGTCCGAGTTGCTTTATTGAAACCAAACAGCTCAGGTGTTCTGACAAGCCCGTTTTTCGGGCAACAATATATATACACATTTATGTCGGGAAGTTTGCCCGGCAAAAGCTATACCGGGCATGCCCGGGTATCAAGGGCGAGCCTTGGAAAGGCGAGTCTGGACCTGCCCGGGCGTGTTTGGCTGCGGCCTGGCAAGTCGAGGCTGGGCGTGCCCGGGCGCTCTGGGCGAGCACTGGAAAGGCGATAGCGGGCATGCCCGGACGCTCTGGGCGAGCCCTGGAAAGGCGATAGCGGGCATGCCCGGCCGCTCTGGGCGTGCCCTGGAAAGGCCATAGCGGGCATGCCCGGACGCTCTGGGCGAGCCCTGGAAAGGCGATAGCGGGCATGCCCGGACGCTCTGGGCGAGCCCTGGAAAGGCGATAGCGGGCATGCCCGGACGCTCTGGGCGAGCCCTGGAAAGGCGAGAGCGGGCATGCCCGGGAAAGACGAGACCGGGCGTGCCCGGGAGGTTCGGGCGTGCCCGGGAACAGTGAGTCCGGGCATGCCCGGGAGAGGCGCGTCTGGCCGTGTTCTGGCCGGTGCAAGGCGATTATGTACATCCAGCGGTAACCGCTACAACATAGGCCTATTGAAACATTTCATTTTGTATCGGAAACTTTGTCTCTGTGTCGTCTTTTTCTTGTGACCTAAATTCTGAAACACCAGATGTGAAATTATGCTTGGGAACAGACTTTAAAATGTATTCAGAGAAAAATTGGAGAAGCGAATAAAACAACTCTTCCTAGTCCACAATTGAATAAGGATGGTGACGACAGATGGATTGTTATTCTGTCGCCTTTTTGACACAGTGGCAGCAGTTTCCAGAAGCTGTTTGTGTTTGCCATTATAATCTGCTTTCATCATGTTTAGTTTCAATTGACTTACCTGTCCTTTTATACTGTATTATTTTTCAAGAGTGATTTTTTAAATCTTGCCTCGAGGTTGGGAAGTCATGTATTGATGTAAAATGTAGAAATTTTGACCCCTCGCACATGCATCCCAAAGATCCTTCTTTGTATTTATATCACCTCCAAAACTCTCCCTTTCACCCCCAATCCTCACTCACCCTCTGCTCTTCCTTCATGATAAATGTTTTTGTTTTTTTTTGTATACAAGATCGAGGCTCGTGTAAGAGCTAACATTAATCACCAAAAAAAACAAACGGACACACAAAACATACAATAAAGGGAGCGGGAGACAACATGGGGAGAGAGAGGGAAGCACACAAGTACAACAGCAGAGAACAGGGACATCGGGAGATCTGTGGGAGGGAGAGGGCTTGGGGTGAATAGGCATGGAAAGGGGGGTGGGGGGGTGGGAGAAGTATAAAACACAAGGACACTGCAAGGACCTCCAGGAAAGAAGTCGGTATTTCACAAAAAGTGGATCTGGGGTGAAATTAACGGGGGTAGAAAAGATCAAGGTTTTGGATGGGGGAAGATAAGAGATGGTGGTGAACAGCTGTTTTAAAGACCTGGAGGGAGGAGTGGGATTGAGGAGAGTGAGGGAGTTTGTTCCAGAGGCGGGAGAAAAAAGGAATGAAAGAGTGAAGGTGAATAGAGAGTCTTGATTTTGGCAGTTTAACCATAAGAGGGTTGCTGGCAGATCTTGTGCGACCTGCAGGAATATTTGGGGGACAGAGCACAGATAGACTTGGGGGAGCAAGGCCGGAGAGGAGTCGGTCGAAGACGGAAAGACCACCAACCTGCCTGCGGTGAGTGAGTGAAAGGCCCTCTGAGTTAGCTTCATCGCGGGAGATTCCAATGATTCTGAAAGCTTTGGTTTCAACAGCGTGAAGACGAGCTAGGTGTGAGGCAGGAGCACCGGCCCAGAGGGGAGAGCAGTATTCCATTGAGCTGCGGATGAAAGCCTTGTATGTGGTGAGGAGCTCAGGTGTGCCTAGGAAGGACTTCGCACGACGGAGGATGCCCAGTCGACGCCTGGCTTTGGCTTTGGAGGCCAGCTTGGAAATGTGGTTTTCCCAGGAAAGATCATGGCAGATATAATGAGCTTTTAGGCTTTAGATGAATTAATTACCTAAAATGAGATATTCTCCATTAGCTTAGGCATCTGTCAAAAATAGTAAATACAATTTAAAAGATGCCCTCCACAACCATCTCTCGACAAGGTAAGGGTTATAATGCAAGCTTTCTTTCGGGACATTGTGGTGTACAATGGTTGTTGGGATAACGAGGAGGATCTCTGAAATGAAGGTGGAGTGGAGTGTAATACCTTTGAGCATCTGAGTCTGAACTCCCCTGGTCAGAGGATTCCGAAAGCCGTATATGATTCATAGGGACAGTCGCCATTCCAGAACCTGCGGAATATATGGCAGCAAAGAGTTTTGTGCCCATGGGTATGGTTAGGTTCATCCACACATGGTGGTATTAAATTGCTATATTAACAACCAAACAGGCCAATGGTGTGAAAGTCCAAGTTAAAAGTAAAAGTGAAATTTCTATGCACAATTTGTAATTTAATCATTCCCCACTGCCTATACAGTATATAGTGTATTACAGTAAAAAGAAAAATAGTAAAATGTCATATATTTATGGAAACTTTACAATGATGTATTTATCTCCACTACCAAAGGTGGACGAGGTTATGTTTCCACCCGTCTGTCTGTCTGTTTGTGTTTCTGTGAAAAGGATATCTCAAAAATTGTGAATGGATTCGGACGAAATTTGGTGGAGAGGTTGGGTGTGTGACACCGACGAAATGATTAGATTTTGGTGAAGATCCGGATTCGGATCCGGCTAGTAAAAATTTCTAAGTGATTCTTCACCAGTGAGAGATAGGGCCAAAAACAATATATAGCACGATATCGATATCTCAAAGATGGATTAGGGAAAAACTTGGTGGTGAGGTTGGGTGTGTGACAAGGAAGAATTGGTCCAATTTTGGTGATGAGATACGAATCTGGATCGGAGAGTTTTTTTTAATTTCTAAGTGATTCTTCACTACTGAGAGATGGGGCCAAAAACAATTTATGGCATGATATTTGAAAACGTTGTGGACGAGTTATGACTAAAAATACGTGGATGAGTTGGTTGGGTAAGACGAACAAGCTGATTCGATTTTGGTTCAGGTCTGGATGCAGATCTGGCCTATCAGTGGGATAGAAAACGTAAACTGTTCAGCCTGGTGGAGGTATACGCTATACCGAGTGCCGTTCTAGTCGATACTGTTACACATAGGTTTACGTTGGGGATGCATTCCTGAAAGGAGTGACGAATATCAAAACAACGTAAATGGAAGCATAATTAATGAAATAAGTTGGGGATGTATTCCTAACATTGCCACTTCACCTATTATATCTCGCTTTTTACCTATTCTATTAACCTTTTTATATTAATGACAGTTATATTCAAATACACACAAAAAAATTACCACACATATTTAATAAAAATAAAGAACATATTTTGAGTTTGAATTTTTCTTACCTAACCCTCTTAGAGCCTGGTGTTGGCTTAGCGGTTAGGGTGCCGGCTTGGGATCCTAGGATCCTGGGATTGAATCCCATTCGATCGCTGAATTAACACCAGGGGGGTTGACTCAGCCTGTCATCCTTCCGAGGTCGGCAAATTGAGTACCAGTTCACTGGTAATTCCCTGTGTGTCGCAAGAGGCGACTAACAGGGTTGGCGGCAAGAAGGGCATCCGGCCATAAAACATTGCTTGAAAAAGAGGACCATGGTGCCGAAACAAGGCCAACCCCCGCTCTGCGGGGAAAAATGGCCTCTAAAGGTGGTTCTTACCTTACCATCTTAGTTTATTTTACTTGTCTCTCTCCTGGAAGGAATCGAACTAGCCACGACTTGCAATGAACGTTGACATTTTTTATAATGGTACACACCATTGTCAGAGGAAAACTTAATAACCCAGCAACATCAAGCGCACGTTCACCAGCATCCATTTGCTGAATAACATCTAGTTTCACTTTGAAGGTAACACTTTTACACTGCCTCTTAGCCACCCTACAGTACAGTGCATTTATTTATGTGCAACGCAAAGTAGTTTGTGTACAGGGTAGGTGGAGGCAAAGGCTGAGGTGACGGATATGAGAAAGGATGGATGCTGTCAGTGATGTAAGTGTGGGGTGAGGCGACGTAAGTCAGCTAGTGCTATTAATAAAGTGACGACGTAAAAGGGGAAAACATAAATCGAGGTATTACTGTACTGTAGACAATGACCATATATAGTAGTTCTTCGATTTTGGAATCTCACTTTTGTTTCACTTAATTTCGATTTTTCATTAATAAACAAGATAAGGTGGCAGAGATGATTGGACCAAATCACTTCCTATACCTGTGGCAATAATACCCACTACATCATCCTACCACCAAATAATACTTTGTGAGAGATATCAAGAGACCATTCGGGTCCACATGATCCTGCAGCACTTGCGAGGTGATCATTAAGCGGATTCAAAGAAACTCTTGTCAAGGTGTGTTGAATGGTGGAGAAGGTAATCAGAACAAAGAAACATGATCAGGGAGAAGGATACTGACTGAGTACAGTCTTCACACCTATGAGCGAATAGGTGGACCATATAGCTTTGCTCTTTCGATCTGTTTGGAGTCTAAAATTCCACAAAAAATGGTGTAATTTGGCTCAAGCCTAAAAATGGGATAACTTTCCACAAATGTATCAGAAATATGACCCATATTAATTCACCTTGTGGCTATAAAAGTCAAAAGGTCAAGGCTTGTTTTGCTTTGTATCTGCAGCTTGTGACGCTTTCTCATCACCTTGTTCAGGTGGGTTAATTTATAAAGCACAATACACCCAAATTGTTTGTAAAATTCCCCAATTAGCAACGCTCAAAAATTCTAACGTTGCTGTATGAACAAACTCACATGCAAAAGTCTTATCGCCAACACCTGCACCAGTATGATCGATTTGTATGTCTCTATGCCAAGAATATCAAACAGGTAATGCAGGTCAGCGACATATTCGAGGGGATCACAATCATACGTTTTATGTTGGGTAATTAAGATAATTCTATAACAGTCGAAGAAGAAAATGTGTACAATGAAAACCTTCATGGGGAATTGAAGGAATAGCAACCTCGCACGTTTCCGAAATCTGTGTCTGTTACCATGGAATTGGACAATAAAATGCATTTAGTAACTATTTTTGTACGCTTTCTTGGTTGCAAGCAAAGCTCTTGTTGTCTGCACTTTTACTTAGTCTGTGTGAAAATTTGGTGGCCGGGCGTGGAGATGGAAGAAATAAACTAATTGTGATCGTTCCGTTTAAAGGTTGAATGGTAAAAAAAACCTTCATTTCTACAAAAATCCTGTTAATGTTTTTGTACAAACTATTTTTGAAAAATAAATTTCGTTAACTTTCGAACACACTTATTTTAGGCAAGGAATGTTTCAAAGTCACATGGTATACAGAGGTATAAATATTATAATTTTGTTGTAAGAATATTTTAAAAGTAAAAACACATTTTCCAGGGAATCACACAATTCAACGTTAATTAACATATTTAACCTTAACGTGATTTTATATATTTAACACTTTGAGGATCACAGGCATCTTGCAAGTGATTTTCAGATACAAGTCCAATTTTATCATTAGTTTGGTTATAATAATCACGAATATGAATTGAAATTCAAGAATATGCCTGACGAAAAATACAAGTTTTTCTTATCAACAAAAACAGCAAAATTATGAAAATGACAAAAGCCAATGTTAGCTACAATGTTTGCTAATGTACAAACATAAAGTAATCTAAAATTGCAGGGAAATATCGGAGATACACCACTTTCAGGTTTAGGGACATATGTGTTACTTGGTCGTTAAAGGGTTAACCGTAAATCATTTGACTGGTTTTTGAATTATGCCAAAGAGGGAGCGAATGAAATGTGAATGAAGATCCGTTTGATTTGAAAATATTATTGCGCTTTAGTGCTACATATTACATGCGTCATGACGATGTGTTGTGATCTCTTCAAACGACTTTCAGAAAATTGATAACGACAGGAAAATAATTAACGCAAAAAATATCGATCGTCAACAACAATGTCAATCTGCAAAAATGAGGTGTAATTATTAAGTCTGTGATTGACCAAATAACTACATAAATAAAAGGATAAACATTTACCGTTGTTAAATAAAGTTACAATATTGTTACAAAAGGACAATGTTAAGTAAATAAAAAGATTAAAATTGATATGAAGGGACCATGTCAAGGAAATAAAAATAATAATCATTATAAAAGGACAATGTTACGGAAATAAAGATTATAATTGTTATAAAAGGACAATGTTAAGGAAATAAAAACAATAATCATTATAAAAGGACAATGTCACGGAAATAAAGATTATAATTGTTATAAAAGGACAATGTTAAGGAAATAAAAATAATAATCATTAGAAAAGGACAATGTTACGGAAATAAAGATTATAATTGTTATAAAAGGACAATGTTAAGTAAATAAAAAGATTAAAATTGATATGAAGGGACCATGTCAAGGAAATAAAAATAATAATCATTATAAAAGGACAATGTTACGGAAATAAAGATTATAATTGTTATAAAAGGACAATGTTAAGGAAATAAAAACAATAATCATTATAAAAGGACAATGTTACGGAAATAAAGATTATAATTGTTATAAAAGGACAATGTTAAGTAAATAAAAAGATTATTATTATTTAAAATAACAATGTTAATAAAATAAAGAGATTATAATTGATATGAAGCGACCATGTTAAGGAAATAAGAATAATAATCATTATAAAAGGACAATGTTAAGGAAATAACGATTATAATTGTTATAAAAGGACAATGTTAAGGAAATAAAAACAATAATCATTATAAAAGGACAATGTCACAGAAATAAAGATTATAATTGTTATAAAAGGACAATGTTATGGAAATAAAGATTATAATTGTTATAAAAGGACAATGTTAAGGAAATAAAAATAATAATCATAATAAGAGGACAATGTTACGGAAATAAAGATTATAGTTGTTATAAAAGGACAGTTACAGAAATAAAGATATATAATTGTTATAAAAGGACAATGTTAAGGAAATAAAAACAATAATCATTATAAAAGGACAATGTCACAGAAATAAAGATTATAATTGTTATAAAAGGACAATGTTATGGAAATAAAGATTATAATTGTTATAAAAGGACAATGTTAAGGAAATAAAAATAATAATCATAATAAGAGGACAATGTAACGGAAATAAAGATTATAGTTGTTATAAAAGGACAGTTACGGAAATAAAGATATATAATTGTTATAAAAGGACAATGTTAAGGAAATAAAAATAATAATCATAATAAAAGGAGAATGTCATGGAAATAAAGATTATAGTTGTTATAAAAGGACAATGTTAAGGAAATAAAAATAATAATCATAATAAAAGGACAATGTTATGGAAATAAAGATTATCGTTGTTATAAAAGGACAATGTTAAGGAAATAAAAATAATAATCATAATAAAAGGAGAATGTCATGGAAATAAAGATTATAGTTGTTATAAAAGGACAATGTTAAGGAAATAAAAATAATAATCATAATAAAAGGACAATGTTATGGAAATAAAGATTATCGTTGTTATAAAAGGACAATGTTATGGAAATAAAGATTATCGTTGTTATAAAAGGACAATGTTAAGGAAATAAAAATAATAATCACAATAAAAGGAGAATGTCATGGAAATAAAGATTATAGTTGTTATAAAAGGACAATGTTAAGGAAATAAAAATAATAATCATAATAAAAGGACAATGTTATGGAAATAAAGATTAATCGTTGTTATAAAAGGACAATGTTAAGGAAATAAAAATAATAATCATAATAAAAGGACAATGTTATGGAAATAAAGATTATCGTTGTTATAAAAGGACAATGTTAAGGAAATAAAAATAATAATCATAATAAAAGGACAATGTTATGGAAATAAAGATTATCGTTGTTATAAAAGGACAATGTTAAGGAAATAAAAATAATAATCATAATAAAAGGACAATGTTATGGAAATAAAGATTATAGTTGTTATAAAAGGACAGTTACGGAAATAAAGATATATAATTGTTATAAAAGGACAATGTTAAGGAAATAAAAATAATAATCATAATAAAAGGAGAATGTCATGGAAATAAAGATTATAGTTGTTATAAAAGGACAATGTTAAGGAAATAAAAATAATAATCATAATAAAAGGACAATGTTATGGAAATAAAGATTATCGTTGTTATAAAAGGACAATGTTAAGGAAATAAAAATAATAATCACAATAAAAGGAGAATGTCATGGAAATAAAGATTATAGTTGTTATAAAAGGACAATGTTAAGGAAATAAAAATAATAATCATAATAAAAGGACAATGTTATGGAAATAAAGATTATCGTTGTTATAAAAGGACAATGTTAAGGAAATAAAAATAATAATCACAATAAAAGGAAAATGTTATGGAAATAAAGATTATAATTGTTATAAAAAGACAATGTTAAGAAAATAAAAAGAATAATCATAATAAAAGGACAATGTTATGGAAATAAAGATTATAGTTGTTATAAAAGGACAGTTACGGAAATAAAGATATATAATTGTTATAAAAGGACAATGTTAAGGAAATAAAAATAATAATCATAATAAAAGGAGAATGTCATGGAAATAAAGATTATAGTTGTTATAAAAGGACAATGTTAAGAAAATAAAAATAATAATCATAATAAAAGGAGAATGTCATGGAAATAAAGATTATAATTGTTATAAAAAGACAATGTTAAGAAAATAAAAAGAATAATCATAATAAAAGGACAATGTTATGGAAATAAAGATTATAGTTGTTATAAAAGGACAGTTACGGAAATAAAGATATATAATTGTTATAAAAGGACAATGTTAAGGAAATAAAAATAATAATCACAATAAAAGGAAAATGTTATGGAAATAAAGATTATAATTGTTATAAAAAGACAATGTTAAGAAAATAAAAAGAATAATTATAATAAACAGACAATGTTAAGTAAATCCAGATTATTATTATTTAAAATAACAATGTTAAAGGAATAAAAATATAGTAATTGTTCTAATGATCAATGTTAAAAGTATAATTGTTATAAAAGGACAATGTTAATGAAAAAAAAAGACATTATAATGAACAGACAATGTTAAGTAAATCAAGATTATTATTATTAAAAATAACAATGTTAAGGGAATAAAAAGATTATAATTGTTATAAAAGGACAATGTTAAGATTATAATTGTTATAAAAGGACAATGTTAAGGAAGTAAAAAGATTATAGTTGTTATTAAAGCACACTGTTGAGGAAATAAAGTTTCATTTACATGAATCGTTAGATTTTCAGTTGGAATACCAACTATTCGCTAGGGAATGCACAAGTCCAGAGACAAAGACAGACTGACAGACAGACAGATGGAATCTTTATACTCACCAGAGAGTTGCACCGATTTCTCCGAAGCTACGCGTTTGTAAAGAAATGTAATCTCGTGTAAATAATTAAATTAATAAATCAGAAAAGGCAAATGAAACAGACGAATAGAGCGAATGTTAGAGAAAGGAATTATTGCCAAAGGCTACACAATGTTAAAAACGCATCCGTAATCCATCAAATTCCCAAAATTTACACATAATTGATAGATATTTGAAAGTAAAAAAGCCATCTTGTTCAGATGTTAACAACGAAATAAACAGCCAATCGGTGTTTGCTGAAGTATGGACTACAAAGTGAATTGGGAAAGCGAGAGAATAATAGCGAGAGACGGAGTGCCGTTGGAAAAGGCAGAAACTGAAGAGAGGGAGAGCCTAGGGATTATTAAGAGAGAGAACTGATTATTGAGAGAGGAACAGAGAGAGAGCGAGACGGCGGAGATGTGGAGAGTGAGCTGTGGATGGGAAGGGGGGTTTTAAGGAGGCTGAGGAAGCAGGGAGAGAGGGGAGGAGGAAAGGTTGGAGAAGAAGAAGGAGAAAGGTTCGAGGAGAGGAGAGGGGAGGGATGAAGGATGGGTGAGGGGAGGGGAGGGATGAAGGATGGGTGAGTAGAGGGGAAGGGGAACACACAAGGAGGGTGTGAAGGGAGTTTCAGTGCTGCTCTTGCCGTTAATTATTATATCCAATATTATATTCCATATTATACTTTAGGTAGCAAACTATATTCCATATATATTAAATGCTGGCAGGATATTAGGAATCAAACCATCATCTTTTCTACCCAAGCTAACCCCACCTCCTTCTCCCCCCACTCTCGTCCTTCCAAATTTCTAGTTTTTCCATCCTGAGAGTTTCCCTCTGCATCCATCTTGACAAGTCCATATGTCCTTTCCTGACCCATATCCCTCTCCACATCCATTGTTTGTCCAAGTCTCCCTCTATATTGTCCTTCAACTTCCACCACTAGTTCAACCATTTCAACCCCTATCCCTCTCTCTACTGTTCCTTTTGTCCTGTCACGTCTTGATCCCCTCAGTGTACTAGCTCTTCCAATGACCCTTGACTCTGTAAATAAAATAAATAAAATGTAAGTGTAACAACATAATAGACAGAATAATATTTTTGAAGTACATTATAAGAAGTAAGGTGAAAACCTTGTGCACAAGGTATAAGGTGTTGAGGTCTGAATAAGGTAGAAGGTGATGATGCTGGGTAAAGTAGAAGGTGATGGTACTGAGTAGGGTGGAAGGTACTGGTAGTAGGTATGGTGGAGGGTACTGGTAGTGGGTAAGGTGGAGAATATTGGTGGTGGGTATGGTGGAAGGTATTGACTACTGGTGGTGGGTAAGGTGGAGAATATTGGTGGTGGGTATGGTGGAAGGTATTGACTACTGGTGGTGGGTATGGTGGAAGGTACTGGTGGTGGGTATGGTGGAAGGTACTGGTGGTGGGTATGGTGGAAGGTACTGGTGGTGGGTAAGGTGGAAGGGAATTGGTAGTGGGTATGGGGGAAGGTACTGGTCATGGGTATGGGGGAAGGTACTGGTCATGGGTAAGGTGGAAGGTACTGGTAGTGGGTATGGTGGAAGGGAATTGGTAGTGGGTATGGGGGAAGGTACTGGTCGTGGGTAAGGTGGAAGGTACTGGTAGTGGGTATGGTGGAAGGGAATTGGTAGTGGGTATGGGGGAAGGTACTGGTCGTGGGTAAGGTGGAAGGTACTGGTAGTGGGTATGGTGGAAGGTATTGGTTGTGGGTAAGGTGGAGAATATTGGTGGTGGGTATGGTGGAAGGTATTGACTACTGGTGGTGGGTATGGTGGAAGGTACTGGTGGTGGGTATGGTGGAAGGTACTGGTGGTGGGTATGGTGGAAGGTACTGGTGGTGGGTAAGGTGGAAGGGAATTGGTAGTGGGTATGGGGGAAGGTACTGGTCATGGGTAAGGTGGAAGGTACTGGTAGTGGGTATGGTGGAAGGGAATTGGTAGTGGGTATGGGGGAAGGTACTGGTCGTGGGTAAGGTGGAAGGTACTGGTAGTGGGTATGGTGGAAGGGAATTGGTAGTGGGTATGGGGGAAGGTACTGGTCGTGGGTAAGGTGGAAGGTACTGGTAGTGGGTATGGTGGAAGGGAATTGGTAGTGGGTATGGGGGAAGGTACTGGTCGTGGGTAAGGTGGAAGGTACTGGTAGTGGGTATGGTGGAAGGGAATTGGTAGTGGGTATGGGGGAAGGTACTGGTAGTGGGTAAGGTGGAAGGTACTGGTAGTGGGTATGGTGGAAGGGAATTGGTAGTGGGTATGGGGGAAGGTACTGGTCGTGGGTAAGGTGGAAGGTACTGGTAGTGGGTAAGGTGGAAGGTACTGGTAGTGGGTAAGGTGGAAGGTACTGGTAGTGGGTATGGTGGAAGGGAATTGGTAGTGGGTATGGGGAAAGGTACTGGTAGTGGGTATGGTGGAAGGTACTGGTAGTGGGTAAGGTGAAAGGTTAAGGTTGTGGCTTATGCATGCATTTGTACTGTATGTATGTATTATATCGAGTCAGAGAGTTTAAGGAAATAAAAGGATTATAGTTGTTATTAAAGGATTGGTTGAACCAACTAAAACTGATTATTAAACTGATTATTAAACTGATTATTAAACTGATTATTAAACTGATTTATTAACCTGATTATTAAACTGATTTATTAAACTGATTAAAGTTGTTGAACCAACTCATCTGTATGACAGACAATTTTAGTCACGACATGAAACAACCTGTGAACATAAATTTGTTTATAGTTTTGAGATAGTAAGCAGTGTAACCTAATGGTGAGCGACATTTGAAACCAGGTCACTTGCTCCCCACAGTCCAGGTGGGAATTTGTACTTTGTTCTGTGTGTTAGCGATAAGTCGCCGAAACATCACAAAAGACACAGTGGGATCTTTAACGTCCACAAACTAATGCGGGCACGCAGGATATCCAACTTAATGTGCTTCCGAGGGAAGACACGCAGATTGATCCCTTACACTAGATGAAAAACACAAGGATGACAGTTTATTCCTGCGTTAGGATTCAAACCCACCCGAGACAGCTCAAAGGCTAATGCGCATACCTCCAGGTTATCCTACCAGTCCTTCATGATATAACTTTCGGCGGATTCGCACACTTTGCCACCTGGTGGTTTAATGCAGCCAATCATAATGCACGAACCGGCAACCTATCACAACGTGTGAGGTCACATGGTAAGGCAAATGTATAGTCCGGCACGCAAAGTGCAAAGCGCAGAGCTGGGTTGAGCAATTGGTTCACTCTGCCTGTCTGTCTGTCTGTCTGACTGTCTGTCTGTATGTCTGTCTACAGATTTCAGTCTATGATTGAGGAACTACTTCATTTCAATTTATTTCTAAATTTTGAACATTACAGAACACGAATTGGAGCATGAACCTGCAGCTTAGTGGTACCTTGACTCTGAATTTGCCAAATTGTATGGAATCTTGTCCCAGTGCGCATGCTCACAGAGGAGTAAGGTAATTGTTTTAGTCTGTCCGGCAGACAAACAAAATTGAAAATAATTCCAAACAGGAAACTTACTGTTTTAGGGAGACCATAAAGGACACAAACAACAGGCAGAAATAACTAATTTACAGTGTTAACTAAAGTGGTGTAAAAGATGGTGCATCAACGACAGTAAGCGATTTAAAAAAAAAGAGATTTAAAATATATTTTTTTCTGCAGCTTTTAAAATCATTATTTTATTGAAATTTAACTACTGCATATACTTCAACGCCGTAGAACACAAATTTGCCTTCTTGGCACTTTCAAAAACCTTCTGTTTAGTAGTACTTGGACAAACTAGATGTTATTCATCGAATACTTACACAGCGCAGTCGACTTGGTGTGAACCAACTGTTCTGTTTTTTAAGGGCTTTTTTTTCTTTGATCCAATATGGCTGCCGTACCACGTGACCGATGACGTCATACGTTTACATTCTCAAATATAATTGTTACGTAGATCAAGCTCAAGGAATTTCAAACTGATCGGACTAAGCCTTGTACTTGTCAAATTAAGACATCATAATTAAGGCATGAATGACGTCATTGTTAACAACACTTATTCCCCATGCAGAGTTCTTTACATTGAGCCATGTTTCAATTTTTTCCATGGAGCGGTTTTGCAGACATATCCAAAGTTTTTCGCTTTTTCAAAGATGGCACCCATACCATGTGACATATGACGTCATAATTATCGCTAAAAAATATACACGAGTAGACATACTATGGTGAAAATTTTGTGTCAATCGCACCAACAGTTGCCGAGAAAATGAATTTTAAAAATGCAGACACATACGAGATACGTATGCACGTACGCAGCCATCGCTTAACCTCGTTTTTTGCTTCTGAGCGCAGGCTAAATATTGCGCCATTTTACGCCATGTCGACCAATCAAATGTGCCGCTCACGCTCTCATCGTTGTGGAATATCGAGATTCAGAGAAAACGCGGCTCTTAGGCAATGTATATCGTGCTCGGAAACGCCAAGAAAGAGTTTAAAAGAGCCTTCCCATGTACTTTTTCTCAAGACATGGGGTCAGGTGTTTCAGGAACCCTTTCGTTTTTTATTACTTGCAAAATCAAGATTTTTCAAGTATACACAAAGAATTAAGTTAAGCACCCCTACACAAAGAATTAAGTTAAGCACCCCCTAATCCTGTCCTGAACCTGAACCCCCTCGAGCACGTTTGGGACATGTTGGGACGACAAATTGCGAAGATGGTCCCTCCAATAGCCAATCTGGATGAATTGGAACGTGCATTACATCGGGAATGGAACAACCTGCCACAGCAACGCATACGACGGCTTACAGGGTCTATGAGACGTAGGGTTGAGTCAGTGATCCGATCACGTGGGTCCTACACACGTTATTGACGCAAAGATCGCTAGAGGTCTTCTCAGAACAATGACTGTACGTTAGAAAACATAAACGTCATCCACACTGTCCGTGATGGACCTATAGCTCCATACTTAAATTGAGGTGAAAATATGCCTAAAATTCCCAAAAAATTTCACCTTAAATTATTCAGAATAAAATATTGAAAACGGCATGATTGTTATGTTTTTATGTGACCATAATATCACTTCTCCAGAAAATATAGCAATATCATGGGTATATTACACTGTTTTGACGACAACAAACTTGTAATGTGCGAGGTTGTAAAAAAACGGGGGGGGGTGCTTAACTTAATTCTTTGTGTATATATCGGTTGGTCTTGTGCGTTATTCTGTTTGTTTGTCAATTGCCTACAGGTCATAATTCTAAACCGATCGTCATGAAACTTTAACAAGTTGTAGAGGGAGTCACACCTGAGAAGCCTATTGATTTTGAGGTCAAAGGTCATCTTGAGGTCAAATTTCTAAAATCGTCATTTGTCAACCGATTGTGTGAAAGTTGAACAGCATTTACATATTGAGTCACAGAATTGGGAAGTCAACTATTTTTGAGGTCAAAGGTCAACAAGCTCAAACTTCTAAAATCATAAATTTTCATCTGAATTTTCTGAATTTTCTGAATCAGCGGCACAAACGCACTGCATTGGGGCACTGCATCAGCGGCACAAACGTGCTTCCAGAGAAATGATGCAGCCAGCAGCCACAGGCTGCATATGAAACAACAACAACATCTGAAAACTCGTCAATTTTCATCCGATTATCTTGAAAATTAAACAGCAATTACATAGTGCATCACTGAATTGGGAAACCAACTATATTTAAGGTCAAAGGTCAACTCAAGGTCAAACTTCTAAAATCATCAATTTTCATCTGAAAACCCATCAATTTTCATCTGATTAACCTGAAAATTAAACAGCAATTACATACTGCATCACTGAATTGGGAAACCAACTATATTTAAGGTCAAAGGTCAACTCAAGGTCAACTTCTAAAATCATCAATTTTCATCTGAAAAATCGTCAATTTTCATCCTCTTAACTTGAATACAAACGACAACAACATTCATTTTAAAGGCCATTTTCCCTGCTAGAGCGGGGGTTAGCCTTGCGGTCCCCATGACAATCTTCTCCATTTTGCCCTATTTTCTGCATCTCTCCTTGTTAACCCCCTTGCCCGCATTTCTTATTCCACCATCTTTAGCCAAGTCTTTCTCGGTCTTCCCCGTCCTCTGCTTCCTTCTACATTCATTTCCACCACTCTTCTCAACCAGTCACTTTCATCCTTCCTCAACACATGACCAAACCATCTCAACCTGTTCCTCTTCACAGCATCAATCACAGGCTCTATTCCCATCATCTTTCGCAATTCATCATTTGTCTTCCTCTCTCTCAACGATACTCCGCACATCCGTCGAACCATTCGCATTTCCACCCTTTCCAACCTTCGTTGCTGCTCTACGTTCATTACCCATGTCTCGCTCCCATAAATCATAACACTTCTCACACATGCAGCATACACCTTTCCCTTCAGCTTCAACGACACTCCCCTCATCATCAGCACGCCACTCAGTTCCCGAAACTTCTTCCATGCACATCTCACTCGAGCAACCGTTGCCGAGTCTGATCCACCTTCTCCATTCAGCATGTCTCCGAGGTAGCAAAATGTTTTCACACCTTCCAGCTTCACGCCGTCTCCAAGATCCAACTCAACATTTCCTCCATCTGCAGCTCCCTCTGTGCACACCTTACATTTGAATGTAGCTGCCACACTGGTTAATGACCCTCTCAGACCACTACATTTTTGATGAACCCACTCAGCGCACATTGTACATTGAATGGAGTTCACTCCGTCACCCTTCCTACACACAGCACAGGGCCACTTCCCAGTTCTTTCCACCTCACCACATGCTTTACCACTTGCCATCACCTTCGTCTTTCCGATATTCACCTTCAGACCTTTTGTCTCCATACATTCCTTCCACGTGTTCATCTTTTCCTTCAGTCCATCCATATTTTCCGCAATCAACACCAGATCATCTGCATACAACAACTCCCACGGTAAACCCTCCTTTATGTTCTGAGCCAGCACCTCCATCACAGCTATAAATAGTAGTGGACTTAGTACCGACCCCTGATGCACTCCCACCTTCACCTCAAACTCACCACTGTTCCCGTCCTTCGTCCTTACAGCTGTGCGCGCTCTTTTGTACATTGCCATCACTACTCTGATCAACCATTCCTCCACTCCTAACTTCCTCAATGCCCATGTCAATACTTTGCGTGGTACCCTATCGAATGCTTTCTCCAGATCAACAAACCCAAGAAACAACTTCTTCCTCTTCTCCATGTACTTCTCCTGCAACTGCCTCACAATGAAAAGCGCATCTGTCGTTCCTCTTCCTGGCATGAATCCAAACTGCATTTCGTCGATCTTCACTTTCTTCCTTATCCTCCTCTCCAACACCCTTTCCAATACCTTCATTCCATGCTCCAATAACTTTATCGCTCGGTACGAGCCACACTCCAGAGGGTCACCTTTCCCCTTGTATAGAGGGACGAGGGTACTCGGTTCCCAATCCACTGGAATGCGGGCTTCTTTCACCGCCAGATTACAGATCTCTGTCATTCTCTTCACACCCCAACTTCCTGCTGCCTTCAACATATCTCCCACAACTCGCGTTGGCCCTCCCGCTTTTCTACCCTTCATTGCTTTTATCGCTTCCTCAACTTCCTTCTCAGTTATCTTCTCTGCCGGTCCTAAAACTGGGTTACTCTCTATGTTGCCATCCCATTCATTCTCTGTATTCAACAGCATTTCCATATATCTTTTCCATCTTCCTTTAATTCCATCTGGGTCGACAACGATTTGTCCCACTTCATCCTTCAAGCAACTCACCCCCATCACATCACACCTCTCTTTCGCTATCTGCTTTGCAATCCTGAATACTGCTTTCTGACCCTCTTCCGAATCCAAGCGTTCTCCGAACATTTTCCTACATGCCTCCTGCGCCTTTGCTACCTCTTTCTTTGCAGCCTTCCTGGCTGCCTTATTTCTTTCATGCTCTGCTGTTTCTGCTCCCGTACCCTTCGCCTTCTGCCACTCCTTGAACTTCTTCCTCTTCTCGTCAATCCTCTTTCCAACTTCATCATCCCACCACTATGTTTCCGAGTGCCTCGGTGGTCCTTTTGTCCATCCACATACCTCACCAACGGCTCCCAACAGACTAGCTTTCATCGACATCCAACCACTTTCAAGCTCAACCACATCATCCTCGACCCTACTCAGCCTCTCTTTTAATGCCTCCCTTACTATCACCTCTTTCAACCTCCACACCTTCATTCTCGGTTGGTACTTCACCCGCCGAGCTCTCCTCGCACCTTTCACCCTTATGTCGCAGACAACCAAGTGGTGCTGTGAAACAGCCTCCTCCCCCGGGATCACCTTTGTGTCCCGGAGGTGCCCCCTATCTCGCCTACGCACCATCAGGTAGTCAACGGTTGTCGTCGACCCACCTGACGTGTATGTAACAAGCTTATTATCCTCTTTCTGGAACTGAGTATTACAAATCAACAAATCAGCTCCATCAGCAAACTCCAAAATCCTTTCACCTTCTCCATTTCTCACACCATATCCGTAACCCCCATGAACTCCGTCAAAACCATCCATACTCCTTCCCACGTGGCCATTTAGGTCTCCTCCTACCACAACAACTTCCTCATCTTTCACGTTTTCCATCAGCTTCTCTATCGCACACCAGAACTTGTCCTTTTCTTCATCGCTTCGACCAACCTGCGGAGCATATCCCGAGATGACGTTCACCAAGAGCTTTCCAATCATCATTTTCACCATCATCAACCTATCACTCACTCTCGTCACACTCACCACACTGTCTACAAACTCCTCAGAAAACAGGACACCAACACCATTCACGCCCTCCAGGCACCCTCGCCACACAAACTTGTATTTCTGTCCCTGCCTACCCTTCACCATTCTCACACCACTTCCCTGCCATCTCGTCTCTTGCACACAACATATGTCTTGAATATTAAACAGAAATTACATAGTGCATCACTGAATTGGGAGAGCAACTATTTTTGAAGTCAAAAGGTCAAAGGTCAACTCAAGGTCAAACTTCTAAAATCATCAATTTTCATCTGAAAAATCGTCAATTTTCATCCGTCAATTTTCATCCTCTTAACTTGAATATTAAACAGAAATTACATAGTGCATCACTGAATTGGGAGAGCAACTATTTTTGAAGTCAAAAGGTCAAAGGTCAACTCAAGGTCAAACTTTTTTAAATCATCAATTTTCATCTGAAAAATGGACAATTTTCATCAGTCTAACCTGAAAATTAAAGAGCAATTGCACAGTGCATCACTGATTTGGGAAACCAACTATTTAAAGGTCAAAAGGTCAAACTTCTAAAATCATCAATTTTCATCTAAAAATCCATTTTCATCTGATTGACCCGATGATTAAGAATGTCAATTTTAATCTTGATGGAATGAACAATTTGATGTCTCCATGGCCACTTTGGGGGGCGGGGGGGGGGTGGATAGGGGGTGGGAGTGTATTTTACAAGTATCGTGCTCTGCATGATGTCTTTCTTGTTCATTTGTTCTTTTATACCTCTGTCACCGAAGGTGGATTGGAGGTTGTGTTTTCAACCCTGTCTGCTTGCTTGTCTGTCTGTGAAAAAGATATCTCAAAAAGAGATGTACGGATTCAGGAGAAACTTGGTGGAGAGGTTGGGTGTGTGACAAGGACAAATCGTTTCAATTCTGGTGAAGATCTGGATTGGGATCCGGCCTATCAGTGGGATACAAAACGTAAACTGTTCGGCCTGGCAGAGGTATGCTCTCTATCGAGTGTCGTTCTGGTGTCGTCCTTGTAATTCAGGTATAAAGTACACTGATGTCTCATAATGTTCTTGTAATTCACTCGGTAGAGCGCACACCTCCGCCAGGCCGAACGGTTTACGTTTTGTATCCCACTGATAGGTCAGATCTGGATTCTGGCCTGAACCAAATTCTAATCAGCTTGTTCTTGCCACCTAACCAACTAAGTCATCCACCAGGTTTTGTCATAACTCATCCACAACTTTTTCAAATATCATGCTATACATAGTTTTTGATTCGATTTTGCCGATTTTGTTGCGAGGACGGGTTATTACGTCCGAAACATCAGCTTAAAGCGCGGCGTTACGCGCGCTGCTTGTGAGCAAGGAGGAAGCGGACAAGCGGTAACATATAAACGTCTTTATTGTAAGACTACACTGTAACACTGAAATGTTCCGGGCTGGTCGCCCGGTGTATATCATGAGGCCACGCCTACCCCTCGGGCGTGGCCACCGCCCACTTGGTGCGTGGAATGATGTCACCACGCCAGTGGGCTTTTGTGTCCGCCACACGCGCCCCCCCAGAATTCCCGCGCACCTGGAGGGCCAGTTTGCGGGGCAGACGAATGACCCGGCCGAAGCGCCCCCTGGCGATCGGCGGCGTCCGGGGTGCAGGGATGCCAGGTGGGATGCCCCTGGCTGCCCCTGGGATGGGTGCAGGACCGGGGGGCGGCGTGGCGGCGGGGCTGGGCGGTGCCGGGGGTCCGCCCGCAGGAGGGCGGCCCCGACGTGGGGGTCGGGCCACTGGCGGTGGATGGTCCACATCGAGGTGGGCCGGCTTGAGGCGGTCTACCGAAACACGGTCAGGAGTACCGCCGATGTCCAGGGTGAAGTGCTTCGCCCCGGTCTCCAGCACGCGGAAAGGCCCGTCGTACGGGGGCCGCAGTGGTGTCCGATGGGCATCGTGGCGGACGAAGACGTACTCCGCCGTGCGAAGCTCCGGGGCGACGTGCGTCGGTGGGTGCCCGTGGCATGCCGTTGGCACCGGGGCGAACCTCCGGGCGGTCTCTTGCAGAGCGGAGCGCTGCTGTGCCGCGGACCATGGTGCCGTGGAGTCGGGGAGGAACTCGCCCGGCATCCGCAGCGGTTGCCCGAAGACCAACTCCGCCGCGGATGCGCGCAGGTCCTCCTTGGGCGCCGTCCGGAGGCCCAGCAGGACCCAGGGGAGCCTGTCGACCCAGCCGCCGTCGCGGAGGGTGGCCCGGGGCGCGGCCTTCAATGAGCGGTGAAATCGCTCACACAGGCCGTTAGCCTGGGGGTGGTAGGCCGTGGTTCGGTGCAGCCGGACCCCGAGCCCCTGCGCAACCGCCCCCCAGAGCTCTGAGGTGAACTGGGGGCCGCGGTCGGATGAGATGTCTGAGGGGGCGCCGAACCGGGCGACCCAGGTGGCGATGAAAGCCTGCGCGACATCGGCCGCCGTTGTCGACGCCAAGGGCACGGCCTCCGGCCACCGGGTGGTGCGGTCCACCATGGTGAGGACGTAGGTGAAACCCCGCGAGGGGGGCAGAGGTCCCACCAGGTCCACGTGGACGTGGTCAAACCGGCGTTCCGGCACCGTGAACGGGGCCAACGGGGCCTGGGTGTGCCGGTGCACCTTGGCGCGCTGGCACGCGAGGCACGTCCTGGCCCAGCCGCGGACGGCCTTCCGGAGGCCATGCCAGACGAACTTGTCGGCGATCAGCCTTTGGGAGGCCCTCGCGCCCGGGTGGGACAGGCCGTGGATGGCGTCAAACACCTGGCGCTGCCAGCCCGCGGGCACAATGGGGCGAGGACGCCCGAGGGAGACGTCGCACAAGAGGGCCGTGCCCGCGCCGTCGAACGGCACCTCGGTGACGCGTAGGCCCGTGACGGCGGTCCGCAAGGCCTGGACGTCGGGGTCAGCGGCCTGGTCCGCTGCCATCCGGGCATAGTCGATGCCGAGGTGGACTGCGTGGGTGATGGCCCGGGAAAGGCAATCCGCCACCGGGTTGTCCTTCCCCGCGACGTGCTGGATGTCCGTCGTGTACTCGGACACGGCCGAGAGGTGACGCTGCTGCCGGGCCGACCACGGCTCGGTGACCTTGCCCATCGCGAAGATCAGCGGCTTGTGGTCGACGAAGGCAGTGAACGCCCGGCCCTCGAGCAGATGGCGGAAGTGCCTGACCGCCAAGTGAAGTCCGAGCAACTCGCGGTCGAAGGTACTGTAACGGCGTTCGGGCGGGCGAAGCTGCCGGCTAAAGAACGCCAGCGGTTGCCAAGCTCCACGCACCCATTGCTCGTGCACCGCGCCCACCGCGTAGTCCGAGGCATCGGTGGTGAGGGCGATCGGTGCATCGGGCGCCGGGTGCGCGAGCATGGTGGCGTTAGCCAAGGCGAGCTTCGCGCCCGTGAACGCCGTGTCCATCTGCTCGGCCCAGGTAACGTCGCCTTTGCCCGGCTTACCTCGGAGAGCTTCGTGCAGGGGGCGCAGGAGCTGGGCGATACGGGGCAGGAACCGATGGTAAAAGTTCACCATGCCCAGGAACTCCTGCAGCCCTCTGATCGTGCGGGGGCGCGGAAACCCCTTCACCGCCTCCACCTTGGCCGGCAGGGGGATGGCTCCGTGCCTGGTGACACGGTGCCCCAGAAAATCGATTGTGGCGGCGCCGAACCGGCACATTGCGGGGTTCACAATCAGGCCATGCTGGCCCAGGCGTTCGAAGAGCGTGCGGAGGTGGCGTAGGTGCTCTTCGCGGGACGCGCTGGCGACGAGGATATCGTCCAGGTAGACGTAGACAAAATCCAAGTCGCGCAGGACGCTGTCCATCAGTCGCTGGAACGCCTGAGCCGCATTCTTCAGACCGAAGGGCATGCGCAGGAACTCGAAGAGTCCGAATGGCGTGATGACCGCCGTCTTCGGGACGTCCTCCGGCCTGACGGGGACCTGATGATAGCCGCGTATGAGGTCCACCTTCGAGAAGAAGGACCTGCCCGCCAAACGGGCGGAAAAGTCCTGAATGTGGGGGACGGGGTAGCGGTCGGGAGTCGTGGCGTCATTGAGACGGCGATAGTCCCCGCACGGTCGCCATCCCTCGCCGGGCTTCGGCACGATGTGCAGCGGCGACGCCCAAGCGCTCTCTGAGCGCCGAACGATGCCGAGTCGCTCCAAGGTAGCGAACGCCGCTTTTGCCACCGCCAGCTTCGTCGGCTCGAGGCGGCGTGCCCGGGCGTAGACCGGTGGCCCGACGGTGGGGATGTGATGGGCCACCCCGTGCTTGACGGCCCCCGCCGAGAAGGTGGGCCGCGTTAGGGCCGGGAAGCCGGCGAGGAGGCGGGTGAATGCGTCCGCTGCCGGAAGCGTACAGACCAACGTGGCCGGAACCGAATCGTTCGGCAAGCCGCTTGGCAAGACGCTCGTTGAGCTGGGCAACGCACATGCGAGCGAGCTGAACGTCTCGGCCTGGACAAGCCGTCTGCGCTTGACGTCGACCAGGAGCCCATTAGCGCACAGGAAGTCCGCGCCAAGCAGTGCCATGGGCACGTCGGCGGTGACGAACGTCCATCGGAAAACCTGCCCTCCAAACCGCAGAGAGAGGCAGCGTTTTCCGTACGTACGGATGGGCGTCCCGTTCGCGGCAAGCAGCGCGGGGCCCCCACCCGCGGCGTGCTTGTCTGACGTGCCGGCGGGAATGACACTCACCTGTGCTCCCGTGTCGCACAGGTAACGGCGCCCGGAGAAGGTGTCCGTTATGAACAGCAGGCTGCTCGAACGGCCGGCGCTCATCGCCACAATTGAGCGCCGGCCCGGGCGTTTCCCGACCCGTTGAAGGAGCACGGCGGATGACACCGCCGAGCTTCGTGGCCGAACTTGGCATGGAACCAGCACCAGGTGGTGGAGCTGGAGGAGCGCGGCTGGCTCCGCCAGGCCGGTGGAGTCGACGGGTTTCCCCGCGGTGGCGGTTTTCGCCGCGGCGGTGGGCGGGGCGTGGCGGCGTTCACGAGGTGCGTATCAGCATGCTGCTGAACATCAGCGTGCTGCTGAACATCAGCGCGCTGCTGAACATCAGCGTCGAATGCCGTGACGGCCACGCCGACGCTCGCCCGCGTATCCGAAACGGCGAAGTACTTGTCCGCCTCGGCCGCCAATGCTCGGGGTTCCGTTAGCCCGGTCCCGGCCAACGCGAGGTGAACCTGCGCTGGAAGTTGGCGACGGAAAAGTGCCCGGAATAGCGAACCGGGGGCTTCGTCGCCCAACAGTGACAGCATATGGTCCATTCGGACCGACGGGCGCGTCTCACCGAGCTCGGGGAGATCCAGGAGGCGGTCGGCCCGTGCATCGTCCGTGAGGCTGAACGTGGCTAGGAGTAGCCGCTTGAGTGCCTCGTACTTGTGGCCTTTCGGTGGGTGGCGAAGGACGGACACAACTCGAGCGGCCGTGCCGGGCCCGAGGGAGGCGACGACGTGGCAATAGCGCGTGTCATCGCCGGTGAGGTGCCGAAGCTGAAATTGGGCTTCGGCCTGAACGAACCAGACTTCGGCCTGAGCCTCCCAAAATTCCGGAAGTTTGACGAAGTCGGCCATGGCGATGGCGTCGCGTGTGGAAGGATCGCTCCGGCAGATCCAACGTCGAGGGTCACCAGTAAAGCGCGGCGTTACGCGCGCTGCTTGTGAGCAAGGAGGAAGCGGACAAGCGGTAACATATAAACGTCTTTATTGTAAGACTACACTGTAACACTGAAATGTTCCGGGCTGGTCGCCCGGTGTATATCATGAGGCCACGCCTACCCCTCGGGCGTGGCCACCGCCCACTTGGTGCGTGGAATGATGTCACCACGCCAGTGGGCTTTTGTGTCCGCCACAAGCTTCTCCTTGTTTTCCACTTCGATTTGCATGCCTCGATCAACGTCTTGTTGACGTCATCCAACGTTCTTCCTGTCTGCTGACACACATCGACACTGGCATCACCAGCAAGACAAATTCTTCATCGTATCATTGGTTTTCGCCTGGGTTTGATTCCCGACACGACTATAAACCAGTATATCGGTTGGTGTTTGGCTCGCCGGGTGTTGCATCATGAAGTATGTCGTCCTTCGAATGGACGTTAACTCGGGTGTCCCGTCTGCTCGTATTATAGCCGGCGAAGCCGGTGTTGTGAATGAACGCGTATTATGTTGAAAAGCCAGATTTTTCTGGATCCTTTGAGAATTTCGAAGCTTCGACGCACCAAATCGCTCCATGGAGGCCGCCATCTTGCGGATGCGGAAGTATGCATAAACAATTGCGAAAAAGTTCAATGGAGGCTTTGGCTTCGCCGGCTCATTGCGGCTTTGCAGTAGGGTCATATTAGTTGTTGGGCGTTATGAAGATCTTCACAATGCCTTTCATGAAGAGTATGTGAAGTTATGCTCCCGACCTGAACAAATGATGAATTCCTGCCCAAATCCTCTTCAGTCTAAATGTCAGGCCTGGCCAGCCTCTTCATTAAAGATTTGGGGGAAATCATTTTTCCCGAATGACCTCACAAGGAGATGGGAATAGTGTTGGGCAGTTGAAATCGTAGTAATAGACAAGGATGTTAACTTACCATATCTTTCTTCTAACTAATAATGGAGCAATTAATCCTGGATGTCATTGAAACTCCAAAATTGGGATGTGGCGGAAACAGCGCCACCTGTGGCGTTAGCCGGTATTGCAAATCATCTTCCTTTATGTTATGATATGGAGTTGTGATCAAAATAATAATAATTTAAAAAATGAGAAAAATTATAAATTGCATTTCCAAGACTGCTGTAGGACATTGCACATCGTATGTGGGCTGCAAAGGATACTCACAGCCGAAGAGTGCCTGCCAGTTACTATAATGGAGTAAACATGGATGTCACTGAAACTCCAAAGTTGACATTTAACAGTTATTGGGCCTACGTAGAGGTTCCAACTCCAAAACAGGCCTTAAATGGACACCCAAGCTCTGCAGATGAGCACATACAATTTATCCTTACTTTGCTGCACAAACTCCAGCATGTACTCTTGTCCGAGCTCCGATAAAAAGAGAAGGGTTCTCCCGCTCAGAGGGCAGGTGTGCCCGCTAGCAGTTGACAACTGACGTGTATCAAGGCGTGTATTGGATTTATACCTGGGAGGATCCAAGCATCATCAGCTGAGTGTTCAGATGCTAACGCAAAACAGGCCATTGTGCACCTGTCCTGAAAGAGAAGAGCATTTCGGGTTTTTTTGTATACCAAGTCGAGGCTCGTGTAAGAGCCAACACATAGATTCAATACTAGAAAGTCCCTCAACAATTCATTCAAAGAAGGACAAAAACTACACCTCGTATATACATCGACGAGTCTTTCTCGAATTTGTTGATTTTTTAATTTTTTTAAACTTTTTTATTGAAGTCGAATTTGTTGAGTATTTGAATATTTCCAATTAAAGTTCGTGGTAAGAATGGAAAATCAAAATTTGGCGACAACAATAAGGAAACATTTTAGTTGAAGTCAATGTATACAGACAAAAGTAAATGTAATTAATACATCGTCATTTAACCCTTAGCTCAAGCTGCAGGGCATTCGGAAGGTAGTTCATCCTCAGATTCTGCAGACAATAAGAAACTTCACCCGGAGGCTAAGCTTGCGAACAGGTAATAGCGCTTCCCAGCTCAGCGGTTTTCGCCACTTCCTGAAGGCTGTGCTAAACATTAACGTTGTTTTATTGACTCGACTTAGGAAAAGCAGAAGAAAAGAAGAAAAAACAGCCTT
Organism: Myxine glutinosa; assembly: GCF_964187855.1. Classification (NCBI taxonomy): domain Eukaryota; kingdom Metazoa; phylum Chordata; class Myxini; order Myxiniformes; family Myxinidae; genus Myxine; species Myxine glutinosa. The sequence goes on along the minus strand of NC_136264.1, from coordinate 132,590,963 downwards.
TTAAAAAACACCGGATGCAAGGGAAATTAATGATCTCCCTCTGACGTCATACTCTGGTGACTTCATAAGACAGTACGAATGATCGTCGGTTGGTTACCACTGTTCGACAAAAAGCCTGATGTTGGCTTGAGATATTGGGGTCTTGAGTTTGAGCCCCTGTCAAGCAATTTCAAACCTTATTCGCTATGTACTGACAAGCATCGAGTACATTTTACAAGATGTTCAAACTTCGACCTTATTTGAAATATTTTATATGCGAAAATGCAGATCAATGCACCTACAGTCGTTGCCAAAAATATTGGCACTTTTTTGCACTTGCACTTTTTAAATAACTCACAATTTTCTCCAAAAATGAGTTGAAAATGACAAAAGTATTTGGTCTCCACAATTCTTTATTTCACAGTTCATATTACTGAAACTTTGTTTTTGATTCAGAACTTAATGTATCCTTTTAAATCAGAAAATAAAAAGAAATGGCATTGACAAAATTATTGACACACCAGACTTAATATTTGGTAGCTCGGCCTATGGACAAAATAACTGCAGTCAAGCACTTCCTATAGCCATGAATGAGCTTCCTCTACCTCTCTACTGGCAGTTTGGCCCACTCGTCTTGTGCAAACTGCTCCAGTTCTCCCAGATTTGAAGGGTGCCTTCTCCCAACTGCTGTTTTTAGATCTCCCCACAGGTGTTCAATGGGATTTAGATCTGGACTCATTGCTGGCCACTTCAGAACCGTCCAGCGTCTTGACCTGAACCATTCCTGGGTGCTTTTTGAAGTGTGTTTGAGGTCATTATCCTGCTGAAAGACCCATGACCTTTGACGGAGACCCAGCTTTCTGACACTGGGTTGAACATTGCGCTCCAAAATGCCTTGGTAATCTCCTGATTTCATGATGCCATGCACACATTCAAGGCACCCAGTGCCGGAAGCAGCACAGCAACCCCAAAGCATCACTGAACCTCCTCCATGTTTGACTGTAGGGAAGGTGTTCTTATCTTTGAAGGCTTCATTTTGTTTTCTGTAAACATAGAGATGATGTGATTTACAAAATAGCTCTAATTTGGTCTCATCTGTCCACATTAAATTCTCCCAGAAGGATTTTGGCTTGTTCCGGTATGTGTTTTGGCAACTCCAGTCGGGCTTTCTTATGTCTCTCTCTCAGCAGTTATGTCCTCCTGGGTCTCATAAATAGAACCCCCTTTCATTGAGTTGGCGTCAGATGGTGCAAGTTGAAACTGTCGTACCTTGTGTCTGAAGGTCACCTTGAATCTGTTTGGCAGTTGATCGAGGTGCTTTCTCCACCGTTCGAACAATCCTTTGCTGCAATCTGAGATCAAATGTTCTCTTGCGGCCACGTCCAGGGAGGTTGGCTACAGCGCCATGGGCCTTAAACTTCCTGATAACATTGCGTACGGTGGACACAGGAACATCAAGGACTCTGGAGATGGACTTGTAGACTTGAGATTGTCCATGATTGGCTACAATCTAGTGTCTGACCTCCTCAGACAATTCTGTTTGTGTGTGATCCCGTGTGTGTGCCCGTGTGTGTGGGTGTCCCCATGTGTGTGTTTGTGTGTGTGTGTGTGTGTCCCCGTGTGTGTTTGTGTGTGTGTGTGTGTCCCCGTGTGTGTGTGTATGTGTGTGTGTGTGTCACTGTGTGTCTGTGTGTGTCCCTGTGTGTGTGTGTGTGTTCCTGTGTGTGTGTGTGTCCATGTGTGTGTGCATGTGTCTCGTGTGTGTGTGTGTGTGTGTGTGTGTGTCCGTGTCCCCGTGTGTGTTTGTGTGTGTGTGTGTGTGTGTGTGTCCCCGTGGGTGTGTCGGTCCCCGTTTGTGTGTGTGTGTGTGTGTGTGTGTGTGTGTGTCTTGGGTCAATTAATTTGTTCACCAATGCTAGAAGCAGATTGCTTTTTTTTTAGATCCTACCCCCACCACCTCCTCCCAGCCTCCCCCCCCTCCCACCACTCATCCCCATCACCACCCCCTCCCACCCTCCTCACTCCACCCCTTTATTTCATTTCCACACAGGTTAAAAACCACAATGAGATAAGCTCCACAAACTCTTAATCCGAACCGATCTTCAAAATTCCAACTTCAGAATTTACTCTAACAGTAACAGCAATCCCAACGACTAAAATAGTGTTCTTCGCTAAACACGTTTCATTCAAAAAATTCGTCTCCGAGCAGTTCCCATGGAAGTAAGAATTAAGTTAAAAATAATTTAATAAAAAACGAATCCCAGAATGATAATCACAACCTCGCTTAAATAAATGCATATATACACTTCGTTATAAAAACAAGAGATATGGTAAATCTGGTCAGATTTCACTCCAGCTTTGGAAATTATTTAGTTTACAGCATCCAATCCTCAAATCAGAATCCAGATTTTGATAATAGCCGGCGAAGCCGGTGTTGTGAATGAACGCGCATGTATTATGTTGAAAATCCAGATTTTTTCTGGATCCCTTGAGAATTTCGAAGCTTTGACGCACCAAATCGCTCAATGGAGGCCGCCATCTTGCGGATGCGGAAGTATGCATAACAAATTGAAAAAAGTTCAATAGGAGTTTGTTTCACCCGTCTTTTTTTGAGTCACAATCTTATGCACCTCTCATTTGTAATTAAAATACTTTAAGACCAACCTCGTTCCCCGGGCCCACACAGGCCCTGGTTATCTTCAACGAAAATCGTCACCAATTACCGGAACCAATGAGATTCGAGCATTTGAAAAAATATTTCAAAAAAGCTTTTTACCGTTTCGGAGGCTGAAAACGGCGTCAAATATTCTAAAATTGACGAAGAATTATTTTTTAGAAATCTCGCGGGCGTAGGGGATAGTTTTTCACGGCCAGAAATATCCGAAGTTGAGACGGAATTCACCGAATTAATCAAGAAGGAAATTTTATAAATTTTAATCTCATCCAGAATGCAAATGGTGTCATTTTGAACTAGGTACGGTACCTACTACACCTACCTACTACCAACTACCTAACCTACTGATGCCATAGTGATGGGTAAAATAGTGGCAAGAGGCTTTGGCCTCGCCGGCTCATTGCGGCTTTGCAGTCGGGTACTAGTAGCCGGCGAAGCCGGTGTTGTGAATGAACGCGTACGTATTATGTTGAAAAACCAGATTTTGCTGGATCCTTTGAGAATTCCAAGCTTTGACGCACCAAATCACCCAATGGAGGCCGCCATCTTGCGGATGCGGAAGTATGCATAAAAAATTGAGAAAAAGCTCAATAGGAGTTTGTTTCACCCATCATTTTTTGATTCACAATCTTATGCACCTCTAATTCTGTAATGAAAATACTTTAAGACCAACCTCGTTCCCCGGGCCCGAACGGGCTCTGGTTATCTTCAACGAAAATCTTCACCAAACACCGGAACCAATGAGATTCGAGCATTTGAAAAAATATTTCAAAAACCAAATCACTCAATGGAGGCCGCCATCTGGCGGATGTGGAAGTATGCATAAAATTTTGAGAAAAAGTTCAATAGGAGTTTGTTTCACCCGTCTTTGTTTGATTCACAATCCTATGCACCTCTAATTTGTAATTGAAATACTTTAAGACCAACCTCGTTCCCCGGGCCCGCACGGGCTCTGGTTGTCTTCAACGAAAATCATCACCAAACACCGGAACCAATGAGATTCGAGCATTTGAAAAAATATTTCAAAAAAGCTTATTACCGCATTTCGGAGGCTGAAAACGGCGTCAAATATTCTAAAATTGACGAAGAATTATTTTTTAGAAATCTCGCGGCCATAGGGGAGAGTTTTTCACGGCCGGAAATATCCGAAGTTGAGACGGAATTCACCGAATTAATCAAGAAGTAAATTTTATAAATTTTAATCTCACCCAGAATGCAAATGGTGTCATTTTGAACGAGGTACGGTACCTACTACACCTACCTACTACCAACTACCTAACCTACTGATGCCATAGTGATGGGTAAAATAGTGGCAAGAGGCTTTGGCTTCGCCGGCTCATTGCGGCTTTGCAGTCGGGTACTAGTATGCTTAAATTAATGTAATGATAAATCGATCGTGTTTCCAAGGCAAGGCACGTTTGAGTAGGCCGAAACAAAATGGTGGCTGAAGAACCCAGCGATGTGCAGTGGGATGACCAAGATGGCGGGCCGCCATATTGGTAAACCACCACATCGGGTTTCCGCATTCGCGGCAGGTTGGTATCGAGTTAATTTCAAAATCATAATTTTATTGAGGAATTTTTGAAACCTCCTAACTATGTTAGAACATCCGCTGGGACCCCAAAACGTTCCACAGGAGGTTTGGAGGGACTATCCCCAAAACTGAGGGAGTAGTTTGGGGACAGACAGACACTCCTGTTTTACAATATAGATATGATAGAAATGTGAGGAACAGAAATGAATAGATGAGGTATGTGTATGTGTGTGTATGCAGTGTGTATGCGTGTCATTTGTTGTTATGGAACAGAGTTCTCCAAGTCTCGAAGTATCCACCTCTATTTCAGTAATGGACTAAGCTGCAAAGTTTTCTTGTTCTCAAAGTTTTGTTCCAAGGGCTCTTTTTAGGATTGTCGTTAAGTCCGGAGAGCTTCTACCTGTAGTTCTTTTGTAGTAATAATCCCAGGGATGGTCCGTGAGGTTCCTCTTTATCATTCCTGAGCTATTATCACTGGTACAATTCCAGCACACTTCAGCTTCTAGGAGCTTGTTACTTCATTTTTGAGATCTTGGTATTTGGTCATTTTCCTGATTTCTGCATTGCTGCGGCAAAAATCGCAGTGTACTGACACCTCAATTAGCAATGCCGCCTTTTCTTTTTTGTAACTAAGTACTATATTCAGTCGCAATGCTTTGTTTTCTAAGTTCTTGCTCAATGAGATCATCAGGTCGTACATGAGCGTTACTTCATTGTTCTCAATTTTTCCATAACTTTTCTGAAACTGAGATATTGAAATCTTTATTGATATGCCAGTGGATTACTCCACATACTTTGTTGTGCCTTTGTGTTTCCAGCTGTTCTGACATGAGTCTTTTTACATTCTGATAGGAGGTGACTCATGCTTTCTGTTTTACATTGCAAAACCTACGCATGTCCGATTGACCTAACCCCACCATTTTCTTAAAGCCATTGGTAGTTGTCTTTGATTTTGGGCATTAATAATGACTCCTTCTCCATCTCAGTTGAGCTGACTTCTTCTGAGCCATTTCAATGAGCCTTCTTTTTGTATGCTCAATCTGTCTAACTCTTTTTTTTTTGGAAAAAAAAAATCTCCTGCCATTTTATCATTCTCCCAGTTGGTGGTGTATATCTGTTGATATTTCGCTTTATATTTTTATTTTGTCTTTTTTGCAATCGTTGGTCCTGAATGTGTTGCTATTTTGGTTTCATATGTGACACCTTCTTTTCGCACCTGTTTGGAAATTTCCCGCACAGTGGGCTAAGGATACCTTTTCTGGCTTGCTGTCTTCGTGTTTGTGTACAAATTGGATTTGGTAGCGTGTTGAACTTTTCACGTACTCAGCCAATCCTACAGTTGTTATTCTTTGCACTTGGTTGAGCTCTTGCTTGTGGCCAGTTTATTACTCTGCAGCTGTATTAGAGCATGCTAGTTGGTTTATGGTTTTAATTTTGTTTCTTGGGGACAGGTATGTTTTCCGGATCAGTTTGATTCTATGCAGGTATTCTTTGTCTTTGGTAATTGTTTTGTGTATTTGTTTGCAACACATTTGGTGGCCCTCTTTGGATCCAAGTTATTTGTATGATGCTTTGTTGTCTAGCTTCTGTATTGATGTATTTAGATCCATTTTTATGTTGTCCTTTTTGTTGGTTTACCTTGTATGAATGTGCATTTGGTTGGCACAATTATCTCGGCCAAATTCCATTTGAATGCCGTTGGAGTACCGTTTCACTAATTTTAGTTCTGCCATCTTTTCATCATTCAGTGTGAAGAGCTTTAAATCATCCATGTACAGTAGCTGTGTCACCTTTCCTGATTCATTGGACGTTATTCTATTGGATGTTATGGTGTATCCATGGCCTTGCTCACTAATGAGGTTGCTCTATTGACAGTCTAACTAATGAGGTCCAGGGCTAGGCAAAGCTGGAGCGGGGAAAGGCTGTCACCCTGAAAGATCCTGTGTCGTATCTTCACCCCTGGTATTTCGATCTTTCCTTCTGATTCCTGTAATATCGATGTACTGGTATTCCAGTGTTCCATTGTTTTCTCAATCAGTTTGATTAATTATTTACAAGTTGACCTTGTATACCTGCATGCATTTTATCATCCATGAATGTGGGACACCATCAAAAGCATTTTTGTAGTCTATCCAGGCTGTGAATAAATTGGTTCTTCTTGTTTTACAGTTTTTGAGTATGGCCTTGTTACTCTGCGCTCGTGAAGCGAAAACAGAGTTAGGCATTCGGTTCCGTCCGTACGTGTGTACGTGTGGCGTGTCTGCGTTTTAAAAATTAATTTCCTCGGAAACTGTTGGTCCAATTGACACAAAATTTTACCATAGCAGCACCTCCGCCTGTAGAAATGGCCTCCACCTGAATTTTTATTATTATTCATAATTATGACGTCATATGTCACGTGGTACTGACGCCATCTTGGAAAAATGTTACACCTCTATATCTCCCAAACCGTTCAATGGAAAAAGTTGAAACAAGGCTCATTGTCAAGTACTCCACATGGTGAATAAGATATGTTGATGATGTCATCGGTACCTTGATTATGACATCATAATTCGACAAGTCCAACGCTTGATTCAATCAGTATGAATTTTTTTTCTCTGCAATTCTTGGTCCAATTCACACGAAAATTTCACCATAGGAGGTCCTCCTCCTGTAGAATATTTTAATAATTATGACGACATAGGTCACGTGGTACAGGCGCCATCTTGGAAAAACCGAAAAACGTTGCACCTCTATTTCTCCAAAACTGCGACATGGAAGAAATTGAAATGTGGATTGTTGTAAATAAATCTGCATGGGGAATAAGTGTTGTTAACAATGACGTCATTGGTGCCATATTTATGAAGTAATAATTTGACAGGCACAACACTTAGTCTAATCAGTTTGAAATTTATTGAGCATGATCTATGCAACAATTATATTAGATAATATACTGTTACGGTTTTCCGCCGCCCTTCCTTCCCTTACCAAGGGGAGGTTAAGCCCCTTGTTCTTCTTGGGTCGGCGCAACCGAGACTTGAAGCGCCCCTCCCGGGCAAACGCAAGGTAGGGTTTCGGGACAAGTCTCGCACGTACCTAAATCCCTGCGCTGCCGCGGAAGTGGGGAATCAAGCCTCGCACGTAATTTGGGTACACCGAGCGGATTGCATACCACGTGGTCCATGCAGTTACCGTTAGTATTGGGACCCGATTCGAGCGGTTCTATTCGTACCACGCTTAGTCAATGATGGAAAACACGAGACGGTCGAATAAAGGAAGAACACGAGTTAAATATTATTTACACAAGTATGTACAAGTCGGTAGAAAGCAGAGAGACACAGAGCAGCCTTAAGCAGTCTTATATTATAGCCCAGACACGGGCCCGATCACACTCACAAAGGGGAAATGAAGGTAGAATGGTGTTCACGCGCTGCCTTGGTCGTCCAGGAACGGCCCCGCCCGGCGTGGCTTTCCCCGGTCACAGCACGACCGTTGATGAAGGCAAGCAGGTGGAGAAGGGATCTCTGTAGCGCGTCTCTCGAACAAAGGGCAGATGGCAGGCGGGAGGGAAATGTACGTGTCTCTCAGCGGCCTGGCGGTTTTCCACAGCGCGTTTAGTTACCAGCGCGCTATCACTTACGTAACCCAATAGAGGCTCGGCCTCAAGCTCAACCGAGCGTCCAATTTGGTAAGAGCGCTTATAACTTAGTTCATGCGCGTCTTCTCTCTTGTACAACACTCAACTCTCACAGAACTTAGTCAAGCGCCTCCCTTCGCAGAACTGCTCACCCCTTCGCAGAACTGCTCACCCCGAGCTCATAACTGACCGAACTGCTCGTGGGGGCTTCGCGCAACGGGTTATATTGCCACGCCCTTAGCCCTCTCGAATGTTCCAACCACACCCTGTGACGCAGTGCTGCAGCCACTCTCTTTGAGCCCTGATTGGCGGCTCGCGCTTACCGTGAGCTTCTCCGCCGCCCTAATTCGGTCTTGCCTCGATTTGCCAGGCCTGCCTCGTGTTAATTTGCACCAAAAAGCCAAAGGCAGCATAAGGAGGTGTAAGGCGGCATAAGGCAATAGAGGCGGCATAAGGCAATGGAGGCGGCATAAGGCAATGGAGGCGGCATAAGGCAATGGAGGCGGCATAAGGCAATGGAGGCGGCATAAGGCAATGGAGGCGGCATAAGGCAATGGAGGACCTACTCTCATGATTCTACTCAACGCAAGACTAACACAGGAAAAGGACTATTCTCACACATACTAAGAAATAACTGAACTATCGCGAGGCTACATGTTGTTGTGTGACTAAACGATGAGGGGGAAATTTAACCTTTATTGGACAAACTCAAAACCGCAACAATACATTGATGGTATAATCGCTCACGTGGTCTGGCAGCCATTTTGGATCAAAGAAAAAAGCCCTTCACAAACAGAATAATTGGCTCGCACCAAGTTCACTGCGTAGGGTAAGTATTCTATGAATACCATCTAGTTTAGTTTAGTAGTTTAGTAGTTTGGTCAATGGTTCTGCAGCATCCTTTCTTACATCCATCATGTTCTGCATCTAGTTGTGTTAGGTGTTGGTACATAATTTCTGTGATGATTCCTGTTATAAGTTTGTATGTTGATGGTAGATATCTTATCGGTTGGGTTTCTTCAGATTTTGGGATGTGAAATGTGTCAGTGAGTATGTGTGTGTGTGTGTGTGTGTGTGTGTGTGTGTGTGTGTGTGTGTGTGTGCGTGTGTGTGTGTACGTGTGTGTGTGCATACGTGTGTTACCGGTTTAATATTTCACTGGTGAACGTCGTACTTCGAAATAATCAACAAACACTATTATTGGAAAATAATGCAGGGGTTGACAGGAAACAACCATTATTCAAAGAAAGATGTAGGGATGGTTTCGCATGATAATTTCTTGTGACCATTTCTACCTTGTTTTCATACTTTTTGACAAACTATCTCTACATCCTTTTACATCTTTTGAAATGTTATTTTATTACTCGTATATATTTAGCCCCCCCCCCCCCCCTACCTCCCTCTCTTCTTCCACAATTGGAAATGGTAGTTATTGATTGAGGATTTTTTTCTCTTTTTTTTACATATGTGTCGACGGGTTTTTACATACAAAATGAGGTGCATATGTAACTTATCATTCATTATGTGTGTGCCATATTTTTTACGGCGTAGCCCGTAGGGCAATGCTATCTGGAACAGTGTCTGTCTCTCCGTCCGTTGTATGCATGTACAGTCATCGCCCAAAAAATTGGCACCCTTGAACTTTTTGCAAATAACTCAAAATAAGTTGAAATTGACAAAAGTATTTGGTCTCCACAATTCTTTATCTCACTGTTAATATTACAGAACCTTTGTTTTTGATTCAGAACTTAATATATTGTTGTGGTGGTTCAAGTTCAAATCCCCACTCCTGACAACAATTTTGTTGCGTGATTCCCCTCGGTTAATACCGGAGAATCACGAATACCTTCAAGGGGCACGGATCAAGGTGCACGCGTGTGCCGAAGAACCGCACGATCGAACCCTCACTTTCCCACACCTTATGGGTGCCGAGCTGATTTTCACGGTGTGGAAAGCGGCGTTACCCCACGAGGTTTATGGACCTGAGTCGAGCCAAATTCGGTCTCGGATGATGCGAGGCCAATGGAGAAAAGACGTACCGAACAGGTTGGAATGTAACAACAAAATGTACAGCCTTTTATTTTGAAGGCACAGAGAAACAGACGAGGATTCAGCTTATCAATTATTACCTTGTGGCGTACACGAAAGCCCACTGGCGTGGTGACATCATTCCGCGCACCAAGTGGGCGGCGGCCACGCCCGAGGGGTAGGCGTGGCCTCAGGATATACACCGGGCGCGCAGCCCGGAGCGCGCCAGTGCTACAGTGACCTCTTTGGAATAAAGAACTATAAACTTACCGCGTTGTCCGCTTCCTCCTTGGTAGCAAGTCACGCGCGTAGCACCACGTGCTTCATTGGTGACCTCCGACATTCGAGTCAGCCGTCGCTGACTACCCGAAACCGCCACAACAATGGCTACCAACGCGGTCTCCATCAAGCTCCCCGAATTCTGGGAGTCACAAGCCGAAGTTTGGTTCCTGCAGGCGGAAGCCCAGTTCCGACTTCGAGGCATCACGGTGGACGAGACCATGTACTGCCACGTGGTCGCCGCCCTCGGGCCCGGCACGGCCACCCGCATCGTATCGGTCCTAAGGGATCCACCTGCCGACGGCAAGTACGAGGCGGTCAAGCGTCTCCTCCTCGCCACGTTCGGCCTTACGGTGGACGCACGGGCCGATCGCCTCTTGGACCTCCCCGAGATTGGGGACACGCGACCGTCGGTCCGTATGGACCATATGCTGGCGCTCATGGGCGATGAAACCCCGAACGCTCTATTCCGGGCGTTGTTTTGACGCCGGCTGCCAGCACGAGTCCGCCTCGCTTTGGCTGGTTCCGCGTTAACGGAACCCCGTGCGCTCGCTGCTGAGGCCGACAAATACTACGCGGCTTTGGACACGCAGGCGAGTCTTGGCGCGGTTGCCGCTCCCGAGGCTCCCGAGGCTTTCCCCGATGCACCGCACCTCGTGTCCGCCATCACGCCCCGCCCACCACCACCGCCGCCGCCGCGAAGAAAACCACGGCCTCCGACGCCGCAGCTGCCCGCCTGGTGTTTCTTCCACGCCAAGTTCGGCCACGAGGCTCGGCAGTGTCGCCCGCCGTGCTCATTCGGCAGGTCGGGAAATGGGCGAGCCGGCGCTCGGTGGCAACGGTGAGCATCGGCAATTCAAACAGCCTTCTGTATATAACGGACACCTTGTCCGGGCGCCGTTATCTGTGCGACACGGGGGCGCAGGTGAGTGTCGTTCCTGCCGGTACATCCGACAATCACACCGCGGGCCGAGGTCCTGCACTGCTTGCGGCCAATGGTACGTCTATACGGACGTACGGAAAACGCTGTCTCTCCCTGCGGTTCGGAGGTCAGGTTTTCCGTTGGTCGTTCGTTACGGCCGACGTGCCCATGGCACTGCTCGGCGCGGACTTCTTATGTGCTAATGGCTTACTGGTCGATGGAAAGTGCAGAAGGCTTGTCCAGACTGAGACGTTCAGCTCGCTCGAGTGTGCGCTGCCCGCCTCGTTGAGCAGCTCACCGAGCGGCTCACCGAGCGGCTCGCCGAGCGGCTTGCTGAGCGGTTCCGTTCCGGCCAGGTTCATCTGTACGCTTCCGGCAGCGGACGAATTCGCCCGCCTCCTCGCGGGTTTCCCGGCCCTCACGTGGCCCACCTTCTTGGCGGGGACCGTCAAGCACGGGATGGAACATCACATCCCCACCGCCGGGCCACCGGTCTACACCCGGGCACGCCGCCTCGAGCTGACGAAGCTCGCCGTAGCTAAAGCGGAGTTCGCTACGCTGGAGCGGCTCGGCATCGTGCGGCGCTCCGAGAGCGCGTGGGCGTCCCCGCTCCACATCGTGCCCAAGCCCGGCGGGGGATGGCGACCGTGCGGGGACTACCGGCGCCTCAACGACACCACCACCCCCGACCGCTACCCTGTCCCCCACATCCAGGACTTCTCCGCCCGGTTGGCGGGGATGTCCTTCTTTTCAAAGGTGGACCTCGTACGCGGCTACCATCAGGTCCCTGTCAGGCCGGAGGACATCCCGAAGACGGCTGTCATCACGCCATTGGGGCTTTTCGAATTTCTTCGGATGCCCTTCGGTTTGAAAAATGCGGCTCAGGCGTTGCAGCGCCTCATGGACAGCGTCTTGCGCGGCTTGGATTTTTTGTACGTCTACCTGGATGACATCCTCGTCGCCAACGCGTCCCGCGAAGAGCACCTTCGTCACCTCCGCACGCTCTTCGAACGTCTGGGCCAGCACGGCCTGCTCGTGAACCCCGCCAAGTGCCGGTTCGGTGTCGCTGAAATCGACTTTTTGGGGCACTGCGTCACCAGGCACGGGGCCGTCTCCCTACCGGCCAAGGTGGAGGCGGTGAAGGGGTTTCCGCGCCCCCGCACGATCAGGGGGCTCCAGGAGTTCCTGGGCATGGTAAACTTTTACCATTGGTTCCTGCGCCGCATCGCCCAGCTCCTGCGCCCCTTACACGAGGCCCTTCGAGGGAAGCCAGGCAAAGGTGACGTTACCTGGACCGAGCAGATGGACGCGGCGTTCTGGGGCGCGAAGCTCGCCTTGGGCAACGCCACCATGCCCGCGCACCCGGCGCCCGATGCACCGATCGCCCTCACCACCGACGCCTCGGACTACGCGGTGGGCGCGGTGCATGAGCAATGGGTGCGTGGTGCTTGGCAACTGCTGGCGTTCTTCAACCGGCAGCTTCGCCCGCCCGAACGCCGGTACAGTACCTTCGACCGCGAGTTGCTCGGGCTCCACCTGGCGGTCAGGCACTTCCGCCATCTGCTCGAGGGCCGTACGTACACGGCCTTCGTCGACCACAAGCTGCTGGTTTTCGCGATGGGCAAGGTCGCCGAGCCGTGGTCGGCCCGGCAACAGCGTCACCTCGCGGCCGTGTCCGAGTACATGACGGACATCCGACACGTCGCGGGAAAGGACAACCCGGTGGCCGACTGCCTTTCCCGGGCCGTCGCCCACGCAGTCCACCTTGGCATCGACTATGCCCGGATGGCGGCGGACCAGGCCGCCGACCCCGGGGTCCAGGCCTTGCGGACCGCCGTCACGGGCCTCCGCGTCACCGAGGTGCCCTTCGACGGCATGGGCACGGCTCTCGTTTGCGACGTCTCCCTCGGGCGGCCTCACCCCATCGTGCCCGCAGGCTGGCAGCGCCAGGTTTTTGACGCCATCCACGGCCTGTCCCACCCGGGCACGAAGGCCTCCCAGAGGTTGGTCGCCGACAAGTTTGTCTGGCATGGCCTCCGGAAGGCCGTCCGCGGTTGGACCAGGACGTGCCTGGCGTGCCAGCGCGCGAAGGTGCACCGGCACACCCAGGCCCCCTTGGCCCCGTTTACGGTGCCGGAACGTCGGTTCGACCACGTGCACGTGGACCTGGTGGGACCTCTGCCCCCCTCGCGGGGTTTCACCCATGTCCTTACCATGGTGGACCGCACCACCCGGTGGCCGGAGGCCGTGCCTTTGGCGGCAACGACGGCGGCAAACGTCACGCAGGCGTTCATCGCCACCTGGGTCGTCCGGTTCGGCGCCCCCTCGGACATCTCGTCCGACCGCGGCCCCCAGTTCACCTCGGAGCTCTGGGCCGCGGTCGCGCGGGGGCTCGGGGTCCAGCTGCACCGAACCACGGCCTACCACCCCCAGGCCAGCGGCCTGTGCAAGCGATTCCACCGCTCGTTGAAGGCCGCGCTCCGGGCCACCCTCCGCGACGGCGGCTGGGTCGACAGGCTCCCCTGGGTCCTGCTGGGCCTCCGGATGGCGCCCAAGGAGGACCTGCGCGCATCCGCGGCGGAGTTGGTCTTTGGACAACCGCTGCGGGTGCCGGGCGAGTTCCTCCCCGACCCCACGGCACCTTGGTCTGCGTTCTGCGCTGCAGGAGACCGCCCGGAGGTTCGCCCCGGTGCCGACGGCGCACCACAGGCGCCCTCCTACACACGTCACCCCGGAGCTCCGCACCGCGGAGTACGTCTTCGTCCGGCACGACGCCCACCGGACACCACTGCGGCCCCCGTATGACGGGCCTTTCCGCGTGCTGGAGACCGGGGTGAAACATTTCACCCTGGACATCGGCGGCACTCCTGACCGGGTCTCCATAGACCGCCTCAAGCCGGCCCACCTCGACGTGGACCACCCACCGCCGGTGGCTCGGCCCCCGCGTCGGGGCCGCCCCCCTGTGGGCGGACCCCCGGCACCGCCCAGCACCGCAGGCACGCCACCCCCCGGTCCGGCACCCATCCCGGGTACAGCCGGGGGCATCCCACCTGGCATCCCTGCACCCCGGACGCCGCCGGTCGCCAGAGGGTGCTTCGGCCGGGTCATCCGTTTGCCCCGCAAACTGGCCCTCCAGGTGCGCGGGAATTCTTGGGGGGCGCGTGTGGCATACAAGAAAGCCCACTGGCGTGGTGACATCATTCCGCGCACCAAGTGGGCGGCGGCCACGCCCGAGGGGTAGGCGTGGCCTCAAGATATACACCGGGCGCGCAGCCCGGAGCGCGCCAGTGCTACAGTGACCTCTTTGGAAAAAAGAACTATAAACTTACCGCGTTGTCCGCTTCCTCCTTGGTAGCAAGTCACGCGCGTAGCACCGCGTGCTTCAACCTAATAATAACCCCGACTTGGCGCTTTCACACTCTGACACACACACACAGGGAAAAAGACACTGGTTAAGGGCGTACCGATGTACGTGCTGGAATTGCCTCACTGGTGACCACGTGGTCTGGTGTGCACGGCTCGCAGTTCGATGAGGTCAGGTCCAAAGGACGAATCGCCGCCTCAAAGTCGGCACGGACGAACTTAGCACAGGTAGATGAACTTCAGCGCAGGTGAGTCGTGTAGAAATGCCAACGCTTGCAGGTCAGCCAGATGGCGCAAAAGATCGGCGCAGAAACGATTGTTGTTGACGAAGAAGACAAAGGCCAAAACACGTGTCGTCTGGTGGAGCCAAAACAAGAGAGTTCAGAGCAGGGTGTCGTCCACGTGGCAAAATCCCAAGCAAGAGGGAGCTGTTCCCTGTGCACTGCGAAATCCAAGCAAAGAGAAATGTCGTCCTGTGCGCTGCGAAATCCCCAGCAAAAAGAAGCGTGTCATCCACGTGGCAAAATCCAAGGCAAGAGTGTCGTGTCGTCCACGTGGCAAAATCCAAGGCAAGAGTTCAGAGCAGGAGGTCGTCCTGTGCGCGCGAAATCCCAGGCAAAGAGAATGATAATGTGCTCCGCGTGGGCTTTTACCAGATCTGCCCACGCCCCTCAAAATGTTCCACAGCCTCCCATTGGCTGAGGTTTGCCACATCATGGCGACGGGTTCCCGGCTCGCCATTGGTCACCTGGGCCGTGCTTTTGGCCACGCCTTCCTGCTCATAGTAATGGCTTCCCTTAACCACATGGAGGTTTGACATCCTGCCTAACTTCAATGCATATTGGTTTTGATTACTACACAATGGGAAAGGGCTAATCTTTACATTCATTAGAAAATAACTAACTACTGCAGGCTACATGTTGTCGTGCAATGACTTATAGGGGGTTTGCCTTTATGGCACAACCGCAACAATATATTTTTAAATCAGAAAATAAAAAGAAACGGTATTGGCAGGCCGTGCAGGCGTTGGCCCAGTCGCGGATGTCCCGTCGAAGGCCGTGCCAGACGAAACGCGCCGACACCAGCTTCTGAGAAGCTTTCCGGCCCGGGTGAGAAAGGCCGTGGATGGAGGCGAAGATGCGGCGCTGCCAGGTAACGGGCACGATGGGGCGAGGCTGGCCTTGGGAGACGTCGCAGAGCAGGACAGTGTCCGCGAAGGGGATGTCGGCCAGGCGGAGGCCCGTGTCCGCCACCCGGAGGGCCTGCACCGCGGTGTCGGTGGTTTGGTCGGCCGCCATGAGCGCAAAGTCCACGCCGAGGTGGACCGCGTTCGCGCTGGCCCGAGAAAGACAGTCGGCCACGGCGTTGTCTTTGCCGGCGACGTGCCGGATGACCGTGGTAAATTCCGACATGGCGGAGAGGTGGCGCTGCTGGCGGGCCGACCACGGCTCCGTGACTTTGGCCATTGCATAAACCAATGGCTTGTGGTCGACGAAAGCCGTGAACGGGCGGCCCTCCAGGAGGTGGCGGAAATGGCGAACGGCCAGGAATAGACCGAGGAGCTCGCGGTCAAACGTGCTGTATTTTAACTCGTTCGGCCGGAGTTGCCGGCTGAAAAAAGCGAGTGGCTGCCAAACCCCGTTCACCCATTGTTCATGGACGGCGCCCACCGCGTAGTTGGAGGCGTCCGTAGTGAGGGCGATGGGAGCGTTGAGCACCGGGTGAGCCAGCAGCGTTGCGTTGGCGAGGGCCCGCTTCGCGCTCATGAATGCCGCATCCATGGCCGCGGACCAAACAATGTCATGCTTGGCCGGCTTGCCCCGGAGGGCTTCGTAAAGGGGCCGCATGAGCTGAGCAGCGCGGGGCACGAATTGGTGATAAAAATTCACCATGCCGAGGAACTCTTGCAGGGCCTTGATGGAGCGGGGACGCGGGAACTTGGTGATGGCCTCGACCTTGGTCGGCAGCGGCACGGCCCCGGTCTTGGTGATGCGGTGGCCCAAAAAGTCAACGGTCGTCGTGCCGAAGTGGCATTTGGCCGGGTTGACAATTAAGCCATGCTCACTGAGGCGTCCGAACAGCGTTCGGAGGTGGAGGAGGTGCTCGGCTCGGGACGTGCTGGCGACGAGGATGTCGTCCAGATAGACGAAAAGAAATGGCAGGTCGCGCAGCACGCCATCCATCAAGCGTTGGAATGCCTGGGCCGCGTTCTTGAGGCCAAACGGCATCCTCAAAAATTCGAACAGGCCGAACGGCGTGATGACGGCCGTCTTAGGAACGTCGGCCGGCCTGACAGGTACCTGGTGGTATCCCCGTATCAGGTCAATTTTTGAAAAAATAACCCGTCCCGCCAAACGGGCGGAAAAGTCTTGGATGTACGGGATCGGATACCTGTCGGGGGTGGTAGCGTCGTTGAGGCGGCGGTAGTCGCCACACGGGCGCCATCCGCCCCCCGGCTTTGGCACGATGTGCAGTGGTGAGGCCCACGCACTATCGGAGTGCCGCACGATGCCGAAGCGTTCCAATGCGTCGAACTCGGCTTTGGCCACGGCGAGCTTGGCCGGGTCGAGGCGGCGGGCTCTGGCGTAGACCGGCGAGCCCGTAGTGGGTTTGTGGTGCTCGATCCCATGTTGCACTGCGACGGCCGAAAACGTCGGCCGCGTGAGGGCCGGGAATTCCACGAGCAGGCGAGCGAACTCGTTCGCCGTCGGGAGGGCGCATGCCAGTTCGGTCGGCGCGGAGCTGCTCATCGTACATGCCAGGCAGCTGAAGGTCTCGGCGTTGACAAGGCGACGCCGTTTGACGTCGACCAGCAGCCCGTGCGCGCAGAGGAGGTCGGCGCCCAGCAAAGCCATGGGGACGCTTGCGGTCACAAAGGTCCACTGAAAGCGCTGGCTGCCGAAGCAGAGGGTGACGTTGCGCGGGCCGAAGGTGCGTATGGCCGATCCATTAGCAGCGACCAAGGAGGGGCCGCAAACGGCGTTCTGCCTGTCCTGCTCGGAGGTGGGTATGACGCTTAGTTGGGCGCCGGTGTCACAAAGGAAACGCCGCCCGGACGCTTTGTGCTTAATAAAAAGCAAGTTGCCCGAGTGGCCGGCGCTCATGGCTGGTAATGAACGCCGGCCTGGCCGTTTCCCGACTTGCCGAAAGTGCACGGGGGTCGGCATGTCCGAGCCTTGTGTCCGAACCTGGCGTGGTAATGACACCACGCCTGGTCAGGTGGAGGCCCCGGCCGTCGTGTTGGAAGCGGTCAGCGCAGCGTGGCAGCCGCCAGTTGCACCGGCAGTTCGGCCTCCAACCGCGCAGGGCGCTCGGGCCTCATGGGCGTCGCCTCGGACGGCGGCGGGCTCCAGGTAACCGCTCCGATGTGCTGGCCTGCCGAGGAGATCTTGTCGGCTTCCCTGGCGAGGGCGCGGGGATCCGTGATCGACGTGCCTGCCAGGGCGAGGCGTACCTGGTTAGGCAGCTGGCGGAGGAACAGCTCTCGGAACAGAAAATCCGGAGAGTGCTCGCCGAGCAACGAGAGCATGTAGTCCATTCGCTCGGACGGGCGCGTGTCGCCGGGCTCGGGCAGGTCGAGCAGGCGTCGTGCGCGTTCCGCCGGTGAGAGGGCGAATGTGTCGAGGAGTATCTTGATCGTGCCATACTTGTCAGCGGCTGGCGGGTGCTCGAGGAGGCTCAGGGCGCGGGCCGCGGTGGCGGAGCCGAGCGCTGCTACCACATGGTGGAAACGGGTGTCGTCGGCGGTGATGCCTCGCAGGGCCAACTGGGAGTCCGCCTGGGCGAACCAAACAGCCGCGTGAGCCTCCCAGAAGGTAGGCAGTTTAAGGGAAACTGCCGTATCCATGTTCGGGGTCACCAATGAAGGAGCTATGCTCCAACGCAAGTCGGAAGGATTGACGCGACCAAAGACGGAAATTCGTCCGAGTTGCTTTATTGCATGTATCAAACTCAGGTACTCTGAAAAGCCCGTTTATCGGGCAGCAATATATATACACATTATGCCGGAGCGTTTGCCCGGGAAAAGCGAGACCGGGCATGCCCGGGCGTCAAGGGTGAGTCCTGGAAAGGCGAGTCTGGACCTGCCCGGGCATCCTGGGCGAGCCCTGGAAAGGCAAGGGCGGGCATGCCCGGGCGTCCTGGGCGAGCCCTGGAAAGGCGAGAGCGGGCATGCCCGGGCGTCCTGGGCGAGCCCTGGAAAGGCGAGAGCGGGCATGCCCGGGTCTCCTGGGCGAGCCCTGGAAAGACGAGTCTGGGCATGCCCGGGAAAGACGAGACCGGGCGTGCCCGGGAGGCTCGGGCGAGCCCGGGAACAGCGAGTCCGGGCATGCCCGGGAGAGGCGCGTCTGGGCCTGTCCGGGCGGCCTGGACGAGCCCGGCATGGTGATTGCTCCCTGGCCGCGTCCTTGGTAGGTGCAAGGCGATTGTGTACACCCAGCGGTAACTGCTACAATATTATAATATTGACACCCGAGACTTAATATTTGGTAGCACAGCCTTTGGACAAAATAACTGCAGTCAAGCGCTTCCTATAGCCAAGAATGAGCTTCCTACACATCTCCAGTTCTCCAGTTCTCCATCTCCAGTTCTTCCAACTGCTGTTTTCAGATCTCCCCACTCCCCACAGTGCAGAATCATTGATTTGGGGGTTTATTGAAAAGGGTTGATCGAAAACTCCTTATTACAACAAATGCTACAACCTTTGAAGGGCGTGCGTGGACATTAAACTGGGTGTCCTATCTGCAAGCACTATTTGTTGGAAATTAATCGGCAAGAATAGGCGCGTTATTACCGACATCCTGAAAAAATGAAAGATTTCTGTCCTGTATACTGCCAGAAAGACAATGGCAAACCACCGAGAATACCGAGAATATCCTTTGACCAGGCACCTCCGTTGTCGTTGTCAGCTACCTGTCAAAAGTGGGGCACATTTTATTACTTGCAATATCGAAGATTTTTCAAGTACAGTCACGTGAAAAAGTACGTACACCCCATGTAAAGTTTTGACTTTTTCAACAAATTTCAACATACAGCTATTTGATCTTCATTTCAACAATATTGATAGATAAAGGTGATATAATATAACAAATTGCTTCGGATATGAAATCTTTCCTCTTCTCCAATGGCTTGATCTCTGATCATCAATTTAGTTTCAGACCTGGTCACTCTGCTCTGGACATGCTGCTTCTGCTGTCTCAACAATGGATGGAGGTCCTCAATGCCAAACAGGAAATTAGAGCTGTCTCCCTCGACATATCACTTGCCTTCGATATCGTCTGGCACCCCGCTCTGCTCACCAAACTCTCCTCCTTTGGTATCCATGGAAATCTCCACGCATGGCTGGCGGACTTCCTCTCTAGTCGTAGTCAATGTGTGGCCCTGAATGGGTTTCTCTCATCTCCTTTTCCTGTTCAGGCTGGAGTTCCCCAAGGCAGTGTTCTGGGCCCTGTGCTTTTTCTGGTCTTCATCAATGATCTCTCCGACTCTCTTGAAAATCCGCTCTATCTCTTTGTTGATAACTCCACTCTCTGCCGCTCCATTCCTCATCCCTCAGATCGGCAGTCTGCAGCCTCCTCACTCTCTGCAGACCTGGACAAAATCACAGACTGGGCAAACAAGTGGAACATGTCTTTCAATCCTGACAAATCTCACACTCTTACGATGTCTCTCCGAAAAGACCGACTGGACAACCCTCCCATCCACTTTCTGAATAATCCTCTCCAAGAAGTTCTGTCACTCAAGCTTTTGGGTCTCACTATCTGCCATGATCTTTCCTGGGAAAACCACATTTCAAATCTGGCCTCCAAAGCCAGTCGCCGACTGGGCATCCTCCGTCGTGCGAAGTCCTTCCTTGGCACACCTGAGCTCCTCACCACATATAAGGCTTTCATATGCAGCTCAATGGAATACTGTTCCCCCCTCTGGGCTGGTGATCCTGCCTCACACCTACAGTCATGTGAAAAAGTAAATACACCCCATGTAAAGTTTTGACTTTTTCAACATATTTCAACATACAGCTATTTGATCTTCATTTCAACAATATTGACAGATAAAGGTGAGATAATATAACAAATATCATGAAACATTTACATTTTGTAGTCCATTGTATAATTTAAATAAACATAAATGCAAATTTAGCATGTGGAAAAAGTAAGTACACCCCTACATTTATCACTACTTTAAATACCTAAAATTAGAATCAGGTGCACCAGCTCAGTTGCAAATGATTAGAACATCGTTAGAGAGGATCTTGGAGGAACCTGTCTTATTTAAACCTCAGACATTTAGCTTGGTTTGCTCTTTGTTGTTGAAGTGTGCGGCGTCACCATGCCTAGATCAAAAGAGCTCTCTGATGCATTCAGAAAGAAGGTTATAGATGCCTACGAGTCTGGGAAGGGATTTAAAAAGATCTCCAAACAATTTGAAATCAATCATTCGACTGTCCGGAAGATCATCTACAAGTGGAGAAGATTCCAAACAACTGCCAACTTGTTCAGGCCAGGCCGCCCCAGCAAGTTCAGCCCGAGAGCAGACCGCAAGATGCTGAAAGAAGTCTCTAAGAACCCCCAGAATGTCATCACGGGACCTACAGGTAGTTTTTGCCACAGTTGATGTCAAAGTGCACGAGTCTACCATTAGAAAGAGGCTGCACAAATTTGATCTACATGGGAGGTGTGCCAGGAGGAAACCTTTGCTGTCCAGAAAGAACATCAGGGCAAGACTAAAGTTTGCCCATGAACACCAAGGCAAAGACCAGCACTCCTGGAACAAAGTGCTCTGGACAGTTGAGTCAAAGGTAGAGCTATTTGGCCACAGCACCAGAAGACATGTTTTGGCGAAAACCAAAGACAGCATTTGACCACAAGAACCTGATACCAACTGGAAACCATGGTGGTGGAAATATTATGGTTTGGGGCAGCTATGCTGCATCAGGGCCTGGGCAGCTCTCCATCATAGAATCCACTATGAATTCTTCATTGTACCAGAGGGTGCTTGAGGATAATGTGAGGCCATCTGTCGGAAGGTTGAAGCTCAACCGAAGGTGGACCTTGCAACATGACAATGACCCTAAACATACCAGTAAATCCACCAAGGAATGGCTGAATAGAAAGAAATGGAGGGTTCTGGAATGGCCAAGTCAAAGCCCGGATCTAAATCTCATTGAAATGTTGTGGGGGGATTTGAAATGAGCTGTGCATGCAAGAAACCACACAAACATCGCACAGCTGAAATAAATCTGCATGGAGTAGTGGGCAAAAATTTCTCCCAGTCGATGTCAGAGACTACAACAACAACAACATGCATTTTAAGGCCATTTTCCCTGCTAGAGCGGGGGTTAGCCTTGCGGTCCCCATGACAATCTTCTCCATCTTGCCCTATTTTCTGCATCTCTCCTTGTTAACCCCGTTGCCCACATTTCTTCTTCCACCATCTTTAGCCAAGTCTTTCTCGGTCTTCTCCGTCCTCTACTTCCTTCTACATTCATTTCCATCACTCTTCTCAACCAGTCACTTTCATCCTTCCTCAACACATGACCAAACCATCTCAACCTGTTCCTCTTCACAGCATCAATCACAGGCTATATTCCCATCATTTTTCACAATTCATCATTTGTCTTCCTCTCTCTCAAGAATACAATGGATGGAGGTCCTCAATGCCAAACAGGAACTTAGAGCTGTCTCCCTCGACATATCACGTGCCTTCGACACGGTCTGGCACCCCGCTCTGCTCACCAAACTCTCCTCCTTTGGTATCCATGGAAATCTCCACGCATGGCTGGCGGACTTCCTCTCTAGTCGTCGTCAACGTGTGGCCCTGAATGGGTTTCTCTCATCTCCTCTTCCTGTTCAGGCTGGAGTTCCCCAAGGCAGTGTTCTGGGCCCCGTGCTTTTTCTGGTCTTCATCAATGATCTCTCTGACTCTCTCGAAAATCCTCTCTATCTCTTTTCTGATGACTCCACTCTCTGCCGCTCCATTCCTCTTCCCTCAGATCGGCAGTCTGCTGCCTCCTCACTCTCTGAAGACCTGGACAAAATCAAAGACTGGTCAAACAAGTGGAACATGTCTTTCAATCCTGACAAATCTCACACTCTTACTATGTCTCTCCGAAAAGATCGACTGGACAACCCTCCCATCTACTTTCTCAACAATCCTCTCCAAGAAGTTCTGTCGCTCAAGATTTTGGGTCTCACTATCTGCCATGATCTTTCTTGGGAAAACCACATTTCCAAGCTGGCCTCCAAAGCCAGTCGCCGACTGGGCATCCTCCGTCGTGCGAAGTCCTTCCTCGGCACACCTGAGCTCCTCACCACATACAAGGCTTTCATCCGCAGCTCAATGGAATACTGTTCTCCCCTATGGGCCGGTGCTCCTGCCTCACACCTAGCTCGGCTTCACGCTGTTGAAACCAAAGCTTTCAGAATTATTGGAATCTCCCGCGATGAAGCTATCTCTGAGGGCCTTTCACTCACTCACCGCAGGCAGGTAGGTGGTCTTTCTGTCTTCTACCGACTCCTCTCCGGCCTTGCACCCCCAGCTCTCTCTGTGCTCTGTCCCCCAAATATTCCTACAGGTCGCACAAGATCTGCCAGCAACCCTCTGATGGTTAAACTGCCGAAATCTCGGCTCTCCGCTCACCTTCACTCTTTCATTCCTCTTTTCTCCCGCCTCTGGAACAAACTCCCTCACTCCCTTCAATCCCACTCCTCCCTCCAGGTCTTTAAAACAGCTGTTCACCACCATCTCTTATCTTCCCCCATCCAAAACCTTGATCTTTTCTACCCCCGCTAATTCACCCCAGATCCACCTTGTTTGAAATTCCAACTTCTTTCCTGGAAGTCCTGGCAGTGTCCATATGTTTTATACCTCTCCCACTGCCCCCTTCCCACGCCCCCCCCCCCCCCCAAAGCCCTCGCCCTCTCTCAGATCTCTCGATGTCTCCATGTCTCTCGGTCCCTGCTCTCAAATGTTGTGTTTGTGTCCTTCCCCCTCTCTCCCCATCTTGTCTACCACTCCCTATGTTATATGTTTTATGTGTCGGTTTGTCTTTCTGTGTGATTAATGTTCGCTCTTTCACGAGCCTCGATCTTGTATACAAAAAAAAAAAAAAAAAAAAAAAAAAAAAAAATACTCCGCACATCCATCGAACCATTCGCATTTCCACCTTTCCAACCTTCGTTGCTGCTCTACGTTCATTACCCATGTCTCGCTCCCATAAATCATAACACTTCTCACACATGCAGCATACACCTTTCCCGTCAGCTTCAACGACACTCCCCTCCTCATCAGCACGCCACTCAGTTCCCGAAACTTCTTCCATGCACATCTCACTCTAGCAACCGTTGCCGAGTCTGATCCACCTTCTCCATAAAGCATGTCTCCGAGGTAGCAAAATGTTTTCACACCTTCCAGCTTCACGCCGTCTCCAAGATCCAACTCAACATTTCCTCCATCTTCAGCTCCCTCTGTGCACACCTTACATTTGAATGTAATTGCCACACTGGTTAATGACCCTCTCAGATCACTACATTTTTGATGAACCCACTCAGCGCACATTGTACATTGAATGGAGTTCACTCCGACACCTTTCCTGCACACAGCACATGGCCACTTCCCAGTTCTTTCCACCTCACCACATGCTTTACCACTTGCCATCACCTTCCTCTTTCCTATATTCACCTTCAGACCTTTTGTCTCCATACATTCCTTCCACTTGTTCATCTTTTCCTTCAGTCCATCCATACTTTCCGCAATCAACACCAGATCATCTGCAAACAACAACTCCCACGGTAAACCCTCCTTTACATTCTTAGCGAGCACCTCCATCACAGCTACAAATAGTAGTGGACTTAGTACCGACCCCTGGTGCACTCCCACCTTCACCTCAAACTCACCACTGTTCCCGTCCTTCGTCCTTACAGCTGTGCGCGCTCTTTTGTACATTGCCATCACTACTCTGATCAACCATTCCTCCACTCCTAACTTCCTCATTGCCCATGTCAATACTTTGCGTGGAACCCTATCGAATGCTTTCTCCAGATCAACAAACCCAAGAAACAACTTCTTCCTCTTCTCCATGTACTTCTCCTGCAACTGCCTCACAATAAAAAGCGCGTCTGTCGTTCCTCTTCCTGGCATAAATCCAAACTGCATTTCGTCGATCTTCACTTTGTTCCTTATCCTCCTCTCCAACACCCTTTCCAATACCTTCATTCCATGCTCCAATAACGTTATCGCTCGGTACGAGCCACACTCTACAGGGGCACCTTTCCCCTTGTCTAGAGGGACGAGGGTACTCAATTCCCAATCCACTAGAATGCGGCCTTCTTTCACCGCCAGATTACAGATCTCTGTCATTCTCTTCACACCCCAACTTCCTGCTGCCTTCAACATATCTCCCACAACTCCCCTCGGCCCTCCCGCTTTTCTACTCTTCATTGCTTTTATCGCTTCCTCAACTTCCTTCTCAGTTAGCTTCTCTGCTGGTCCTAAAACTGGGTTACTCTCTATGTTGCCATCCAATTCATTCTCTGTATTCAACAGCATTTCCATATATCTTTTCCATCTTCCTTTAATTCCATCTGGGTCCACAACGATTTGTCCCACTTCATCCTTCAAGCAACTCACCCCATCACATCACACCTCTCTTTTGCTATCTGCTTTGCAATCCTGAATACTGCTCTCTGACCCTCTTCCGAATCCAAGCGTTCTCCGAACATTTTCCTACATGCCTCCTGCGCCTTTGCTACCTCTTTCTTTGCAGCCTTCTTGGCTGCCTTATAACTTTCATGCTCTGCTGTTTCTGCTCCCGTACCCTTCGCCTTCTGCCACTCCTTGAACTTCTTCCTCTTCTCGTCAATCCTCTTTCCAACTTCATCATCCCACCACCATGTTTCCGAGTGCCTCGGTGGTCCTTTTGTCCATCCACATACCTCACCAACGGCTCCCAACAGACTAGCTTTCATTGACATCCAACCACTTTCAAGCTCAACCACATCATCCTCTGCCCTACTCAGCCTCTCTTTTAATGCCTCCCTTACTGTCACCTCTTTCAACCTCCACACCTTCATTCTCGGTTGGTACTTCACCCGCCGAGCTCTCCTCGCACCTTTCACCCTTATGTCACAGACAACCAAGTGGTGCTGTGAAACAGCCTCCTCCCCCGGGATCACCTTTGTGTCCCGGAGGTGCCCCCTATCTCGCCTACGCACCATCAGGTAGTCAACGGTTGTCGTTGAACCACCTGACGTGTATGTAACAAGCTTATTATCCTCTTTCTGGAACTGAGTATTGCAAATCAACAAATCAGCTCCATCAGCAAACTCCAAAATCCTTTCACCTTCTCCATTTCTCACACCATATCCGTAACCCCCATGAACTCCCTCAAGACCATCCATAATCCTTCCCACATGTCCATTTAGGTCTCTTCCTACCACAACAACTTCCTCATCTTTCACGTTTTCCATCAGCTTCTCTATCGCACACCAGAACTTGTCCTTCTCTTCATCGCTCCGACCAACCTGCGGAGCATATCCCGAGATGACGTTCACCAAGAGCTTTCCAATCATCATTTTCACCATCATCAACCTATCACTCACTCTAGTCACACTCACCACACTGTCTACAAACTCCTCAGAAAACAGGACACCAACACCATTCACGCCCTCCAGGCACCCTTGCCACACAAACTTGTATTTCTGTCCCTGCCTACCCTTCACCATTCTCACACCACTTCCCTTCCATCTCGTCTCTTGCACACAACATATGTCCACTCTTCTTCTGACCAATACTTCCACCACTTCTCCTGATCTCCCTGTCATTGTCCCTACATTCCATGTCCCGAACCTCAGAAACCGATCTCCACTTCGGGCTGTACCCTGCCCATATGTAGTTGTAATTGTCATGGTTCTCTTTTTGAGGCAATGTTTTTATGGCCGGATGCCCTTCCTGATGCCAACCCTCTTAGTCATCTCTTACGACACGCAGGGATACGGTGTACCTATTCTAATCCAGGGTACACACTGGGAAACGTTTAAAACATGGAAATTCTAGGGTGGGGGGGGGGGGGCATCACGGCTGCGGGGACCCCGTCAGCACCACGCCACGGCGGTCCGGTCAGCACCACACCACGTCAGCCCCTTAAGCACCACACCACGGCAGCCTGGTCAGCACCACACCACGGCGGCCCGGTCAGCACCACACCACGTCGGCCCGGTCAGCACCACACCACGTCAGCCTGGTCAGCACCACACCACGGCGGCCCGGTCAGCACCACACCACGTCAGCCCAGTCAGCACCACACCACATTTGCCTGGTCAGCACCACGGCGGCCCGGTCAGCACCACACCCTTGGAAAGGACTTCGATGCACATCGGCCCGGTCGGCCCAGAGCCTGGCGCAAAGTCCAAGGACATCAGCACGTCATCCGAAAACAGCTCCGGTTGGTGCGAACCATTCGGTCAATGGCGCGAACCAGGTCCCGACACGCCCTTGCTCGCTTGGCCCCGATGAAGGCCTCACTGGGTGTTCTCCAAACAGGGGCAAAATCGCCCAAGCCGCGCTGGATTTTGGCAGCGGAAGCCTTGCTCGCTCGGCCCCGATGAAGGCCTTGCTGGGTGTTCTCCAAACAGGGGCAGAATCGCCCAAGCCACGCTGGATTTCGGCGGCGGAAAGCAGCCACGAAGCGACGATATTTGGTCGGGCTGTAATGCGAACACCACGGCGGCCCGGTCAGAACCACACCCTTGGAAAGGACTTCAACGCTCACCACACATGCACAGCCGCCATCTTGCCACACCCCGCCAAGCACAGCTCGTTTCAAATCCTCCCACAACATCTCGATGGGATTTAGATCCGGGCTTTGACTTGGCCATTCCAGAACCCTCCATTTGTTTCTTTTCAGCCATTCCTTGGTGGATTTACTGGTATGTTTAGGGTCATTGTCATGTTGCAAGGTCTACCTTCGGTTGAGCTTCAACTTTCCGACAGATGGCCTCACATTATCCTCAAGCACCCTCTGGTACAATGAAGAATTCATAGTGGATTCTATGATGGTGAGTTGCCCAGGCCCTGATGCAGCAAAGCTGCCCCAAACCATAATATTTCCACCTCCATGCTTTACAGTTGGTATCAGGTTCTTGTGGTCAAATGCTGTCTTTGGTTTTCGCCAAACATGTCTTCTGGTACTGTGGCCAAATAGCTCTACCTTTGACTCATCGGCCCAGAGCACATTGTTCCAGAAGTGCTGGTCTTTGCCTAGGTGTTCATTGGCAAACTTTAGTCTTGCCCTGATGTTCTTTCTGGACAGCAAAGGTTTCCTCCTGGCACACCTCCCATGTAGATCAAATTTGTGCAGCCTCTTTCTAATGGTAGACTTGTGCACTTTGACATCAACAGTGGCAAGAGCTACCTGTAGGTCCCGTGATGACATTCTGGGGTTCTTAGAGACTTCTTTCAGCATCTTGCGGTCTGCTCTCGGGCTGGATTTGCTGGAGCGGCCTGGCCTGAACAAGTTGGCAGTTGTTTGGAATCTTCTCCACTTGTAGATGATTTTCCGGACAGTCGAATGATTGATTTCAAATTGTTTGGATATCTTTTTAAATCCCTTCCCAGACTCGTAGGCATCCATAACCTTCTTTCTGAAGGCCTCAGAGAGCTCTTTTGATTTAGGCATGGTGACGCCGCACACTTCAACAACAAAGAGCAAACCAAACTAAATATCTGAGGTTTAAATAAGACAGATTCCTCCAAGATCCTCTCCAACGATGTTCTCATCATTTGCACCTGAGCTGGTGCACCTGATTCTAATTTTATGTATTTGAAGTAGTGATAAATGTAGGGGTGTACTTACTTTTTCCACATGCGAAATTTGCATTTATGTTTATTTAAATTATACAATGGATTACAAAATGTAAATGTTTCATGATATTTGTTATATTATATCACCTTTATCTATCAATATTGTTGAAATGAAGATCAAATAGCTGTATGTTAAATATGTTGAAAAAGTCAAAACTTTACATGGGGTGTCGTTACTTTTTCACGTGGCTGTATATTGGTCGGTTGTGTTTGTTATTCTGTCTGTCTGTTTGTCACTTGCCTACAGGTCACAATTCCAAACTGATCGTCATGAAACTTCACAAAGTTGTAGAGGTCGTCACAATTGAGAAGCCTATTGATTTTGAGGTCAAAGGTCATCTGGAGGTCGAATTTCTAAAATCACAATTTTTCATCCAATTGACTTGAAAATTAAACAGCATTTGTACATTGAGTCACCACGAAATTGAAAAACCAACTATTTTTGAGGTCAAAAGGTCAAAGGTCAACTCAAGGTCAAACTTCCAAAATCATCAATTTTCATCTGAAAACCCGTCAATTTTCATCCGATTGACTTGAAAATTATATAGCAATTGCACATTGAGTCACTGAATTGGGAAACTGACTATTTTCATTGTCAAAAGTCAACTCAAGGTCAAACTGCTAAAATCATCAATTTTCTTCTGAAAAATCATAAATTTAAATCCGATTGACCCGAGCTTTGATTTAGATCGTCAATTTTAATCTTAATGAAATGGACAATTTGATGTATCCTTGACAACGTTTTTTGGGGGGAGGGGTAGATTTTGTAGGTGTCGTGCTCTGCATGATGTCTTCTTGTTTATTGATTGATAAACAATTTAACACAAGTTCAAGCAGATTTAACATGCTCCACATAAAATGTTTATGAAAAAGAACAAAAATATATATTTTAAATTTACCAAAACAACATCCTGCACAAAACTTTTTTTTAATGTACCGGTAGAGTTTAAGGATGGAGGAAAAAGTCATTATCTTAAAAATTATTTTAATGCTCAGCAAATTAAATTTAAAAGTTTCTTCAAACATTGATACTAAGAGGAGGAAGAGGAATGAATGAAAAGAGAATTTCCTTCCACAATCTGAATCCCTCCTCACCTGAATCTGCAGAAGCTTGCAGCAGGTGGGCGCATATGGCATGTCTGTGCATGAGGCACGCGCTGGGGTCGCTTGGAACACGCGTGGGGTCGCACCACCTCCCCCCCACCCTCCCTTTCCTTTACATCTCCATATATCTATATTCATGACTGGCTGACTCTCTCTTCTTATCCTTCTCTCATCTCATTCATACAAACACTTAACTACCGTATATATATTTATTTATATATATATATATATATATATATATATATATATATATATATATATATATATATTTCTTGTATTTTTTTTCACACACAACCCTAATAATATATGTATATAGACACGGTGTGCATATGTATGTATATATACACATAATGTATACATATATACATATTTATATATTTATATATATATATACACATATATATATATTTTTCTTATTATTATTTATTTATTTATATGTATATTATATATATCCACAAATATATTTTCAAGCACCAATTATATCAATAATTCTCAACAATCACAAAAATACACTTTCTATTGATCTCATTATAATCAATAATAACGTTTTAAAATAAGATTCTTATGACCTTTTTCTGCAGTAAATATTTAGAATACCCCACAATATAACACTGCATATTATACAAACCAGTTTTTAAGACTTAATTTCCGAAAGCCAATCGAAAAATTCTGCCATTTACTGCTCTACTCCTTTGCTTTCCACCTTTCGTGAATGGCAAAATGTAAATGATTCCGTAGGAAATTAATCATAGGAAATAAGGATAAGGTAGGACTAGGTACTTTAATCTTGTGGATTTCAGCAGATTGATTAGCAAAGCTATTTTGCGCTAGTATATATATATATATTGTTGAAATATATTGTTCCTACTGCTGCAGTTAACTAAAACGCAAAGTCCCAAACACCGTTGTCTGTTTAATCACAATAAAACGCCCAGGAGTAGTTGGATTTTGTTCTGATCTACATCCAAGCTCTACTTATTCCCACCAACCTGATAAAGTTATTCACCCAATTTGCAATCATAGACCATTGGCTCTTGTCACAGGTTTAATGACCTCACCAGGATGAGAAAATTTATCGTCACATTAAAAAATCCAGGCCAAGATCCAAGGATTCCAAGCCCTATTTTGTTTTTACTGTTGTTGGATTGTTAAACAGCTACCTTCCCAGATGCCTGAGTTTTATTTGAACAATATTCCAGACTTAAACATTACAGAGCAACTTCATTAGTTTTCCCAAAACGCACAATAAAGATGACAACGGGTGAATTAGATAAATAAATTAAAGATGACAACGGGGTGAATTAGATAAAGAAATTGATGAAAAAAGCAATAACATCAGACAAAAAAGAATGTGTGAATTTGGGCACAAGAGTGGGATTATAAAGCATTGGTAAGAGAGATGAGTGGAAAGACCTAGACACACTGGAAGGCAGGAGACAAGCAGACACAAGTTTGGGATTGCATTTCCATCAGTCTGCATATAATGCATCGTATAACCACAATGATATTACAAAAGTCTCCCATAAAATATACTTTTGAATAGCAGAGATTGCAAGCAAAGCACTTTTAAACGCAGTGGTTTGACGCATTAGAGCAGGCCACAAGTAAGCGGAAGATGGAGTGCATTGAGTAAAGAATGTGTGAATCAGAAACAGGTAAAGACGCAATGGGACGCGGAAGAAACGCGTGTAGAGAACATGCGGAAAGAGTTCGATAAACGAGTTTTATTTTAAATATCACACAGGAAGACGAATTGATAGAAGTGCAAGGAAATAAGTTGCAATTGGAACACAATCAGGTTTCGAGGAAGAAAATAAGAAGAATGGAGATGTTAGAACCTCACATCAACATGGATATAGCTAACTCTCCATGAGTTTTATTGGCTTTCTACGGCATTAATGCAATCATCTCAAACACTTGTGTACTTCCAACAATTCTGGACTTTTTCCTGCCAACTTTATCAACTTCATTTACAAAACAATCACACTTTTTGTTCAATCTCTATTTTATAGATTCTGCCCAGGAAATCAAATGAAAACCTTTTCCTCTCTATTTTCAAGTCGAGGTGAGAAGAGGTAATTATATATTATATTCCAAATAATTCTGGGCCTTAGGGGGACAAACTCGTCTTTGGAGTACGTGTATCTTTGGGTGATTTGATATTTCATTTCAAATCTATAGTACATCATGCATATGTATAGATTGTATAGATCTATGCAATGTGCAGATTAACAAGAAAGAACAGAGATTGCAGACCCTCACCAGGATGTGTTTTTAGTGGGTTTTTTAAAGGCTTTTGTGTTAAAACAAATATGGCGGACGAACCACGTGACCGATGACGTCATCATCATTTTTTTTCTCCACCAATTTATCCCTAGATGACGCTCAAGAAATTTTATCCTGAACGGATGAAGTTTTGTACTTGTCGAATTATGACGTCAAAATAGAGGCATCTATAACATCATCATTAACATATTTTATTCCCCATGGAGAATTCTTTACAACGAGTCATGTCTCAATTGTTTCTATGCAGCACTTTCGGAGATATAGAGGTGCAAAGTTTTTCGGTTTTTCCAAGATGGCGCCCATAGTACTTGACCTATGACGTCATCATTATAATTAAAAAAAATATACAGGTGGAGTTGCAGCTATGGTGAAAATTTCCTGTCAATCGGACCAACGGTTGCAGAGAAAATCATATTATTCTGTGCGGACAAACAAACAAACAAATGAAAAATCACTCATGGAGCAACACTTGGCAAAACAGAACAAAGTAGAATGGCACTCAGTAGAGCATCCTTTTGACCCCAAAAATAATTGGTGGTTGAATTCAGTGACCTGATATGAAAATCGTCTTCAGATTTTAAGTTAATTGGATGAAAATTGACAATTTTAGAAATTCGGCCTGTGTTGACCTTTCTTTACGAGTTCTATGTTGACCTCAAAAATAGTTGGTGGATGGTTTCAGTGAGCTGACATGCAAATCCTGTTCAGATTTCAAGTCAATCGGATGAAAATTTAGGATTTTAGAAATTTTAAAATAGTGGTTGACCTTAGACTTATGTTGACCTTTTGGCCTATGTTGATCTCAAAAATATTTGGAGGTTGAATTCAGGTCGCTGATATGAAAAATCCCATTCAAATTCCAAGTCAATCGGATGAAAATTGAGGATTTTAGAAATTTGAAATGGTTGTTGACTTTTGGCCTATGTTGACCTTTTGGCCCATGTTGATCTCAAAAATAGTTGGTGTTGAATTCATTTATCTGAAATGTTAATCCGATTCAAATTTCAAGTCAATCGGATGAAAATTGAGGATTTTAGAAATTCGAAGAAAGTGGTCGACCTTTGGCCGATGTTGACCTTTTGGCATTTTGACCTCAAAAATATGTAAGATTTTGTCGGACCACGAACTCTACCATTTGGTGAAGTTTTGTGAAGATCGGTTTTAAATTGTGACCTGTACGCAAGTGTACGTGAGCGGACAGACAAACGCACAACCCGGAGTGATCAACATACTTGTCAAATTAAAAGAAAAAATTTTTTTGCCAAGTAACAAACGGACGCAAGTGCAATAACCTCTCCTCAGGCAAAGGTAATAACACATTGGCAGAAGTAACCCAGACAGTCTCAGGTAGGTTGGGATTAAGAAAGTCCTTAACGAGTACCATGAACCCCTGTGGAACCATTGGTTCTTTACATCATCCTTACACTATTATTTCTCAGGAAAAGGATCTCTCCATGCAGGAACAAAGTTGGGAAGGAAAAATACAGAACAAAAGGAATATATAATATTAGAGGAAGGGTGTTCGATATTTTTGTGCGATTTGGATGAGGGAAGGGGGCAAAATGGGGTTGCGATGGTGGGGAGTAGTGGGCTGAGCCGAGGAGAGGAAGTTTGTAAAAACTCTGTAATGTATTTGAAAGGTTCGGAAGTAGGAGGTGAGTGCAGAACCGGGCAGGCCTAAGCACCGCTGTGTGACCTGGCTTTGGAGTTGAAAGCAATGATTGGGATGGAGGTGGAAGGGGGCAGGCGGCGGGGAGGAGGGGGGCACTTGAAGTCTTTGGCCCAGGCAGAGATCTGGCAAAAGACAAACCAACTTTAATGAATTCTACCTCCGTCAATCTGTGAACAAGTCAGCCTCATGAAAGGCTAATGGGATATTATGACTCGCTGTTGGTAGCGTTACCTGAATCTCATCAACATTATAAGGTCGGTGTGTTGCCGATGGGAAAAAGAGAGCACTCACTGACTGTTGCTGGGTTAACTTAGCGAAGGGTAGGGAGATCTTTCCTGATAATCTGCAGCAATCCTTAATCCAATCCTGTCGGAAATCAGACAAGTCGGTTTAGTTTGGTGTACAATTTAGCCAACTTGACATATATATGTATACATATATATTATTTATTTTAGTTTATTTTAGTTTATTTATTTATTTATTTATTTATTACAGCTGCTTTTCCCCCAGTTATGTAGAGCGATTCTTATCAAATTCAGCTGCTGCTGATAAATGTAACTTGCTAAAAGTAACTGAGGACAAGAAGCAGCAGCGATAGGCGTGCCATTATTGATTGGGAGTGGTGTTGTTTTGAAATGCATCATGGGTAAATCGATAAACTGTTGTTAGCCCTATAGTGCTGCTTGCAACTTGGTACAGACGACAGCACATGTTAGGAGATCTTGTACAAATCGGAAGTACCGGAGCTTACATGTACTGCACACGCAGATCCGTATATGTCATGTTACCCTTGCTAACCCGGCAACGTTCTGCATCGTTGTGTTACACCACACCGGAGGTGGGGGTGGGTGGTTGTACAGTAGAAGAGAATAGAGGAGAGAGACCGTGAGCTCATGGGATTATGTATCAATGGAATAAATTTCTATATGGGCAAACAAAAAAATCACATAGTTGGAACAAGACTTATGCATGGACCACCCTGTCTTTAACAGCTGTTTTTTTTCTTTGGTTTCAGGTAATCCAAGTTTTGTTGAAGTTTTCCTAGCAATGGACAAACTATCTTTCATGTAAACTCTATAAGGCATATTGGAAGAGCCTCCATAGTAGTGCAGTGTAAAATGGGCACAGGGATTAGAAAAAGGAAAAAAAATAGGAATGCGGGTCCTGAAGCTCAACCCCCCCCCCCCCTAAATCCCCCCCCCACCTTCCACGGACTCTCTTAGACCCTGATTATTACTTTTAATGTCAAGAGCAAACTTTAGTACAACACAGGTGATGAACGTTTTGGTCAACTTTCATCAAAATAAATCGTTTGCGTAGTTTCAGAGAAGACAGCAAATGCATATTTTAGGGGGCAACTCCCCCACTCCTCCATGCACCCCCTTAGACTGATTTTTTAATGTCATGAACAAACTTTAGTACAACACAGGTGATGAACGTTTTGGTCAACTTCCATCGGAATTGTGTGTGTAATTTCTGAGAAGAAAGCAAATACATTCTGGGGGGCAACCCCCTCCGTAGTCCCCTTAGACCCTGTTTTTAATGCCGTGAACAAACTTTGGTACATCACAGGTGATGAAGGTTGTGGTCAAGATTCATCGAATTGTGTGCGTATTTCTATTTTTGGGGGGGGGGGGGGGGGGGGTGAGGACCCACTTTGACCCCGGTATACCCCCTTAGACCCTAATTTTGTAAATGCCGTTCACAAACTTGGGTTCCAACTTTACATATAGAATTTTAGCCAATTTTTGTCACAATCCCATCAGCAGTTTCGGAGAAGAAGTTGCAAGTGTTTACAGACAGGTGGACGGACGGACGACGCGCCATCCCATAAGCTCCCCGGAACTATATGTTCCAGGTGAGCTACAAATCAAAACATCACTCTTATACAGTGCTGTTTCGCATTTAACAAACACCTTATTACACCAACAGGGTAAAATAAAAAGGTCAAAACATTGTTGACGAAGCTAATACAGTGCATGTACTTTAGTCCAAAGACCAAAGTGCATGGTCATGCAAAGCCTTGACAATGCCTGTCCAAGCAATAGGTGTGTGTGCACCCATGGTCGAAAGCCAAAATGGTCATATAATGTACCACTACGACCATATTGCTGGCTGTTTCTATGCGGCTGGATTGAATTTGCTATGGACCTTTGTTTATAAATGGGAGTGTAATGTATCTAAATGTAAAGAACCACCTTTGGAGGCCATTTTCCCCGCAGAACATTGGTTGGTTTCTTTTTCGGGCACCGTGGTCCCCTTTTTGAAGCAATTTTTATGGCCGGATGCCCTTCCTGCCGCCAACCCTGTTGGTCGCCTCTTGCGACACACAGGGAATTACCAGTGAACTGGTACTCAATTTGCCGACCTCAGAAGGACGACAGGCTGAGTCAACCCCACTGGTGTTAATTCAGCGATCGACCAGGATTCAAACCCAGGATCATAGGATCCCAAGCTGGCACCCTAACCGCTAAGGCAACACCAGGCTTGTATCTAAATGTAATGCATGTAGATTAATACTTTTGAAGGAATTTGTCCTGGTGGTGTTGGCATCATGGTACGTACCCCATGCACAAGAAGCAAAGAACAGGGTTGAACAATTGGTTCACTTTGTCTGTCTGTCTACAGTCGTCAGTCTATGATTGAGGAACTACTTAATTTCAATTGAATTTTTATTTTTTTCGATACTGTAGAACACGTTTCGGAACCTGAATTGGAATGTGAATGTGCAGTTCACCAGTACTTTCGCTCTGAATTTGGCAAATTGTACAGAATTTCGTCCCGCTCACACATGCGCAAAGAGGAGTAATGTAATTTTTTCAAGTCTGTCTGCCTGTCTGGTAGTCAAAATTGAAAGTCGTTTCAAACAGGAAACTTACTGTTTCAGAGACGTCATAAAGGACACAAACAACAGGCACGAAAAACTAATTTTACGTGTAAACAATGGTGCATCATAGGCGGTAAACTTCCGAAAAAGACCTTTCTTCAACCTTTAAAACTTTTACTTTTTTAAAATTGAAGTATATACTTGAACACTGTAGAACACAAATCGCCTTCTTATCACTTCCAAAAACCTCTAGTTTTGCAGTACTTAGACAAATTATTACACCATTATACGCCATCTTGACCAATAAAACTTGCCTCTCGTACTCTCAGCGTTGGGGATTATCGACATTCAGACAAAATCGTAGATCGTAGTAAATATAGATTGCACTCGGAACACGAGAAAAAGGGTTTGGGAAGGTTCTTTTCAATTCTTGGTTTGTGTGTTCCGAGTGCAATCTATATTTACTACGATCTACGATCTGCATGGGGTAAGATGTTCGATGAACTGGTTTTCATATTGCCAATGTTGGAAGGATGACAGGCTGAGTCAACCCATGACAAGGGCTCCAACTCAGGACCTTAAAATCCTAAGCCAGCCACCTTAAGCATAAAGCTAACACCAGCCTCATCCATAATTCCAATACATTTAATCAGGTATTTCCTGTTTAACTGAATGTCATGAATCAAGATGGCACCAGATGAGGTCACAAAGGCAGAACATCGAATAATTATGAAATCTCTGCTCAAAGAAAACATGGAGCCTGCTGAATTTTAGAAGACTGGCTGGCTTTATGGTACTTGGTGATTGTGGCCTCTTAAACATAACCTGCCAGCAAAAAGCATCTTGGGATAAGCATTTTCTGACAAATGAGGGAATTAGAAATGACTGACCATACTTGATATGCACTTGTTCTAAAGACTCCTCCACCAAAGGCATTTGAAAACAAGCATTCCCATAGTGTGTGTGTTTGGAGAATACCTTGAAAAGTAAGCTAATATCAGCATTGTATTTATGATAAACATACATGCCTACTTACAAGTATAAACAACAGCCTGTACCACATTTGAAGCGTCCTCATACCTTCAGGCTTCAACAGCAAGACAACAATATTTGAACCCTCTTGCAAAACCCTTAAATCTGATCTGATTGAAGAACTCCATGAATACAATGGTGTTGAAACTATACAAAGATTATTATGTGTTACCATTGTACAATATATGTGTTACCATTGTACAACAATAGCCCTTTTTATGTTCAGTCTCCCCATTTTAGGTAAGCATAAGTATTGGAACAGATTAACTTAATATTGATTAAAGTAGTTAGTAAGGGAAACATATGAAAATCTGTTAACTAAATTGTTACCAAAAAATTTCTTCACCAATATGTTTGTAAAGGTGTGTAATAACATGTGTTAAAATGTTGAAGTTCAACTCCCGTGGGAAACCCAGAAAAAAAGCTGTTGAATTCGGGTACCGAAAAATTATTTTCGAGAATTTTTATTTTTTTTAATCGGCCCTTAAGTAACTTATGAGGGGTCAAATAAGGGTTTTTCATGATTCTGAGTTGATTGTTAACATTTATATTTCACCACAGACACTCCTTTGTGGAAAAATAATTTCTAAATATATCTCATTTTCTACTTTGCAGGACATGGAGTCTAGCAATATGGATGAAGACGTTACTCCACCTGTGCTCAATTGCTTCATCTGTGCACGCTCGGATACACCAGCTGAAAGGCTCATACAGGCAACTCCAAAGGGATACTCAACTTTATTGAAACAAGCAGAAACTGTCGAAAATGTTACTGTTGTGGAACGTATGAAGGAGGCTCAAAAGGAAGGAAAACTGAGGTACCACCAGAAGTGTAAAAATGATCTGTACAACAACTTTGTTGCAACCACCAAGAAGTCAGCTCAAGCATCAAAGGCAGAGAAAGAGTCATCAAAGTTGAAGAGAAGACGCACTACTTGTGAGTTCAGTTCATCAACTGGCTGCAGTTCGAGAAGATCACAGTCAGTTGACCTCCTGTATAAGGATGTATGCATTCTTTGCAACCAACCAGCCCAGCTCTACAAAAATAATCCAGCACAAGCTAGAAAGAAATACAGAGTGCCAGATAATTGGACTGCAGATACACTGAAGGCAAGCTTGCTGAAGACAGCACGGAGTCGCGGGGATGACTGGGGCACTGAAGTCACTGGACGCCTGGAAGGGATCAACGACTTGGTAGCAGAAGAAACACTGTACCATTTGCGATGCAAACTTATGTTTGCGAGAGGTGACAGTTTGTCCAAGACTGATGAGGAAGGAAAAAGGAAGAGAGGACAGAGGAGTATTGATGAGGAGCGAGAGGCAGTTTTTATTGAATTCTGCGAATGGTTAGACTCAGAATTAGAGCATGGGGTAATGAACATGGACCAAGTCCATGAAAAGCTGCAGGAGTTTGATCAGTCACCAGAGAAGAGCCTTTCTTATTCAAAGCATTGGCTAAGGATAAAACTTCTAGAGAAATACGAAGACACCTTGTATTTCACAACACAGGAAAGAGGGGCAGATGTACTCTGTCTCAAAGATGGCACCGACAATATTCTGCGAGAGCATCATGCTAATCTTCACCATGGAGATGAGAAGACTCAGATCATAAAGACGGCACTCAAGTTCATATCCAATGATATTGCCTTGATTGATTTAGGTCCAAAGTCATACCCCACCACACACAGTATGACTGACATCGATAGTCAGCTGACACTTGTTCCTGCAAGCCTTCAGATGTTCTTGAGACCGATTGTCAAGACAGACGAAAGAGTTGCCGTTTGGGGGCAGAATTTTATTAAGGCCTGTCGACCTCGGTCTGGAGTATTGCCACACCAAATGGGGCTTGCCATACAACTTGATCATAGATTTGGGTCAAAATGGATGCTCAACAAGTTCCACCGGCTGGGATACACTGAGTCTTACACGGAGACACAAAACTACAAATACTGCTTCCTTAATAGTAGGAGTGGAGATGATGTTCCAGATACTTCTGGCACTCTTGACACCATTGTGGAGGAAACCGATGAACAGATCAATGATGAGGTTGCGGTTGATGCTGCGCTTGAGGATCAATCAGTGATGACAGCCAAAGTGCCAGCCAGTGAAAGTGAATTGTCAAGTAATGATCAGGTGGTCTTTATGGAGGTTGGGGAAACAAACAATGCAGTCACTCAGTTTGTTGGAGACAATATAGATTTAAACATTGTCTCTACTCACGAAACACTCCCTTTCACTCAATGGGTTGGATCGAAGTCACCTCTCCGGCACCACCGTTGCCAGATCCACAGACAACAGCAGCTTTCCCCCGGGTGAAGTTGAAGGCACTCGACAAAGCTAAGATCCTGAGAGGAACTGAAGTAAAGATTAATTCCATTTACGAACAGGAAACAGATAGGAACGAACGCGATCATGTTTCTCCCCCTCGCTAAGCTTTCCTCCTCCCTGGCTCATGATCAGCCACTCCTCACTCCAGGTGACACACTCTGGGCAGCGGGGTGGGTGATCAAACCAGAGACTCTACCTCCAACAGAGGGTGCAGCTGCACAACATTCACTCCGTGCCTACCTGCAGACCCGGGACTGGATCCTTCTACAGAGCATGTCTCTGAACCCCAGTGACTATGGATGGACAATAGGTGTGCATGGGTATGAGCCAGTTCCAACACTGGACCCCACGGCTCCTGAGGAGCTATTGCAGTTCACGAGCTGTAATTGTCATGGAGATTGCAGCAACCGGCGATGCAGCTGCAAGAAGAATGGGGTCACGTGCATCTCGGCCTGTGGAGTCTGTAATGGCATTACATGCAGAAACTGCAGTCATGATGTTGTTGAGTCTGAAGAAGACATAGACAATGACTGTTGAAACTTCTGACATTGTGAATGAGAAATAACTCTTGAGTATTATATATGTATGTGAAATAAAAGCTACTTTGTGTGTAAATGTAAAAGTGAAAATATAAATGTTAACAATCAACTCAGAATCATGAAAAACCCTTATTTGACCCCTCATAAGTTACTTAAGGGCCGATTAAAAAAAATAAAAATTCTCGAAAATAATTTTTCGGTACCCGAATTCAACAGCTTTTTTTCTGGGTTTCCCACGGGAGTTGACCTTCAACATTTTAACACATGTTATTACACACCTTTACAAACATATTGGTGAAGAAATTTTTTGGTAACAATTTAGTTAACAGATTTGTGAAATATCTCATAAAATGCCCTTACTAAGTATAATTGTTAGTATTTGGTTGCACATCTCTTGCATACAATAACTGCACCGAGTCTATGAACCATCGACATCACCAAACTCTTGGTATCTTCCTTTGAGATGCTTTGCCATGCCAAGCATTTACGGCAGCCATTTTCTGTTGCTTGTTTTTTTTTGGAGGGGGGGGGGGGGGCGGATGGGGGCAGGGAGGTTCTAACTGTAGTCTCCTCTTCAGCAAGTGAAATGCATGCTCCATTGGATTTAAATCAGGAGATTGACCAGGCCAGTCTAAAACCTTCCATTTTTCCCCTGATGAACTCCTTGGTTGTGATGGCAGTGTGTTTTGGGTCATTGTCTTGTTGCATAGTGAAGCACCGCCCAATGAGATTGAAGACATTTTATTGCACAAAGCCAGACAAAATGTTTCTGTGCACTTTCAAATTCATTCTGATGCTGCCATCATTGCTTACATCATCAAAAAAGATGAGTGAGTCAGTTTTAACGGCAGCCATGAAAGCATAAGCCATGACACCACCTCCACCATGTTTCGCATATGAGATAGTATGCTTTGGAACACATGCAGTTCCTTCCTTTCTCCACACTTTCGCCCTTCTACCCTTTAGTAAAGGTTTGTCTTTGTCTCATCTGTCCATAAAATGTTGTTCCAGAACTCTATCGGCTCATCTCTGTACATATTGACAAATTCTAATCTGGTGCTGATGAGAGGTTTGCATCTTGCGGTGTAGCCTTTGTAATTCTGCTGTCGAAGTCTTCTGCGAATGGTAGATTTTTCTACTTTCACCTCTGCACTCTAGAAGTTGTTG
The DNA here is from genome assembly GCF_964187855.1 of Myxine glutinosa. NCBI lineage: Eukaryota > Metazoa > Chordata > Myxini > Myxiniformes > Myxinidae > Myxine > Myxine glutinosa. The sequence continues at coordinate 132,549,756 of NC_136264.1, read as the reverse complement.
GTGATGTCACTGACAGTTGTTTCAGGGTTTTTCTTCACAGCTCTGATGATTTTTCTGTCATCAACTGCAGTTGTTTTCCGAGGCAGACCTGGCCATTGTCTATTGCTAAGTACATAAGTGGTTTCTTTCATTTTTCAAGATATTCCAAATTATTGTATTTGCTATGCCCAATTGTTGTGCTGTGGTTCTAATTGAATTCTTCTGTTCGTTCAGCTTCCACATTGCTTGTTTTTCTTTCATAGACAGTTCTCTGGTCTTCATGGTGGTTTATGTCTATTGACTCCAAAGGCAGACTTCCAAGGCAAAAGGAAAGGCTAAGATGAGTGCGGATTCGCCATTGACAACTCTTTTATGTGTGAATGATCAATGCAACAAGAAACAACTGAGCAACAAATATGCATGGACTACCGCCAGCTTAATAACATGGCATTCTACGAATCCTATCACCAGCCTAGAATTGACAATACCCTTGAAGTCATTGCGGGTTCAAATTGGTTCTCAACCTTGGACCTCAAGAGTGGGTCTTGGCAGGTAGAGATGGATATGGCAGGGAAGGAGAAAATGGCATTTTCCTCAGGTAAGGCACTGTATCAATTCACTGTGATGCCCGTTGGTCTGTGTAACGCCCCTGCGACCTTTGAGAGATTGATGGAGCATGTACTGGGCGGCATACCATGGCAGTAATGCCTGCTGTACCTGGATGACATCCTGGTGCACGCTAAAACATTTGAACGAGCCATAACCAATTTGGAAAAGGTGTTTTGGCATTTCAGACAGGCAGGGTTTAAATTGAGTCTGGATAAATGCACTTTGTTTGCGAAAGAGGTGGCCTATCTGGGTCACTTGATAGGTCGCATGAGGGTGAAAACTGACCAAGGTAAGATCACGGAGGTGGAGGAGTGGCCCATACCTCACAACATCAAAGGGGTGCGGGGGGTTTTTGGACTCTACTCCTATTTATTATCGGTGCATTGTGGCAAAATTTGCGGAGATAGCAAGGCCCCTTCACCGGTTTATGGATAAGGGGACGAGGTTTAATTGGACACGGGAGTCCATCGATGCCTTCCTGAAAGTAAAGTGGTTAAGTACAATGCGGAAAAAGTACAATGCGGAAATAATGGGTTTATTAAAATAATGCCAGGGAACAAGCAAAAGTAAAGTAAACTAAAATTCCTAAATGAGGGTCCCTCCACACGCAGACTTGTAAGACAGGCAAGGGAAAACGAAAGTAAAAATAAATGTCGGATGTCGTGTAGCCACTTATCATCGGTCTCAACGAGGGTTTGGTGGGCGTCGCATGTCCCGCGTCAGTACGCGGAAACCACACGTTGGCATGAAGTCGCGTCCACAGCTAGCCACCGGTGCGAGGCAAACAATCAAGGGCTCCTCCCTCGGTCCTTCACATTCGGCTGCACCGAGCTCCGACCATCTCTTAGACGCACCCAGCAAGAAGCGCAACTCGATCGCGTCCTCCTTCGTCGGCGACCAGGCAAGAAGAGACAAAGAGCAAGCGACCAGGAAAGAGAGACCGCCCTAACCAAAACCAGAACAAAAAAAGAGCGATTCAGGCGGAATCTTCCTCCTTATCCTTTTCAGCCTGAGCTGCTTGACCTGAGCTGCCAAAAGGCTCCCTGCCTTCCAGTCACATCACCAATCGCTGAGCGCGATTCAATCACCCCATCGTTCCTCAACCACTCACAAAGCTCGGGGCATGGTTTCCTTTTACACGCATCATCGAGGTTCGCTCAGTCCTTCATAGAGAAGGTTCGCGTGACATTGGTTGTAGGAGGGGCGGGGTTTAGTCCTATCGGGCAGCTGTGGGGTTTTTGCTAGCTCTGCTGGTGTTGTGGGTGAATGGAGCATTTGTGGCATGGCTTTTTCATTAATATAAAAATGAAGGGCAAAATTACAAGAGGCCTTTACACACAGGGGAATATTGACCATAAGCCCTAGCTAAATAACACAACTCCACTCCTCCGTGTGGAGACACACAAACGCTCTTACCCAGACAGTCGGCCGAACTTATTTTACATTGAGGTGGATTCTTCTTCTTCGCGAAACTCGGAGCATGATAATCTACACATTCTGAACTTCATTAGGGTATTTCATCCATACCGCAAAAACATAACAATATATTGTTACGTTTGTGGGGGTAGAGATCAGCACTAAGGGACAAGAGCTGCTGTGGCTGTGTTACCTCTTTCCTCCTCCCCTGCAGCAAATTAGGAGAGAACGACAGAGAGAGAGGAGGGCAGAATGGAGGTGGAAGTCCCTATGCCCCGGACAGTGGTGATGCAGCCGGCGTTGTCCCCTCTCACCATGGAGGAAGGGGAGAAGAGAGGTGGAGATGTTATCGGCACGGGTGCGGTGGCCATTGGGCCCTTTGAGGGGAGAGAGGAGGAAGCCGTGGTCGACAGGGGTGAGTTGGCCCCTTTGCCTGCTGAGGGAAGGGAGGATGGCCATGACAACTCCTCCAGTTATGAGGATGTGGACACAAGTGGCTGGACCAGGAGGGGCTGAGGCAAGGGGGAAAGCCTCCCTGAGGAAAAAGCAGCCCAGTGTACAAAAAACGTATGATGGCTATGAAGGAGGTGCCAAAAGACTCCCTGCCTTCCAGATGTTCAGTGGAGATCCAGAGGTAGCTTTGTTCTGTGGAACACGTCCTCTCAGCCACCATCTCCCCGATGCACTCCAGCTCCCGCTCTCACTCCCTGCGAGAAGACTCCTGGCCCCCCATTTGTGCACCCCCGCCCCCTTTTGGGGGTGGCAGCTGCAAAGGGGAAAAAGTGACTTTTGGGGTTTTCTTTTGAAGGACTGAATTTATTGATGGTTGGACATTTGTTTACTTATTGTTATTTACTTGTTACCAGCGCATGAGGAGAGGGTATTAGTAGGGGAGCTCCCAATAGAGTTCGTGACCATTTTCCCGTGATCAAGGTTTGAAGGTTGATTTTGAAAGATAAAAATATATATAAAAAAATAAGCTTGGGTATCTTTTTTTAAAATGCGGGCTAACTCGGCCAGAGGACAAAATCCAAGATGTCCGCCAAAACCGCGAAATCGGGCATATTTCCGCCTACGTGAATGCTACATATACATATTGGGTGTCCATATGTGGGTTTTTCTGGGCCCAGATCTTGCATCTTACATCAGTCAAGTGATATTGTGACTTAAAATGATATTAAATGATTAATGTTGACCAAAATCCAAGATGGCCGCTGCAAAAAACCATGTATTGTATATGTTCATAATTGTGCATACCATAGATTCATCGCTGGCGTCTAAATACAGTTTTACATGACTAGTGTTTTCATTTATAACCTTATTGTTACTATGAATGACTTTTTGAGCAGGTAACGAACCAAGATTGCTGCCTTATCTACAAGATGGTTTGATTAAGTTTCACAGGTATTTGTTCACAGGTAGTTGTTAGTATTAATTTCCAGGGAGTACCAGGGTGGACAATGGATCAAGGCATTACAGTTAAGTATATTCAACTAATAATAGTTAAAATATTAGTTAAGTCCCTTTCTTTAAGAGATAAAGATCTGTCCTGTTCAATATTTAAGTTCAGTTAAGTATTAACATCATTCATATCATGCTGTCTGATGTACGGTATGTACAGTAAGTAATAGGTTTTATTTTTCATTGCAGAGTACTAGGGCATGCCCGTACTATATATATATCTAAAATTATATCCCCCCCCTCTATTTACATGAAATGGTTTGGTCCAAAGCGAACGGCTTGCGAGTACGGTGACAATCCCCCCCCTCTATTTACATGAAATGGTTTGGTCCAAAGCGAACGGCTTGCGGAGTTTGGTAAAGAAATCGCCATAGCGTGCACAAACGCGCAGGAAAGCGAAAGAATCGCAAATTAGTTTTAATTAGTTTTAAAACATAGTTTAACGCCAACATAGTTTGCCAACGTGAAATAAATGAATACGCTCTCAAATGTGCCGTCCGAGGCAGAGTCTGTTCGGCACGTTCGGCTCACGTGATAGCTCGCTGCTCTCTGATTGGTTGAATCGTTTTTTGGACATAGCTCGGTAACTACTTGTCCGATTAATATGAAACCTTGAAAAGGCACATCCTCGGGTCCCCAGCAATATACCTGGCAAGTTTAAAGTATATCGGACCCGTGGTTGTCGAGAAACAGCGGTCACAGACATACAAACATACAAACATACACACAGAGATTACTGGAATTATAGATAGATTAGGGCATGCCCGTACGTGGGTGCCCGTTCCTTGCCAAAAAAAAAAAAAAAACGCTACCCGTACGCTCTACCCCGCCCGTACGCCCGTACGCCCGTAAACAAAAAAAACAACGCTCTTCGCTTCCGCCCTTCGCTCTGGGAGAAATAATGCGCATAAGAAATCGAGAAATTATTATTTTCTCCGGAAGAAATCGAATTACGAACCGTAATGGCGCACGCGCTCGGCTCGGCTCGCAACAACGCGTTCTGTGATTGGCTGCCGGAAGTGAAGTCTTCACTGTCCGGAAGGTCGCAAATCGCAGTTACGATGAATCGCAAATTAGTTTTAATTAGTTTTAAAACATAGTTTAACGCCAACATAGTTTGCCAACGTGAAATAAATGAATACGCTCTCAAATGTGCCGTCCGAGGCAGAGTCTGTTCGGCACGTTCTGCACACGTGATAGCTCGCTGCTCTCTGATTGGTTGAATCGTTTTTTGGACATAGCTCGGTAACTACTTGTCCGATTAATATGAAACCTTGAAAAGGCACATCCTCGGGTCCCCAGCAATATACCTGGCAAGTTTAAAGTATATCGGACCCGTGGTTGTCGAGAAACAGCGGTCACAAACAAACATACAAACATACATACATACATACATACATACATACACACAGAGATTACTGGAATTATAGATAGATACCATGGCGACACCACCCATTCAAGGAAAGAAGAGAAAGAGTGAAGATGAGGACCAGCCTCCAGGACTATCAAGCTCCAGTGAGTGTATCCTCTGTCATAAGCATTGTGATGAGGAAAAGAGTAGCTTAAGCCCAGAAGCCTGGCAGCATCTCCAACAACAAGCAGAACGATGGAGAGGATTGGACAAATACGGTCAAGTCTTTGATGCAGTGCCATGGCACAATGGACCAGCTGGAATATATTTCCACAAACTGTGTAAAGTTCAACTGGCCAGTAACTATAAATTGGAGCAGGCACTAAAGCGACAAAAGAAATGTTTTGAAACAGAAATCTCTCGCAGCGATGATGTAGCTGACGAAGCACCTGGACCATCTTGCGCTCAGAGACAATCACGATCACAAACCGGTATTATACAAGACAAACATTTGTGTATTTGGTGTATGAAGGGAGAAGACCTGAAACACCCTGGACGGGACAAGTGGCACATCATGCAACAAATGGATGCATGGCATGTCTTCAAAGGTCACACAGTCCATCTGGACGACGAGAATATGCGGGATCGCATTTTGACACTGATTGATTCCACGTCAGATCCATTTGCCACAGAGATCCGCTACCATCGGTCATGTTGGACGAAATACATCAAAGTCCATGATTATAATGATCAACATTTGCACATGCACAATGTACGACTGGCAGAAGTACGTCAAATGTTTTTCAAACATGTGCGCACTGTAATTTTTGAAAGACATGAACTCCGAACACTACAGAGCCTTCTACAAGACTACACGCAAATGCTGGTGAACTTTGGCATGACTGTGAACACTGTGAAGTCTAGCACAATAAAATCTATGCTCCAAACGGAATTCAGCGACCAAATTGGTTTCCACGAAAGAGTTACAAAAAACAAGAGCTCAATGGTTTTTGACACGTCAGCTGGTGGAACATACATAGAAGCTGCTGTAAATTGCCTAGGTGCAACTGATGACCAACTCGTCTCAATTGTAGCGCAACGAATTAGAGCTGAAGCAGCAAAAGTATCGCTAATGATCTGGCCACCTCACATTGACGATTTACTCAATGAGGACGAAACAAGCAGCCTACTGAAACAGCTCATTTCCCGTCTAAAGTCTTCAAAACCTCAGCGTGACCTTGATATGGAGGATGACGACTCTGCAGTTATCGCTTTGACTGCCTTGCTCTCTTCATATATGACAGGCAAACGAACTTCATTTGGAACAAGGTTGTCTGTTATGATACACGGACTAACCAGAAGCCGGGAACTTGTCGAGTTATTGAAAAAATTCTCAATTGGGATCAGCTACAAAGACGTGCTACACCTCTATGATGCTTGGGCCAAGTACGATATTGAGCAGAACAAAGCATGTCCAGAGGAGCTTGCACTGGGTATGCCAGGGACAGCAGTAATGGACAATGATGACTTTTCTGAGGACACGCTAACTGGCGCGAACACTTCACACCGTACAAATGTTATGTTTGTCCAGCCACTTGATTTGGTTCATGCTCCAGAGGAATCGGCCCCAGAATTAACAATTCCCAAGTCTAAAGAAATGAAGCATCTTTGCATCGATCAGCATAAAGTCCATCCTTACAAGACTGTCCAGCGTGGAGCTCCAAGTATGCGAACAGGTGTTGACATTACTCCTTCAGATACTAAAGTCCAGAGGCAGCGAGGACTCATTCATGCCATGGCACGTCTAGATGAGACTCATACACCACCTGCACCATGCAGTCAAACAGTTGGGGGATTTGCAGGTTTCCAGTCAACAGTTCAGCCGCATGTTGTCAAAAGCAAGCCGTATTACTTCTTGACTTTTCCAAATCCTCCTGGAAAATCTGTAGTGCACGAAATAATGTGCCGGATGGTTGATGCAGCAGGCAAAAAGAACATGCCCTTCATCCAGTTGGTAGGAGATCAACCAGTGTATGCCTTGATAGTGCAAATGAGATACGAACACCCTGATAAATTCAGTGTCGTGTTGCCTTCTATGGGCCCATTTCATATTCACATGTCTTACATTTCTGCCATGAATAAGCGTTTTCACGGGTCTGGCTTGTCTGACATCCTCGTTGCGGCAGATGTTATTGCAGAAGGGTCTGTGGACCAGGCATTACGGGGCAAACACTACAAGAGGAGCATACGATGTCTCCGATTGATGTATGAAACTCTGCTGAGAAGAATCATACAACAGTCACTACAGAATGGGGGAAGCATCTCAGATGAACTTGAAGCTCACTTGACTGTCCTGCGGAATCCTTCCTCAACAGCAGAAGAACGGCAGGAATGTTATGCACTTCTGGAAGCCAACCAAGAGGTTATTTCATTGGTGGCAGATGAGTTCAATAGAATTGAGGAGTCCGGTGGTTCAATGGCAAAGTACTGGATCACATTTATGGAGATGACTGAAATATTGATGATGAATCTGCATGCGTTGAGAATCCAGAACTGGGAACAATTCAAGTCGACATTACGTTTAATGCTACCATGGATCCAGATTTATGACAACGATAAATATGGACGGTGGTTGGTTGAGTATTGGCTGGAAATGGAATCCCTCCCAGAGGATGTAGCACAATACATGCGAGATGGCTTATTTGCTCAATCCATGTCGGGAAAGCCTTACTCATGTTTGCCATTGGATCTCTGGATCGAGATGACAATGAACAAGGGTTCAAAGATGAAAGCTGGCTGGCTCAAAATTTTGAAGAACGAAAAGATGCTGCTGTCACATTCCCGAAATGCTAACAATGTTAATAGAGTCCGATCCTCACTGCATGATCTTGCCAGCACATCAGAATCAAAACGACATCACAGTGAAAATGCTCCCACTCGCATGAAGGAAGACGAACAAGCTGTACAAGATATTAACAACTGCATCACTGAATTCGGCTGTGACCCTTTCAATGAAGAAAACAAGGTCTTGAAGTCACTACAGTCTGGAATGGTAGCTTCTGATGACCTCATTCAAGATTTTGAATCGGTCCACACCGATGGCGAGAAATGCTTGAAGGCATTCTGTGAAGACAGAATGTTCAGCAGCAACAAACCTTTCCATGCAACCATTCACAGGAATTTGAGACGGAACTTCAGCAACCCACCTTCAGTCAAGACTGGCGAGCGCATCATGAAGTCAGACGCAATGGAGAACAGAGCGATGGCAGCAGTTGTCTCACTTGCTGAAAATGACACAGAAAATTTCACCTTGTCAGAGATAATGTCGTACCGAGTCACAGATGAATGTCTGCCAATATTCAATATCAACGGCACCATGAAAAAAGTGCAAAAATCTAAGTTGGTAGAAAAATTCAAGCTACATGCGTTGGAACCAACACCAGACAAGTACACGGCGATCCTGGACATGGGATTTATATGGCGTTTGTCTACGCCATCGGTAGAAGACAGGGAAAAGGCTGATGGAATTTCCTACACCTGGGGAGACTACGCATCGAAGGTGTTCGCCGTCATTATGAGCAGACATAAATATGCATCACAAGTTGTGTTTGTCAATGACAGATATGATGTTTCCCTGACCGTCAAGGATAGCGAACGCAAGCTTCGAAAAAGCACTTCTGGATTTTCAGATGGCTCCAAGAATGTATTTTTCAAGCAGTCGGACAAATTCCCATCTGCCAAAGGATTTCAAGACTTCTTCCACAATGCAACAAACAAGCAGCACCTACAGATCTTTCTCAGAAACGAGTTCAGCGTGTTGTACCGAAACTATTCTAACACTGAATTTGTCTACTGCGTTGGGCCCACATGTGTCAATCTATCGACAGGTTTGCCTGTTACAGACTTCCAGTGTGAACAGTTAGAAGCAGACACATGCATGTTCTTCATCTACTCACAAATACGTAAAGCTGGAATAGAAACACCTGTTATCATCGACGCAGAAGATACGGACGTGCTTGTATTGGCATCGTATGTTGCTCATAGAACTGAAGGAGTGCTCGCAATGAAGTACAAAAAGCAGTTCATAGATTGTACAGCTTTCTGCCCGAAGGAAATAGCAGATATCATAGTTCCTCTTCACGTCCACAGCGGCTCAGACACAACAGCAGCATTCTTTGGACATGGGAAGAAAACCATCTTCGACATATCATCCACTTCACCTGAAGCTAGAGCGTTCCTCAGTGAAGTAGGGAAACACCTACCGGTCCCTCAGCAGGTGCTTGATCATATGACGCTGTACACCATACGGTACATATACAAGGACAAACAAAGTACCACTCTGTGTGATGCTCGGGCCAGGAAGTGGCGACAAATGAAAAGGAAATCAATACTGCGGCTTCCACCAGACAAAGAATCCCACGATTTGAAAGTCAAGAGAGTGAACTATCAAACCTACGTGTTGCTCAACTTCGAAAAACCTGATGCGCCACCGTCTCCTTTATCTCATGGCTGGCATCTCGAGGAAGGCATGTGTCTTCCATTGAGGTACATTCACCCAGCACTCCCAGAAAAACTAACTCAGGCTTTGGAAAGCAGCCCAACTATGGATGATCCAGTCGAGTCTGGGTCCGAGACGGACGATTCGGACAGTGAATAACAATTTCAATCTATCCAACACAAACAAACTGTTATAACAACTATTGTCATTTTCAACCCTACCGTATATGCTACTTGTGCAATGTGTATCACTGCTTGTAAATGTAATGTCATGTCACTGTAAATATAATAAAACAAAATAGAGAAAGATAAATTCTTTCTTACTGATTGCAAATGAAAACCTTGAACATTGTGTCAAATAAAAGACGTTGCAATAGATACAATGTACAGTAGCCATAACTGCTTATCTAACGGGCGAGAGGCAGCCATCTTGGTTCGTTACCTGCTCAAAAAGTCATTCATAGTAACAGTAAGGTTATAAATGAAAACACTAGTCATGTAAAACTGTATTTAGACGCCAGCGATGAATCTATGGTATGCACAATTATGAACATATACAATACATGGTTTTTTGCAGCGGCCATCTTGGATTTTGGTCAACATTAATCATTTAATATCATTTTAAGTCACAATATCACTTGACTGATGTAAGATGCAAGATCTGGGCCCAGAAAAACCCACATATGGACACCCAATATGTATATGTAGCATTCACGTAGGCGGAAATATGCCCGATTTCGCGGTTTTGGCGGACATCTTGGATTTTGTCCTCTGGCCGAGTTAGCCCGCATTTTAAAAAAAGATACCCAAGCTTATTTTTTTATATATATTTTTATCTTTCAAAATCAACCTTCAAACCTTGATCACGGGAAAATGGTCACGAACTCTATTGGGAGCTCCCCTACTATATTGCATTTGAGCCCGTTTGTTTGTCTGTTTGTTTGTTTGTTTGTCCGCACAGAATAAATATGATTTTCTCTGCAACCGTTGGTCCGATTGACAGGAAATTTTCACCATAGGTGCAACTCCACCTGTATAATTTTTTAATGATAATTATTCTCGATAATTAAATTAAAATTTTAATGATAATTTTAAAAGGTCACGTGGTTCGGCCGCCATCTTGGAAAAACCGATAAACTATTTGCACCTCTATATCTCCGAAAGCGCCGAATAGAAAAAATTGAGACATGGCTCATTGTAAAGAACTCTCCATGGGGAATAAAATATGTTAATGATGATGCCATAGGTGCTTCCATTATGATGTCATAATTCGACAAGTACAAAACTTCATCCTATCAAGATGAAATTTCTTGAGCATCATGTGGGCATAAATTGGTGGAGAAAAAATAATAATGATGACGTCATCGGTCACGTGGTTCGGCCGCCATCTTGGAAAAACCGAAAAACTTTGCACCTCTATATCTCCGAAAGCGCTGAATAGAAAAAATTGAGACATGACTCATTGTAAAGAACTCTCCATGGGGAATAAAATACGTTAATGATGATGTCATACGTGCCTCAATTATGACGTCATAATTCGACAAGTACAAAACTTCATCCTATCAAGATGAAATTTCTTGAGCATCATGTAGGCATAAATTGGTGGAGAATTTTTTTTAATGATGACGTCATCGGTCACGTGGTTCGGCCGCCGTCTTGCAAAAACCGAAAAACTTTGCACCTCTATATCTCCGAAAGCGCTGAATATAAAAAATTGAGACATGACTCATTGTAAAGAACTCTCCATGGGGAATAAAATACGTTAATGATGATGTCATATGTGCCTCAATTATGACGTCATAATTCGACAAGTACAAAACTTCATCTGATAAAGATGAAATTTATTGAGCATAATCTAGGAATAAATTCGTTTAGAAAAAAAAAAGATGACGTCATCGGTCACGATGACGTGGTTCGGCCGCCATATTTGTTTTAACATAAAAGCCTTAAAAACCACTGAAAATACATCCTGGCGAGGGTTTGCAATCTCTGATTGCTCTTTCTTGTTTGATTATTGTTTTTGATGTATTGTTATTTACTTGTTCGTTTTTGATTTATTTACCTGTTTGATAATTGTTCTTGATTTATTTGATATTGATTATGGCTTTGATTTCTAGTTTGATGTTTTGATGTTTTTTTCAACATTTTTTGTAATACAGTAATGGCTTAGGCCATTTTTAAAATGACTTAGGCCATTAAAACCAAGGAGCATCAAGGAGCACCCAGGAGCTTTCAAAAGACCTCTGGGATAAAGTTGTGGAAAGGCACAGATCAGGGGATGGGTATAAAGATATTTCAAAGGCCTTGAATATCCCTTGAAGCACAGTCAAGACAATCATTAAGAAGTGGAAGGCGCCTTTGGGCTTCATGAAAAGCGCTATACAAAATAAATGAATTATTATTATTATTATTATTATTATATGATACCACCAAGACCATGCCTAGATCAGGCCGTTCCTCCAAAATGGATGAACAAGCAAGGAGGAGACTGATCAGAGAGGCCACCAAGAGGCCAATGGCAACTTTGAAAGAGCTACAGGCCTTTATGACAAAGACTGGTCACTGTGTGCAGGTGACAACAATATCCCAAGCACTCCACAAGTCTGGCCTGTACGATACGGTGGCTGGAAGGAAGCCATTACTCAAAAAAGCCCACATTGAATCCCGTTTGAGGTACGTAAAAAAACACTCCAGAGTGTGGTCTGGCAAAACCAAAATGGAACATGTTGGCCTCAATGCAAAACGTTGCATTTGGCACAAACCCAACAAAGCACATCACCCAAAGAACACCATCCCTACTGTGAAGCATGGTGGAGGCAGCATCATATTATGGGGATGTTTCCCATCAGCAGGGACTGGGGCACTTGTCAGGATAGAAGGGAAAATGGATGGAGCAAAATACAGAAAAATTATAGAGGAAAACCTGCTGTCCACTGCAAGAAAACTGAAATTTGGACAGAAGTTCACCTTTCAACATGACAACAACCCGAAGCACAAAGCCAAAGCTACACTGGAGTGGCTAAGGAACAAAAAGATAAATGTTCTTGAGTGACCCAATCAGAGCCCGACCTAAATACAATCGAAAATCTGTGGCATGAATTGAAGATTGCTTTCCATCAACGTTCGCCACGCAACGTGAATGAGCTTGAGCAGTTTTGTGCAGAAGAATGGGCAAATATTGCCCAATCAAGTTGTGCAAAGTTGGAAGAGACCTATCCCAAAAGACTCACACTTTGCGTGGGGGTGGGGGAGGCGGGGGGGGGGAGTGAGGGGTTGTGGGGTGGGCGGGGGGAGGAGGGTGAAGGGTGGTGGACACGTATCCAACCAAGATATTCTAGTTTTGTATCTTTAATCAATTTTCGGAAATTTGGAGAATTTGTTTTTCACTTGGAAGTTGTGGGTTACGATGTCTAAATAAAGTTGGAAAAAGTCTGATTGAATGTAATTTAATTCCAGGCTGGCAACGAAAGGTGAAAATTTTGAAAGGGGGTGTAGACTTTCCATAGGCACTGTGTGTACACACACACACACACACACACACACACACACACACGCACACACACACGCACACACACACACACACACACACACACACACACACACACAATATATATGCTATTTAATATAAAAAGTATATGTATATGTTTTGACGCTCCCTTGTCGTCAATGAAGGGAATACGAAACAAAGGAAACTTTGTGCACTTTGATTTGAAACTTTGATTCATTTTCATTCACATTTAAATTAAATGAAAGGAAAATATTGAAAACCAAGAAACATCTTCTTAGCCACTATCTACATTTTACATACGCAATATTGCGGAAATCTATTTACTTTCCCTTTTCCTATTCTGTTGGCAATTTACTTTCTCTTTACTACCCTCCTCCGCTCCTTTATTACGAGGAATTGCAAGTTACTGCAACGGAGGAGGCCATTTGGCCCATGAAGCCTACACAGTACACGATCATGCCAATACTTGGTTTCAGTGTCCCGATACGTATATGTATAGCTACCTATTTGACTCAATTTTTTAAGTCGATACTCTTCCTGCTGTCATAGCTGCCTTTGCAGGGAGAATATTCCATGCATTTCCTCGTCTCTGAGGGAAAAACCACAACTTCCTCTTACTCTTTCCTTGTTTTTCTCAATTCGTCCTCGCCATACGATTTCGCGATTTAAAGTATGTTTTATATATATTTTTCGAACACAGGATATAAGAAGAAGAAGAAGAAATAATAATTTGAAGAGGATTAAGAATGTTAAAGATTTAAAATGTGAAGAACGGAAGTAAAAAAAAATTGCGATGCGAAGAAGAAGAATTGTGTCTGTCCGACCAATGAGAGCGCGCCAGTCGGCCGAGCCCCGATCAAGATGGCAGCGCGCAGCCATGTGCAGGAGACGAATGACCGCAGGCTGAGGCCCATATACGGTGCGGCCTGTGCTTTAAGACCCAGTCACTAGGTCTCCTATGGTTGTCATGGGTCCTTTTGCCCGGCGGTGAAAGACGGACTTTGCTTCACTTGTTTCGCCGGAACCGTGAGGCGCGAACGGGACTCCCGCGTTGTTGCTCCTGTCAGGGCCGCGCTCGTCCGAGGTTGTGTTGTTTTGTCTGCTCTCCCCGATAATATAGAAGTCACGGACCTGCGGACTCGGTTCCACCACGATTCCGGAGCGATCGCACGAACACGCGCTCGCTGTTCTCAGTACGTTGCAGGTCGGGATCTGCTAAGGGATTCGAGTTTACTCGCCAAGCTGTGCGGCTCGTTTGGGGATTTCGATTCGAGTCATGTTCGTGCGTGACGTGGAAACAGCGATCGAGTCGGAATGCTTGGGGACGTTTCCGGATCACAAATGGTTAACGCGGTGTTTGTTTTGACATCCCGAGGTGTGTAACTGGTAAGATGTGCTAATCCAAGCGAAGACGTTGGGAGACGGCGGTGTACTTGTACAGTACTAGATGATTTACTGTACAAGGACATTGATGGGCAATGGAGAAACTGGTGGGTTATGATAGTTGTACGGAGTTATCCCACATCATGAGCCACGACTTTAGATTGGAATATCAACAGACCGGTCCATTCGGTGGGAAAGGTTACCGCACTTGCATTCGCACATGTTATCAAATAATGACGTTTTTATCATCTACCAGCACGTTACCTGAAGGGGACTACGTCACACCACCCCCATTCCTCAACCTTCACTCCATCCTCCGACAATGGCACACAGAACATCACGGTTTAAACAAAATTATCTTGCATACAAAACACACACACACACACACACACACACACACACACGAAGGTGGATACTTTTGACACCTGGGAAGGATGGGTCTTCGACCTTCTGAAACCTGCATGTGGAGATAACCACGACACACACAAACTAGGATGGAACTAGGTAGAGAGCACACCTCCGCCAGGCTGAACAGTTTACCTTTGTATCCCACTGATAGGCCGGATCTGGATTTGGACCTGAACCAAAAACTAATCGGCTTATTATTGTCACCTAACCAACTCGTCCACCTAGTTTAGTCATAACTCGCCCATAACTTTTTGAAATATCGCTTTTCGCCCGATCTCTCAATGGTGCAGAATCACTTAAAAAATTAAATAACTCTCATATCCGAATCCATATTCAGATCTTCACCAAAGTTAAATCAATTCTTCCTTGTTACATACGCTATCTCTCCACCAAGTTTTGTCCAAAACCGTCCACAACCTTTTGAGATATCCTGCTATATATAGTTTTTTGCCCTATCTCCCAATGGTGAAGAATCACTTAAAAAATTAAATAACTCTCGTATCCGAATTCATATTCAGATCTTCACTAAAATCTAATCATTTAGTCCTTGTCACATACACCACCTCACCGTCAAATTTCGTCCGAATCCATCCACAACTTTTTGAGATATCTTGTTCACAGACAGACAGACAGACAGACAGGGGTGAAAACATAACCTCCATCCACCTTCGGTCGAAAATCGAATATAATTTAAAGCAATGCTGTAAATGAAGTTGGTTTCATAACATCCTTCAACTTTATTTAAATTGTAAACCTCAAAACATAGTTCCCTTACCTATGGTAAGAACCTTAACCTATAAGCAATTGATCACATGGACCATTTCACAACCACACGGATCATCATCTGGGCACAGTTCTTCCTCAAGGTTTCGATCCTTTCAGCCCAGGACCCTAAAAAACGGCGGATCCACAACTTCGGTCACGGATCAACATCAGTAAATTACCTACATCAGTAGATCCACAACCTCAGTTGAGTCCAGGCAGTTGGTCAACCCATAAATGCAACATCACGAACCAAACTACTCGCGAGAAGATTAAATTTATTATCACATATTTTCAACTCCCATCACACATTCCATTAGATGACTAAATCATGCACATCCTACCTTAACTATAACATGTCCATGTCCACCAACCAGCACGACCACCCCACTTACCTCTGGATCATACTGTTATTCATATATTCAAACGGTTATTTATAATGGATTTATACATGATGCCATCTCCGAGCAACCACTTAAAATGGTTTTATATATATATATATATATATATATATATATATATATATATATCTATATATATATATATATATATATATATTAGTTATATAGCTACTTAGACGATACTAACACAGCACTGAACTTACCAATGTATTAAAATAGCTAGTTGGACTATGCTAACACAGCAATGAACTTACCAATAGATTCAAATAGCTAGTACAACAATGTACTAGTTGCTTTATACATATATATATATATATATATATATATATATATATATATATATATATATATATATATATAACTGTGAGAAATAGTAGAAACTCCACAGTACGAGCAGGGCGTCTCATTTGCATTGAATAAATAATCGGGAGATTGAATAAGACGCGGACGTAGCTTCAGGGCTTCGATCTTTAATTCGACAAGCTTTCGACCAACAAAGGTCTTCTTCTGAGTCGGCCCCAAGTTCAACGGAACTCGTCCGAGGTTGTGTTGTTATATATATATATAATATCAATATCTCATTCATACCTATAAAAGGCAAAAATCTCTCTTTCTCTCTCTGTCTCTTTATCTTTGTATGTTTTCTATGCATGGCCACATCTTTTAAGTTACAAACTCCAAAATTGGCGTATAACGACAACTTTGTGTGGGGGGTACCAACTTTGTGTGGCCTCACTTGAGGGTGCGGGAGGAGATGCTGGGGGGCATAAATTATCCATAATTATGTATCATGTAGCGCCACCTTGTGGTGGTGACAGGGTATTACAATTCTTTTTTGCCTGGGTAACGCTGAGGTTAAAGCACTCTTTGCACAGACAAATTAATTTTAGCAAACAATTTAACTGATTGGTCCATCAGCAAAGTGATGGGCAAGCTCAGCAAGTTAATAATATTTTACTATTCGTATTGTATTTTATTAATTATATTTGGTGTCGTGTGTGATCTCAAAGAAAACTTGTTTTAATCTGCTGTCTGTAGCTCCCTGTGTTAGCATAGTCTAACTAGCTGTTTTAATCAATTAATAAGTTCATTGCTGTGTTAGCATAGTCTAACTAGCTGTTTTAATCTATTGATATTTACCTTCGCAAAAGCGGAAGGTTATGTTTTGATCGCTGTGTATTTATTTGTATGTCTGTGTGTGTGTGTGTGTGTGTGTGTATGTTATTCGCATAACTCAAAAAGTATTCAACCGAATTGCATGAAATTTGGTGGGATGATTGGTTATTATACGGGACACATTTGATTAGATTTTGGGAGCAATCGGGTCAAAGGTCAAGGTCAAGGTCACGAAAAGGTCAAAATCGTATTTTTATTTGTCATAACTCGGTCAATTCTTATCCGATTTGCATGAAATCAGCACCAAACTGTTCACTGTTCTGTTCCCTACACTCCCATGCCAAGTACAGAACAGTAGCTGCGGCGAAGGTATGCGCTCTACCGAGTGCCCGTTCTAGTTTCATTGTTGTGTTAGCAACACAAGCTATTTTAATCTATTGATAAGTTCATTGTTGTATTAGCATTGTCTAACTAGCTGTTTTAATATTGATATGTTCATTGTTGTGTTAGCAGTGTCTAACTAGCTGTTTTAATCTATTGATAAGTTCATTGCTGTGTTAGCATAGTCTAACTAGCTGTTTTAATCTATTGATAAGTTCAGTGTTGTGTTAGCATCGTTTAACTAGCTGTTTTAATCTATTAATAAGTTAATTGCTGTGTTAGCAGAATCTATCTAGTTGTTTTAATCTATTGATAAGTTTATTGCTGTGTTAGCATAGTCTAACTAGCTATTTTAATCTATTGGTAAGTTCAGTGTTGTGTTAGCATAGTCTAACTAGCTATTTTAATCTATTGGTAAGTTCAGTGCTGTGTTAGCATAGTCTAACTAGCTATTTTAATCTATTGGTAAGTTCAGTGCTGTGTTCGCATAGTCTAACTAGCTATTTTAATCTATTGATAAGTTCAGTGTTGTGTTAGCATCGTCTAACTAGCTATTTTAATCTATTGGTAAGTTCAGTGCTGTGTTAGCATAGTCTAACTAGCTATTTTAATCTATTGGTAAGTTCAGTGCTGTGTTAGCATAGTCCAACTAGCTATTTTAATACATTGGTAAGTTCAGTGCTGTGTTAGTATCGTCTAAGTAGCTATTTTAATCTATTGATATTTTCATTGTTGTGTTAGCATAGTCTAACGAGCTGTTTTAATCTATTGATAAGTTCAGTGTTGTGTTAGCATCGTCTAACTAGCTATTTTAATCGATTGGTAAGTTCAAGTGCTGTGTTAGCATAGTCTAACTAGCTATTTTAATCTATTTGTAAGTTCATTGCTGTGTTAGCATAGTCCAACTAGCTATTTTAATACATTGGTAAGTTCAGTGCTGTGTTAGCATAGTCTAACTAGCTATTTTAATCTATTGATATTTTCATTGTTGTGTTAGCATAGTCTAACTAGCTGTTTTAATCTATTGATAAGTTCAGTGCTGTGTTAGCATTGTCTAACTAGCTGTTTTAATCTATTGATATTTTCATTGTTGTGTTAGCATAGTCTAACTAGCTATTTTAATCTATTGATAAGTTAATTGTTGTGTTAGCATTGTCTAACTAGCTATTTTAATCAATTGATATGTTCATTGTTGTGTTAGCATTGTCTAACTAGCTGTTTTAATCTATTGATAAGTTCATTACTGTGTTGGCATAGTCTAACTAGCTATTTTAATCTATTGATATGTTCATTGTTGTGTTAGCATTGTCCAACTAGCTGTTTTAATCTATTGATAAGTTCATTGCTGTGTTAGCATCGTCTAACAATCTGGTTTAAACGATTAATAAGTTAATTGCTGTGTTAGCATTGTCCATCGAGTTGTTTTAATCTATTGATATGTTCATTGTTGTGTTAGCATAGTCTAACTAGCTGTTTTAATCTATTGATAAGTTCAGTGTTGTGTGTGGTTACTCTCATAGTCCGAATGATTTCACCTGGAACCATATCATAGAATAGCTTTTTAGGAATGTTGCTGTCTAAGAAAGGCATTCGTACAATGTGGAATGGAAAAGCATCTCATTTATCAAATAATTTTGTGTGAAATTTATTATTATGGATATCAATTTGTTATTCTAAAAAGGAAACTGAAGTGGAAGGTTGGTTTTCCTTTTTTAAATTCAAGTTATTTTGGATATACAGTCACATGAAAAAGTAAGTACACCCCATGTAAAGTTTTGACTTTTTCAACATATTTCAACATACAGCTATTTGATCTTCATTTCAACAATATTGATAGATAAAGGTGATATAATATAACAAATATCATGAAACATTTAC
Organism: Myxine glutinosa; assembly: GCF_964187855.1. NCBI lineage: Eukaryota > Metazoa > Chordata > Myxini > Myxiniformes > Myxinidae > Myxine > Myxine glutinosa. Next base: position 132,530,606 of record NC_136264.1, on the reverse strand, counting down.
ATTTTGTAGTCCATTGTATAATTTAAAAAAACATAAATGCAAATTTCGCATGTGGAAAAAGTAAGTACACCCTTGGCTCTAATAGGTGGTATTGCCCCCTTTGGCAGAAACAATCTCAAATAGGCGTTTCTTATAACTGTCTTCCAGTCTCTAACATCGACTGGGAGAAATTTTTGCCCACTCCTCCACGCAGATTTCTTTCAGCTGTGTGATGTTTGAGGGGTTTCTTGCATGCACAGCTCGTTTCAAATCCCCCCACAACATCTCGATGGGATTTAGATCCCGGCTTTTACTTGGCCATTCCAGAACCCTCCATTTCTTTCTTTTCAGTCATTCCTTGGTGGATTTACTGGTATGTTTTGGGTCATTGTCATGTTGCAAGGGGTCCACCTTCGGTTGAGCTTCAACTTTCTGACAGATGGCCTCACATTATCCTTAATCACCCTCTGGAACAAAAAAGAATTCATAGTGGATTCTATGATGGTGAGCTGCCCAGGCCCTGATGCAGCAAAGCTGCCCCAAACCATAATATTTCCACCACCATGCTTTATAGTTGGTATCAGGTTCTTGTGGTCAAATGCTGTCTTTGGTTTTCGCCAAACATGTCTTCTGGTACTGTAGCCAAATAGCTCTACCTTTGACTCATCTGTCCAGAGCACATTGTTCCAGAAGTGCTGGTCTTTGCCTAGGTGTTCATTGGCAAAGTTTTGTCTTGCCCTGATGTTCTTTCTGGACAGCAAAGGTTTCCTCCTGGCACACCTCCCATGTAGATCAAATTTGTGCAGCCTCTTTCTAATGGTAGACTTGTGCACTTTGACATCAACAGTGGCAAGAGCTACCTGTAGGTCCCGTGATGACATTCTGGTGTTCTAAGAGACTTCTTTCAGCATCTTGCGGTCTGCTCTCGGGCTGAACTTGCTGGGGCAGCCTGGCCTGAACAACTTGGCAGTTGTTTGGAATCTTCTCCACTTGTAGATGATCTTCCGGACAGTCGAATGATTGATTTCAAATTGTTTGGAGATCTTTTTAAATCCCTTCCCAGACTCGTAGGCATCTATAACCTTCTTTCTGAAGGCCTCTTTTGATCTCGGCATGGTGACGCCGCACACTTCAACAACAAAGAGCAAACCAAACGAAATGTCTGAGGTTTAAATAAGACAGGTTCCTCCAAGATCCTCTCGAACGATGTTCTAATCATTTTCACCTGAGCTGGTGCACCTGATTCTAATTTTAGGTATTTGAAGTAGTGATAAATGTCGGGGTGTACTTACTTTTTCCACATGCGAAATTTGCATTTATGTTTATTTAAATTATACAATGGACTACAAAATGTAAATGTTTCATGATATTTGTTATATTATATCACCTTCATCTATCAATATTGTTGAAATGAAGATCAAATAGCTGTATGTTGAAATATGTTGAAAAAGTCAAAACTTTACATGGGGTGTACTGTACTTACTTTTTCACATGACTGTATATCATTATAAAGCTGATCAAATACAAATCCATCATTAATTGCCAACAAAACATCAATTAACCTGAAGATGTTTCCAGATCTTTGTGCAGTTGTTAGTTTATCCCAACACATTTTCTGGACCCAATCAGACTCGTACATGTGCAGGAACAAATTTGTAAAGAAAGGGGCCGGATCTGAACCCATGGGTATGCCCACTGTCTGCTGGAGTACCTTGTTGCCAAATGCATAGAAACGGTTGTTTAGGAGAAATCGAATACTTTGAGTTTACTTTTTGAAAAACTGCATGAATATTGATTATCCTTTGCAGACAAGTGTGCTCTTTTTTGATATACATTATACATTAATGTATACTTTATTACCTCCTGTAAATGCTTTATCTACCGCTCTGTCTAGCCAATGTGGTTACGAGCTTGTCATGTGGAATGTTTGTGTACAATGTGGAAAAATCAAAAGTTGATCAGCATTTAGCCTTACCCTTGTTATTAATGCTGTGGACACTGTTGATTACCGGTTTGGAATTATCAATGATCCAGAATTTCTTAATACCAGAATAAAACTTCACCTTTTCAAACTTCAAAACTTCACTTCAAAACAGAATAAAACCAATAAAACACACACACTACCCATCAAGGACACTGCACCAATGGATTTTAAAAGATGGTGGGACTGAGCCAGACGGACAAGTGTAGATTCTGCAAGACAGAAACAGAAAGTACTAGTCACCTGCTCTCGGGGTGCAAAAAACTCTTATCAGAACAACTTTACACGCAACGACACAACAAAGTATGCAAAGTGATTCATTGGTATATCTGCAAAAAATTAAACATCCCATTACCAGAAAACTCATGGAAACATGAACAAGGGGCAATCATTAAAAACTAGAACGTCACTCAATAGAGAGCATACCTCCGCCAGGTGAACAGTTTTCGTTTTGTATCCAAGAGTAGACCAGAAAATCACAATACAGAATCACATTTAATCAAAACCATCCGTCCACAACTTTTTTTAGATATCCTGCTTTGTATCGTTTTTGGCCCTATCTCCCAATGGTGAAGAATCACTTAAAAAATAATACTAGCCGGATCCGGATCTTTACCAAAGTTAAATCAATTATTCCTTGTCACACACACAACCTGTCCACCAAGTTCCGTCCAAATCCGTCCATAACTTTTTGAGATATGTTGCTATATATGTATGAGATATGTATGAGATATGTTGATATGTTTTGGCTATATGTTGGTTTTAGCCCTATCATTCAATGATGAAGAATCACTTAAAAAATTAAATAATTCTCATATCCAAATCCATATTCAGATCTTCACCAAAATTGAACCGATTAGTCCACGTCACACACACAACCTGTCCACCAAGTTTCGTCCAAATCTGTCTACAACTTTTTGAGATATCCTGCTATATATCGTTTTTGTCCCTATCTCGCAATAGTGAAGAATCACGTAAAAAATTGTACGAGCCGGATCCGAATCCGGATATTCAAAATCTAATAATTTCGTCTTTGTCCCATACACTGCCTCTCTGCCAAATTTCGTCTGAATCCGTCGACAACTTTTTGAGATATCTTGTTCACAAACAAACAAACAGACAGACAGGGGTGAAAACATAACCTTCATCCACCTTTGGTGGTGGAGGTAATGAGGATGTCATTCTTATGTATGACCTGATGATTCCATCGAGCCTGAACATCGAAAACAAAGCATTGTGTCCTGACATTGTACTCAGGAACAAAAAGGAAAAGACAGCATTGCTGATTGAGATATCAATACCCAGCGATTTTGGTCTAAACAACGCAGAAATGAAGAAAACAAAAAACCAAATACCAGGACCTCAAAAATGAATTGGAAGCTGAAGAGCATCGAAATTGTGCCAGTGATAATTGGGGCAACGGGGATGATGAAGAAGAAGCTCACTGAATGAATGAATGAATTAAAGCGCGGTGCTACGCGCACTTACTTGCTACCAAGGAGGAAGCGGACAACGCGGTTAAACAAAAGAGTCTTTATTCACAAGAGGTCACTGTAGCACTGGAGCGCTCCGGGCTGCGTGCCCGGTGTATATCCTGAGGCCACGCCTACCCCTCGGGCGTGGCCGCCGCCCACTTGGTGCGCGTTATGATGTCACCACGCCAGTGGGCTTTCGTGTCCGCCACACGCGCCCCCCCAGAATTCCCGCGCACCTGGAGGGCCAGTTTGCGGGGCAAACGGATGACCCGACCGAAGCGCCCTCTGGCGACCGGCGGCGTCTGGGGTGCAGGGATGCCAGCTGGGATGCCCCCGGCTGTACCCGGGATGGGTGCCGGACCGGGGGGCGGCGTGCCGGCGGTGCTGGGCGGTGCCGGGGGTCCGCCCGCCGGGGGGCGGCCCCGACGCGGGGGCCGAGCCACCGGCGGTGGGTGGTCCACGTCGAGGTGGGCCGGCTTGAGTCGATCCACCGAGACGCGGTCAGGAGTACCGCCGATGTCCAAGGTGAAGTATTTCACCCCGGTCTCCAGCACGCGGAAAGGCCCATCGTACGGGGGCCGCAGTGGTGTCCGGTGGGCGTCGTGCCGGACGAAGACATACTCCGCGGTGCGAAGCTCCGGGGCGACGTGCGTGGGTGCCCGTGGTGCGCCGTCGGCACCGGGGCGAACCTCCGGGCGGTCTCCTGCAGCGCGGAGCACTCCTTCGCCGCGGACCAAGGTGCCTTGGGGTCGGGGAGGAACTCGCCCGGCACCCGCAGCGGTTGTCCAAAGACCAACTCCGCCGCGGGTGCGTGCAGGTCCTCCTTGGGCGCCGTCCGGAGGCCCAGCAGGACCCAGGGGAGCCTGTCGACCCAGCCGCCGTCGCGGAGGGTGGCCCGGAGCGCGGCCTTCAACGAGTGGTGGAACCGCTCGCACAGGCCGTTGGCCTGGGGGTGGTAGGCCGTGGTTCGG